>NC_052148.1:267759007-268059007 GCF_902713615.1 Scyliorhinus canicula | reverse complement strand
TTGGGGGAGTGAAGGAGAGGGGCGGGAAGGTAGTGCAGAAGGGGCAAGAAGTGAACGGGGTCTTCAGGGATTTTTACAAGGAGTTGTATCGGTCTGAGCCGCCGACGAGGAGAGGGGGAATGGAGGACTTCCTAAACAAATTGAGGTTCCCAAGGGTCCAGGAGGGGCTGGTAGAAGGGCTGGGGGCGCCAATAGGGCTAGAGGAGCTAGTCAAGGGAATAGGTCAGATGCAAGCGGGGAAGGCGCCGGGGCCAGATGGGTTCCCGGTGGAATTCTATAAGAAAAATGTGGACTTGGTGGGACCGGTACTGGTACGAGCCTTTAATGAGGCGCGAGAGGGGGGGGTTCTGCCCCCGACAATGTCGCAGGCTCTGATCTCCCTGATATTGAAGCGGGATAAAGACCCCGTGCAGTGCGGGTCCTACAGGCCTATCTCGCTTCTGAACGTGGATGCCAAGTTGCTGGCAAAGATCCTGGCAGCTAGAATAGAGGATTGTGTGCCAGGGGTAATCCATGAGGACCAGACGGGGTTCGTGAAGGGGCGGCAGCTCAACACGAACGTGCGGAGATTGCTGAATGTAATTATGATGCCGGCAGTGGAGGGGGAGGCTGAGATAGTGGTAGCGCTGGACGCGGAGAAGGCATTCGATAGGGTGGAGTGGGAGTACCTGTGGGAGACGTTGGAACGGTTTGGGTTTGGGGAAGGGTTTATTAAGTGGGTGAAGTTGCTCTACTCGGCCCCGACGGCGAGTGTAGTGACAAACGGGAGGAGGTCGGAGTATTTTGGGCTCCACCGAGGGACCAGGCAGGGATGTCCCCTATCCCCCCTACTTTTCGCACTGGCGATTGAACCGTTGGCGATGGCACTGAGGGGTTCAGGGGGGTGGAGAGGACTGACTAGGGTAGGGGAGGAACATCGAGTATCGCTGTATGCGGATGATCTACTGCTGTACGTGGCAGACCCAGAAGGGGGAATGCCGGAGATAATGGAACTATTAGCAGAGTTTGGGGACTTTTCGGGGTACAAACTAAATTTGGGCAAAAGCGAGGTTTTTGTGATACACCCGGGGGACCAGGGAGAGGGTATTGGGAGACTCCCCTTCAAGCGAGCAGGAAAGAGCTTTAGGTACTTAGGGGTGCAGGTGGCAAGGAACTGGGGGACCCTCCACAAGTTGAACTTTTCCAGGCTGGTGGAACAGATGGAGGAGGAATTTAAGAGGTGGGACATGGTACCGTTGTCGCTGGCGGGGAGGGTGCAGTCAATCAAAATGACGGTCCTCCCAAGGTTCTTGTTTTTATTTCAGTGCTTGCCCATCTTCCTCCCTAGGGCCTTCTTCAAAAAGGTGACGAGTAGCATCATGAGCTACGTGTGGGCGCATGGCACCCCAAGGGTGAGGAGGGTCTTTTTGGAGCGGAGTAGGGACAGTGGAGGGCTGGCACTGCCCAATCTCTCGGGGTACTACTGGGCGGCAAATGTGTCAATGGTGCGCAAGTGGATGATGGAAGGGGAGGGGGCAGCTTGGAAACGAATGGAGAGGGCGTCCTGTGGCAACACAAGCCTGGGGGCCCTAGTAACGGCACCATGGCCGCTCCCCCCCACGAGGTACACCACGAGCCCGGTGGTGGCGGCCACCCTCAAGATATGGGGGCAGTGGAGGCGACATAGGGGGGAAATGGGAGGTCTGTTGGCGGCGCCAATAAGAGGGAACCATAGATTCATCCCGGGGAACATCGACGGGGGATTTCAGAGCTGGTACAGGGTGGGCATACGGCAGCTGAAGGACCTGTTTATAGAGGGGAGGTTTGCAAGCCTGGGAGGGCTGGAGGAGAAGTTTGAGCTCCCCCCGGGAAACATGTTCAGATATTACAAGTGAAGGCATTTGCTAGGCGGCAGGTGGAGGGGTTTCCCCTGCTCCCCAGTAAGGGGGCGAGTGATAGGGTGCTCTCGGGGGTCTGGGTCGGAGGGGGGAAGATATCAGACATCTACAAGATAATGCAGGAGGCGGGAAGCAGCATCAGGGGAGGAGCTGAAAGCCAAGTGGGAAGGGGAGCTGGGAGAGCAGATAGAAGACGGGACGTGGGCGGATGCACTGGAGAAGGTCAACTCTTCCTCCTCGTGTGCGAGACTGAGCCTCATTCAATTTAAGGTGCTGCATAGAGCTCACATGACGGGGACAAGGATGAGCCGGTTCTTTGGGGGTGAGGACAGGTGTGTCAGATGTCTGGGAACCCAGCGAACCATGTGCATATGTTCTGGGCATGTCCGGTGCTGGAAGGGTTCTGGAAGGGGGTGGCAAGGACGGTGTCGAAGGTGGTGGGGTCCAGGGTCAAACCAGGATGGGGGCTTGCGATCTTTGGGGTCGGGGTAGAACCGGGGGTACAGGAGGCTAGGGAGGCCGGAATACTGGCCTTTGCGTCCCTAGTGGCTCGACGAAGGATATTAATTCAATGGAAGGACGCGAGGCCTCCAAGCGTTGAAACTTGGATTAATGATATGGCTAGCTATATTCAGCTAGAAAGGATCAAATTTGCCCTGAGAGGGTCGGTACAGGGATTCGCCAGGCGGTGGCAACCTTTCCTTGACTTTTTAGATCAGAGATAGACGTGCGGGGTCGTGGCAGCAGCAACCCGGGGGGGGGGGAGGGGGGGGGGAGGGGGGGGGGAGGGGGGGGGGAGGGGGGGGGGGGAGGGGGGGGGAGGGGGGGGGGGGCAGCAAGGGTCGTGGGGGGACATGCACGACTGTAACGCGGGCAAGTCTGCTCGCTGCTCATGTCTGAAACTGTAGGCTGCCTTGTTTGTTAAGGTTGCCTGGGGGGGGGGGGGGGGGGGGGGGGGGGGGGGGAGGACTGGTGCGCGCGAGAGGGCGGGCGAGGGAGGGACATTTGCCTAGAGGGATTGTGTTGTAAATAATTTAAAAATTAGTAGGGGTAAATGTCTGTATGGAAAAACTCTTTCAATAAAAATTATTTAATAAAAAAAGTAAAGTGATGGAAGGGGTCGTCAACAGTGCTATCATGAGGCACTTACATAGAAATAGTGTGCTCATTGGTGCTTCATTTGGGTTCTGCCAGGGTCACTCAGCTCCTAACCTCGGCCTAGTCTTAGTGCCAAACATGAGCAAAACAGATTAATTCAAGAGATGAGGTGAGAGTGACTGCCCTTGACATCAAGTCAACATTTAATCAAGTGTGGCGTCAAGGAGCCCTTGCAAATTGATGCCAATGGGAATCAGGGGGGAAATTCGCCTCTGGTTGGAGCCATCCTACATAAGAACATAAGAACTAAGAGCAGGAGTAGGCCATCTGGCCCCTCGAGCCTGCTCCGCCATTCAGTAAGATCATGGCTGATCTTTTTGTGGACTCAGCTCCACTTACCCACCCGCTCACCGTAACCTTTCATTCCTTTACTGTTCAAGAATCTATCTACCTTTGCCTTAAAGACATTTAACGAGGTAGCCTCAGCTGCTTCACAGGGCAGGGGATTCCACAGATTCACAACCCTTTGGGTGAAGATTTTCCTCCTCAACTCAGTCCTAAATCTGCTCCCCATTATTTTGAGGCTGCTCCCTCTAGTTCTGGTTTCACCCAGCAGTGGAAACATCTTCCCTGCTTCTATCCTATCTATTCCCTTCATAGTCTTATATGCTTCTATAAGACCCCCCTCATTCTTCTAAATTCCAATGAGTATAGTTCCAGTCTACTTGGTCTCTCCTCAAAAGCCAATCCTCTCATCTCCGGAATCAAACGAGTAAATCTCCTCTGCACACCCTCCAGTGCAAAAAAGAAGATGGTTTTGCTTGTTGGAGATCAATTATCTAGTCTCAGGACATTGTTCCAGGTGTTTCTCATGGTAGTGTCCGAGGCCCAACCATTTACAGCTGCTTAATCAATGACCTTCCTCCAACATAAGGTCACAAGTGGGAAGTTCACTGACAATTGCATAATGTTCAGCTCCATTCAGAACTCCTCAGATCCGGATGCAGTCGTGCCCATATGCAGCAAGACCTGGATACATTCAGGGTTGGCCTGGTAAGTGGCCAGTAGCATTCACACCACAGTCCACACATCCTCCCCGTGTGTGCGTGGGTTTCCTCCGGGTGCTCCGGTTTCCTCCCACAGTCCAAAGATGTGCAGGTTAGGTGGATTGGCCATGATAAATTGCCCTTAGTGTCCAAAATTGCCCTTAGTGTTGGGTGGGGTTACTGGGTTATGGGGATAGGGTGGGGGAGTTGACCTTGGGGAGGGTGCTCTTTCCAAGAGCCGGTGCAGACTCGATGGGCCGAATGGCCTCCTTCTGCACTGTAAATTCTATGATAAGTCCCAGGCAATGGCTATCTCCAACAAAAAGGTATCAAACCATCTCCTCTTGATGTTCAATGGCATTATAATAATAATCTTTATTGTCACAAGTAGGCTTATATTAACACTGCAGTGAAGTTACGGTGAAAATCCCCTAGTCGTTACTTTCCGGCACCTGTTCGGGTACATAGAGGGAGAATTCAGAATGTCCAAATTACCTAACAAGCACGTCTTTCGGGACTCGTGGGAGGAAACCAGAGCACCCGACGGAAACCCACGCAGACACGGGGAGAATGTGCAGACTCCGCAAAGACAGTGACCCGAGCCGGGAATCGAACCTGGGACCCTGCCACTGCCCTTAATCGCAGAATCACCCATTATCAAGATTCTGAGGGTAACTACTGACCAGAAACTGAACTGGACTAGCCATATAACTACTGTGGCTACAAAAGCAGGTCAGAGGCTGGGAATTCTGCATTAATAAAAATAATAAAGCCTTCTCCCAGCTGCAAGGACAAGCCAGAGGTGTGATGGAATGCTCTCCATTTGCCTGGTTCAGTGCATCTCCAACAGTACTCAGGAATATCATCACCATCCTGGACAAAGCAGCCCGCTTGTTTGGCACCCCAACCACCACCTTCAACATCCACTCCCTCCCCTACTGATGCAGTCACAGCAGTGTGTACCATCTACAAGATGCACTGTAGCAACTCACCAAACCTCCGTCCTCCAAACCTCACAACCAAGAAGGTAAAGGGCACCCGATGCAAATGAACAGTACCACCTGTAAGTTCCCCTTCCATGCTTCACACCATGCTGACTTGAAAATATATCACCTTTCCACCTACTCTCCAATACTTTCCACTTGCCTGGATGAGTGCAGCTCCACAAACACTGAAGAAGCTTGACACCATCCAGGACAAAGCATCCCGCCCGATTGGAATCCCTGCCATATGTATTCACTCCCACCACCACCAATAAACTGTGGTAGCTGTGTGTATCATTTACAAGATGCGGTGCAGAAACTCACCAATGCTCCTGAGGCAGTCCCTTCTAAATCTCGACCATCTAGAAGGACAAGGGCAGCAGGTACGTGGGAATGCCACCACCTGGAAGTTTACCTCCAAGCCATTCACCATCCTGACTTGGAAATACTTCGCCACGCCTTCACTGTCACTGGGTCAAAATCCGGGAACCCCCTCTCCAGTAGCACTGTGGGTAAATCATATGGACTGCAGTGATTCAAGAAGGCAGCTCACCACCACCTTCTCAAGGGGGATCAGGGGTAGGCGACAAATGCTGTCCCGTGAAAGGAATATAAAACTCTTATTGAAAGAGCTCTGCGTGATTTTATATTCTTTGAAATTAACCGCTCTAATTCTCAATGTGTAGAATAATAATAACCTTTATTGTCACAAGTAGGCTTACATTAACACTGCAATGAAGTCACTGTGAAAAGCCCTTAGTCGCCACACTCCGGCGCCTGTTCGGGTACACAGAGGGAGAATTCAGAATGTCCAATTCACCTAACAGCACGTCTTTCAGGAATTGTGGGAGGGAACCGGAGCACCCGGAGGAAACCCACACAGACACGGGAAAATGTGCAGACAGTGACCCAAGCCCGGAATCGGACCTGGGACCCTGGCGCTGTGAAGCAACAGTGCTAACCACTGTGCTACCATACCGCCCCTCAGTGCTACCGTGCCATCCCTATATGCTTTCCCAACAGGTGAGACCCTAATTAAAATTCACTATCTTTTTTTAAAATCCCTTTCTATTCATTTATTTTCCAATTTATTGTATTCTTAAATTTTAATCTGCTTTGACAACGAAATAATCTTTTTGCATCTATTTTGTTTGCTGAACACTTGGCCACGCTGTTCAGTATCACTTCAAATACTTCAGCTTGCGTTAGGCCTTTCCTTCGGCACCGTCACTGGCATTGATTTCAATATTGACGGATCTTAAAATAAGATACTCCCAGACTCTCTAGTTTCCTGTTCGTATCGGCTGCATTTTCCAGCCAAGTACTGAGGGAGCAAGTACTGAGGGAGATAATTCTACATGAAGGACCAGATATAGAGTCATTTTTGCCTTAAAAAATGCCCCAAAGTGTCAACCATCAGTTGATAATACTCTCAGCTTTGAGTCAGAAGGTTGTGAGTTTAAGTCCCACTCGAGCATTTAAGCACAATAATCTAAGTGAACACTCCCGCGCTGTACTGAGAGATTGCTGCACTGTCTCTCAGAAGACTTGTTAAACCAAGGCTCGATCTGCCCTCTCAGGTGAATGTGAAAGGCACGATTTTGGAGACATTGCAGAGGAGTTATCCCTGGTGCCCTGGCCAAAATGTATCCCTCAATCGACATCACAAGAGCAGATTATCTAATCATTGCCACATTGCTGCCTGTGGGATCTTGCTGTGCGAAAACTGGCTACCGCGTTTCTTACATCACAGCGGTGGCTACACTTCAAAATTCAGAAGCATCTAATTAGCGGCAAAACGCTTTGGGATATCCTGTGGTTGTGAGAGGTGCTGATATAAATGCAAGACTTCTTTCTTTTTTTGTGAAGTCTGTCAAAATTCAAGGATCAGAATTCTAATAATCTTTATTAGTGTCACACGTAGGGCGGCACGGTGGCACAGTGGTTAGCATTGCTGCCTATGGCGCTGAGGACCTGGGTTCGAATCCCAGCCCTGGGTCACTGTCCGTGAGGAGTTTGCACATTCTCCCCGTGTCTGCGTGGGTTTCTCCCCCATAACCTTTAGGTGGATTGGCTACGCTAAATTGCCCTTTAATTGGAAAAAATAATTGGGTATCTAAATTTATTTTAAAAAATAAAAAAAAAATAAAAAAATTAGTGTCACAAGTAGGCTTACATTAACACTGCAATGACGTTACCATTAAAATCTCGTAGTCGCCACACTCCAGCGCCTGTTCGGGTACATTGAGGGAGAATTTGGAATGTCCAATTTACCTAACAAGCACGTCTTTCGGGGCTTGTGGGAGGAAACCGGAGCACCCGGAGGAAACCCACACAGACACGGGGAGAACGTGGAAACTCCACACAGACAGTCACCCGAGGCTGGAATTGAACCCGGGCCCCTGGAGCTGTGAGGCAGCAGTGCTAACCAAATTAATTGTATGCGGACTGGTTTGGGACGTTTCGGAGAGATAAAGGAGCTAATATAAGAACAAGTGATCCTTTAACTCCGAAGAAATGCTGGCATTGGGAGGGAGTCTGAAGCAAGCCAATGGCTTGCTGAACACAGACCCTACAGCTGGCACCACTCCACTAACTTCAAGTGTACCTGTGAGGAGTTCAGAGAACATAAGCGTTAGAAACTCCTGTGCTCCCATAAAGGTTCATCTTATTATTACTCATTCACTAATTTACCGGTTATGCCATTTATTCAATAAGCAGAGCTTCTGACAGGAGACAGCACTGGCCGCATTTGAAACATTTCCAGAACTGGTTGTCGGAAGCTTCACAAATTTGCACAATTTGTGGCACTGGTCACACAGCAGCATGCATGTCTCCTGAAGCCTTCCAGCTGTCGCTGTGCTTCGCAGCTCTCAATACATTCTCATCACCGAACCACCTAGCGGATCTCGCTGCCTGACCTCGCCTCCGTACGGATTTGTTACACGTTGACATTTGACCTTCCGAATAAACTCTTGCTATTCACAACAAGCGGCTCCTTCTTTTCGTGCCCCCTCGACTGATTGACGGCACCAGCGCAGCCTGCAGCAAGAGTGGAATTCCTGTTCCTGCTCCACATTCCTTATAAAGTTCCATCAGGCCCACAGCCGGCTTGCAAACTACGGAAAACTGAAGAGCCGAGAGAGAGAGCGCGAGAGGGAGAGAGAGAGAGGGGGATAACAGAATAAAAGACTTACTTTGAAATGCTACTCAGAAGGATGAATTGTCATTCTGTGTCACAGGCGTCATCACAGGGAGACCTTTTCCATTCAGCAAAGCTGTGGAAACAAGTCTTTAGGGCTCAGCAATGAGGTCAACGGCTGGGAGCAAAAACACAGATGCAGCCTGTTTTATTGAAGCCGATGTTCCATTTGAGGCTGCTCTCTGCTTTTCAAACTGCTCCAAGTATGTTACGGAATGTGTGTACCTTGCTCTTGGCTCCCGTACAAACCCCTCGCTAAAAAACCTAGTCATGTTGTGCACTTAAAGGAGCAATTCTGCTGGGCTCTGCACCGAGTGTGGGACCACACTGCTGGGGTTGACAGTACTCCAGGATTGTCATGGGACCTCTGGGGATTGAAAGTTAATCTCCAAAATCCTGCTCAGTGTGAAAACCCGGGAGAAGAAAAAATGGTTGGAGCATTCAAAAAAATTCAACATTTTTGTTTAGTTGATACAATGTGAGACGTGGGAAAATCAGAGGCCGTTTGACAGAAAGTCAACAATCATTCAATTGGATAGAAGAACCTTTGTTTTCCCATTGGCTGATGTACCATTAAAAAAACATAATGACGATCAAGGCTAGCAATGAACTTGAAGAGGGCTTAGCTTGGTGGAATGGGTGGACAAGCGGCAGATGGAGTTTAGTGATTTTGGTGAGAAGAAAAAGGCGAGACACTGTAAAGAACATATTCTAAAGGAGGTGCAGGAGCAGAGGAGCCTGGGGTGGGATTCTCACAGCCTGGAGCCGGGCCGGAGAATCCCCGGGACTGGCGCGAATCTCGCCACACCGCCCTGACGCCGGCACGCGAGTCTCCGCAGAGTGGAGAATCTGCGCCCTACACGGACGGCCCGCCGATTCGAGGCCCAGGGTGGGACGAGCGGCCGTCGTGAAAACTGCGAGTCCCGCCGGCGCCGTCCACACCTGCTCCCAGCCGGCGGCGCGACCTCGGCGCAGAAGGGTCAGGGGGGCGGTCTGTGGTGGGGAGGGGGGGGGGGGGCTCCGATGTGGCCTGGCCCACGATCGGGGCCCACCGATCGGCGGGCCGTCCTCTCTGGCTGCGGGCCTCGTTTCTTCCGCGCCGGCCCCTGTAGTCCTGCACCATGTTGCGTCGGGGCCGGCACGTTGCACGCATTGGCACTGGTGCCACTGTGCATGCGCGGATCCTGCGGCGCCCAGTTCGCGCCGGGATCAGCAGCTGGAGCGGCGTGAACCACTCCAGTGCCATGCTGGCCCCGTTTGTGGGCCAGAATTAGACGCGGGGTTGGCCCGTTCACGCCGTCGTAAAACGCAACGGCGTTTACAACGGCATGGACACACTGCCGCAGGATTCGAAAATCCCACCCCTGGTGTGTACACTCGCACAATTCAATGAAAGTGACAGTGCAAGTTGAGAGCCCAGTTAATAGAGCATATGGAATGCCAGGCTACTGGGACATGGAGTCCGAAAGCAAGGACGTTTCTGAACCTTTATAAAACCCGAGTTCTGACTCCACTGGAGTCGTGTGTCAAATTATGGGCACCGCGTTTTCCGAAGGATGTGAAGGCGCGAGGGAGGGCGCAGAAAGGATTCAGGAAAATGGTTCCAGAGATGAGAAACTTCAGTAACAAGGACGGATTGGAGAAGCTGAGTTGTCCTTATTGAAGACAGGAAGATTAAGGTGACATTTGATGGACAGAGTAGGTAGGAAGAAGCTGGTAGATGGAAGGAGAAGACTTGTAAAAGAGTCAGTCTAATGGAGAGGCAGAAACCAAAATTTTGAAATCATCGTTAAGAGATGTATCAAAACTTACAGCTGATCTGCATGAGCCAGAGGCAGCAGTATAAATGAGGAGTTACTCTGTTACTTTGGTGACATTTGTTAAGGGAAGAACAATAATTAAGATCCCAGGAGGATCCCTGATTGAAAAGTGCCTTGGGTTCTTCATCTCTCCTAAAGGAAGAAAAATATGGAGCAAAGATCAAATGACTGGAAATTTTGTTAAGAATTACAACATGCAGGAAGTGACTTGAACATAACATAGGACCCAGTATGTGATCACTGCTGTTAAATATGAATGCTTTCACGCAGCAGTTAATAGGATGAAAGCACTCCCTGCAGACAGGAAGAACATTCCCCACAAAGGATTAGCAATCTTCAGGGCATGGGTTTCCCCTTTCATCTCAACAGTGGGCAAAATTCTCCACCCCTTGGCCCCGGGATCGTGATCGGGCTTCCGGCTGAAATCAAGGTTTGTGCTGGGTACCGAACCGCTCCCACCTACCCCCCCCCCGCTCCCCCACTGGCGGTGGGATCGGGGCTCGTGCCCGTGCGCCAGTGGGAGGATGCTAACTTAGCGGGCCGGGCACCCTATTCTCCGGCCCTGCATGATTCTCCTGTCCTTTGGCCCGGGAATCACGTGGGCGGGATTTACAACAGGTCTCGCCAATCGTGAGCCTGAAGTGGTGGTCCTCGCGGTGGGCCAACTCCTTAAGGGTGCAGCCCCCAAAGTCCATCTGAGGGTCACCCTCTCCCCCCCCAGCAATGCACAGACTGCCTGCCCCTCCCCTACCAGATACCCCCCCCCCCCACAACCAACCCCCTCCTGCATAGAGACCCCCTAAAATGGGAGACCCCCCCAGGGACACCTCTTAAGAAAAAGACCCCCTGGGACCTCCTAACTAGGAAGTGACCCCCTTAATAGGGAAACCACCCTACAGGGACCACTAAGTGAAGGAACCCCCCACAGAGACTCCCCCACACACAGACCCCCCCCCCCCCCCCCCCCCCCCCCCCCCCCCCCCCCCCCCGGAAGAGAGACCCCTGTCTGGAAGTTAGAGAGCAGTCCAGACAGGAGCAGTGAAAGAAATTGCAACTGCTACCTCAGGAACTTTCATGTGTTTCTGTAGTGCATCTTGTAGATGATACACACAACTGTCATTGTGCATCGGTGGTGGAGGGAGTGAATATTTGTGGAAGGGGTGCCAATGAAGCGGAGCTGCTTTGTCCTGGATGGCATCTTCTAGAGTGTTGTTGAAGCTGCTCTCATCCTGGCAAGTGGAGAGTATTCCATCACGCCCCTGACTTGTGCCTTGTAGATCAGGGAATCATGGAATCCCTACAGTGCAGAAGGAGGCCATTTAGCCCATCAAGTCTGCACTGAGCCGGTGTGGGGGTAGCCCGGCCAACCATGTTCATATGTTCTGGGCATGTCCGAAACTGAGGGAATTCTGGCAGGGATTTGCGGATGTTATGTCAGAAGTACTGGAAGGTAGGGTAACTCCGAGTCCAGAATTGGCAATATTTGGGGTGTCGAAGGATCCGGGGCAAAGCTGGGGAGGGAGACCGATATCCTGGCTTTCTCCTCACTGGTGGCCCGGAGACGGATCTTGCTGAGATGGAGGGACTCGGAGCCGCTGAAATCAGGAGTGTGGGTCAGCGATATAGTAGGGTTCCTCAGTCTGGAGAAAATCAAGTTCGTTCTGAGAGGACCAATGCAGGGATTCGCCCGGAGTTGTCAGCCGTTCATCGATTTCTTTATCAAAAATTGAATGTCAGCAGTAAGGGGGGGAAAAGGGAAAAGTTGAGGGGGGGGGATGAAAACAGGAGGCAGGGTAATGTTAAATAAGGACAGGGGACTCAGTATACGGGTAATTGGGGACAGGACGGGAGAAGTAGGGGACGTTGTTCATTGGTTGTTGTTCTTTTAGGGGGTATTTTGTGCGCCAACCAACGTGGTTGTTTTAGAAATGTCAACATGTTAAATTGTGAAAATTACAAATGCTTCAATAAAATATTTCTTAAAAAAAAAGTCTGCACTGACCCGACAGGGTTTTGGGAACCATGAAATGAGTTATTCACCGCAAATTCTCTGACCTGCTCTTGTAGCCGCTGTATTTATATGGCGAGTCCAGTTCAGTTTCTGGTCAATGGTAACCCATGGGATGTTGATAGTGACAGGGTCAGTAAGGCTGGTCAACAATAAGAACGGACTTTGTAAAATCCCAGTTACACCTCATTAAACAAGAGGCTGTGGGGGCGATTCTCCAAAATGGAGAATAAGTGTTCGCGCCGTCGTGAACGCCGTCGCGTTTCACGGCAGCGCGTAACGGGCACGGGGACGACCGATTCTGTCCCCCATAGGGGGCCAGCACGGCGCTGGAGCGGTTCATGCCACTCCAGCCTCCCTTCTCGGTGCCAAATGGGCTACGCGCCAACCCGCGCATGCTCAGTTGGGCCGCGCCAACCTGCGCACACGCAGGGGACTTCTTCAGCGCGCCGGCCCTGACACAACACGGCGTCGGGGTTCAGGGGCCGTCCGCGCAACAAAGTAGGCCCGGGGGGCGGGGGACGGGGGGGGCAGCCCGCCGATCGGTGGGCCCCATCAGAGCCCCCCCTCCCAACCCGGTGAAGGATCGCTTTTCCTCACCCCACAGGCTGACCCCGACCCTTCGCGCAGAGCTCCCGCCGGCAGCGACCAGGGGTGAACAGCGCCAGCGGGACTCTGTCATATCCGTGTGGCCGCTCGGCCCAGCCGATTCCAGTGGCCTGCGCCGCGTCAAATGTGCCGGCGCAAATGCCGCCGATTCTCCGCACCTCGGAGAATCGCGCGCCAGCATCGGGGCGTCGTGGAGTGGTAGCGGCAATTCTCCCGCCCAGTGCGGGGCTCGGAGAATCGTGCCCACCATTTTTAAGAGTTTTTACAGTGTGATAGTATGACTAGAGGTACTACGGTACCTGAGAGTGTGAGGTACCACTGGTGGAGATGGCTCGCTGCTCATTGGCCCGTGTTGTCTTCCCATTGGTCGAGAGGAAGGTAGCTCCTATACAAGGCAGAGTATAAGAACCCATGTTTCCCAGCAGCCAGCCTCTTTCTGTACTCGAGCTGCTGGGGAAACATCTTGTTGATTAAAGCCTTCAATTCGGACTACTCCTTCCTTTCAGTAGTTATTGATCGCGCATCATACTGCAAAACTGATTATGTGGGGGTGTAATTTCTCTCCTATTCAATAACTGTCCATTGATTACCGACTGGTGGCACTTCAAGAGCATCCTCCCCGGAAAAGCGCAGAGTCAGTGACAGTAACTTTGTATTTCTGAATTTAACTGCACACGTGCAGACGCCTGAAGCTGCTGTCAGTTTCTGAGGAATAATGATGGGTGGGCAGTGTACCTCCCACCATCAGTTACATGGATAATAAGTCAAACTCACCGATGTTCATCTTCAACAATAGAAAACAATTATTCTGCACATCCAGTGTTCTCCCATCAAAAATGATCACGTATACGCAATGCAGGCTCCAACTAAAACACAGAGGGCGCGATCTAACCAAATTGGAACATGTCCCACGATGGGTGTGTTTAGTCGCGTGTTCCCCGGTGCTCACAGCGCGAGAAACACCATGGTTTCAATTTGGGGCCGCAGCGGGGAACGCACAGTCGAGGGCGTATTTAGTCCTCTTTCCTGGACTGACCTCGCCGAACCCCTCAGTGAAGGAGGAGATCGGGACGCCATTTTAAAATGGTTTCCTGATCTCACCCACCCCCCCAAACGTGACCCCCTAAACCCCCCAAAGCTCGCATTTATCTATAAGGGGGACCTCAGGGCCTCCCTGTGCCCTACCTCACGGACGCAATGCACCCCAGGCCTGTTCCCCAGCACGGTGAAAATGCCATCAGCCTGGCACCCAGGTGGCAGTGCCAGGGTGCCAGGCTGACAGTGTTAATTGCCAGGGGTAGCACCAGCAGTGCCAGGCTGCCCCAAGGGCAAGAACCTGGAGGCCGCCAATCCCCTGGGAGACTCCCCCACAGGTGCCGTTCCATCTACCCTTTAGTGAGGACCAGCACTGAACGGCGCTCGCCCGAGTTCTCCGATGTGAAGGGGTTCTATCACAACACCTTGGATAGATCGGGGAGTGCAGGGGAGACTCAGCTGTCTCGCTCTAATATGCAGATTTGCAAAAATAGTGATCCTGTCCACAATGGAAAAGATTCAGATCATAGCGCCTCACGAGATCACGTTAGCTCTCGCGGGGCGTGATGAGGCGTGTAGATTCCAGAAGAGGGACCTCCCGGCATCTACTCCCGGCCTTTTGGGTGCAATGCGGCTGATTATCGCACCCGAGACACACCTGTGATAATAACTAGCAATGATTCATTTAGTGGATGCAGTTTAGGGGTCATCCATTCAAGACTGAGATGAGGAGAACCACGTTCTCTCAGGAGGTCTTTAGTCTTTGGAATTTTCTTCCCCAGAATGCAGTGGAGGCTGGCTCATTGAATGTATGCAGGACTGAGTTAATAGATAGACTTTTGATCAACAAGGGCGTCAAAGGTTATGGGGAGCAGGCAAGAATGTAACATTGAAGTCAGAATCAGATCAGCCATGACTTTATTGAATGGCGCAGGAGACCAGAGGGGCTGAATGGCTTCCTCCTGCTCCTAATGTTTGCGTTCTTGTGCTTATTTTGAATGGGATGAAGAATGTCACTATGGTGAAGGGTGTAACATTAGACAGATATACTGAGCAGCTCAGTCTTAAACTCACCTGCTCTTTCTATTCTTCACACCTGGACTGATGGATCCAGCCTGCCAAAGTCCGAACATAAAACAACTCTTGTGAAGAAAGACTACAAATGAACTAAGCTAGAATGTTCCCCAAACTGCGCTCATTCTACTCTCCCAATGAGGTGCAAGATGTCAGCCATTCCTTACTGAGTGCTTTAGTAAAAAGGAGGCCTTTCAGTAACTCAATGGATTACACTCTTATTTCCTGATCCTCATGCCAATTGCAGCTCTCTCTCTCTCTCTCTTGCCAAAGAAAGCACCATTAGAATTTGTGCGGATTTATGATAATCTCCCTGGACAAGCTCCCAATTCCACAAATGCCCTTAAATACTTGTAAAAATTATTACCACTGTGCTATTTTTGTATTTAAAGTCAATTGTAATTGTCTTGCTAAATATAAATGCACCGCAGGTAGCAAGATGCAATCTCCATGGCGATTGCAGTGTGCGATTTCTTTAGACCAGTGCGACTCTATTCCATGAAATTGATCTCTTCCCATTGCATTTGGTTACAACATAAAACCTTGATCGGGATTTTCTGGCCGTTCTCGCAAGCAAGGCCGTCCGCTGCCGCTGAGGGCAACCCCCCCACCCCTGTCCCCGCCCCACCCCCCACCTCAGGGTTCCCCAGCAGCAAGGGGTGCATTCAACGGTAAACCCCATTGACAATGGTGGGACCAGAACATCCCACCACCAGCCAATAGCGGACTGCCTTATTGCAGGGAAAATTCCATCCCCTGTATTGGCAACAACCTTCTATCGATCACCTTTAGCGACATTAGCAAATTGTTCCCACGTCGTGCTCTGAAACCTCAGATGTGATCATAGGTTTAGGTCAGAGCACCTGCAATGTTAACATTATTCCTGAACTCCAGGACCTTGGGCGGGATTTTCCGACCCCCGCCGGGTCGGAGAATCGCCGGGGGCCGCCGTCAATCCCGCCCCCGCCATGTCCCGAGTTCTCCGCCACCAGAGATTCAGCGGGGGCGGGAATCACGCCGCGCCAGTCGGCGCCACCCCCCCCCCCCCTCCGCCAATTCTCCAGCCCGCGATGAGACGAAGTCCCGCCGCTGTCAAGCCTCTCCCGCCGGCGGGAAACACCTACCTGAGCGGCGGGACTGGCGGCGTGGGCGGGCTACGGGGTCCTGGGGGGGGGGCACGGTGCGGCCTGGCCCTGGGGGGTGCCCCCACAGTGGCCTAGCCCGCGATCGGGGCCCACTGATCGGCCGGCGGGCCTGTGCCGTGGGGGCCTCTTTTTATTCCGCCTTCGCAATGGTCTTCACCATAGCGGAGACGGAAGTGACCCTTTTCCCTGCGCATGCGGAGGGATAACATCAGCAGCCGCTGACGCTCCGGCGCATGCGCGGACTTACGCCGGCTGGCGAAGTCCTTTCGCCCCCGGTTGGCGTGGCGCCAAAGGCCGTCCATGCCAGCCGGCGGAGCGCCAACCACTCTTCGCAGGCCTAGCCCCTCAATGTGAGGGCTTGGCCCCTAAAGGTGCGGAGACTTCTGCACCTTTGGGGCAGCCCGACGCCGGAGTGGTTCACGCCACTCCAGCACGCCGGGACCCCCCACCCCGCCGGGTAGGGGAGAATCCCGGCCCTGGAGTTTAGAAGATTCAGAGGTGACATGATTGAAACGTATAAGATCCTGAGGGGTTTCGACAGGGTGGATGTGGAGAGGATGTTTCCTCTAGTTGGAGAATCTAGAACCAGGTTTCACTATTTAAAAAGAAGTGGTCGGTCATTGAAGACAGAGTCGAAGAGAAATTGTTTCTCTCGGGGGGTCGCGAATCTCTGGAACTCTCCTCCTCAAAAGGCAGTGGAAACAGAGTCTTTGAATGTTTTTAAGGCAGAGCTGGATACATTCTCGTTTAAAAAGGGGGTGAAAAGTTATCAGGGGTAGACAGGATCAGCCGTGATCTGGTTGAATGTCAGAGCAGACACGAGGGGCTGAGTGGGCTCCTCCTGTGTGTATCAATAACCGCAGCCTGCATTTACTTAACACCTATATCGTACTGAAATTTCTCAAGGTGCTTCATAGTAGCATTGAACAAAATTTGCTAGGGAAGGTGATATTAGGGCAGGCGGCTCAAAGCTTTGTAAAAGAGATGTATTTTAAAGAGTGTTTCAAAGGAGGAGAGGGAAGTAGGGAGAAGGAGTGGTTGAGGAAGGGAATTCCAGAGCTTCGAGCCAGAATTGGAGGAGCAGAGTCACCTCGGAGGACTGCAGGGCCTGAGGTTAGAAAAGATACGACGGGGCAGCATGGTGGCGCAGTGGTTAGCACTGCAGCCTCATGGCGCCGAGGTCCCAGGTTCGATCCCGGCTCTGGGTTACTGCCCGTGTGGAGTTTTCACATTCTCTCCATGTTTGCGTGGGTTTCGCCCCCACAACCCAAAGATGTGCAGAGTAGGTGGATTGACCACGCTAAATTGCCCCTTAATTGGAAAAATGAATTGGGTTACTCGAAAAAATTTTAAAAAGAAAAAAAAAGAAAAGATACGACTGTGCACATTCCACCCTGCACTTTCCTCTCCAATGTGTCAAAACAGTGTTCACATCAGTGCTTTCAACCAAAAAAATGCCATCTGTAAACATTAATAACACTGTCGAAAGTATAAAAACGATATTTGCAAGTCTGCTACCAGAACTGAGGGGTTAGGAGGAAAGACTAAATAGACAAGGGATTGTTTTTCTCGAAAGAAAAAGTTCAGGCCTGACTTAATAGATCCTTTAGTGGTTCAATCGGGTAGAAATGGTTGAGATATTTCTGCTTGTGGTGAGAGACCAAAGCTAGGGCTGAGTCCTTTGGCCGCGCGCGCCGCAAGATCGCCACGGGCGGGAGGTAGACCATTTAAAGGTCCATTGACCACAAGCTGGAATGCCCATTCGCCGGGCGGACGAGGCCGGAGAATCCTGCCCATGGAGTCATGAATACAAGACCGTCACTGATACATTTAATAAGAAGAAATTTCTTTACCCAGAGGGGGGTGAGAATGCGGAACTCACTACTACAAGGAGTAGTTGAGTTGAGTAACATACGTATTTAAGAAGCTGGATAAACAAATGAGGGAAAAGGAGGCAAAGATTATGGTGATGGTTTGAAATGAAGTTGGGCGAGAGGAGATTGTAGAGTTAGCAATGACACTGTCCAATTGAGCTGTGTGAACTATTTCTGTGCTGTAAATTCTATACGATTTTATATAATCATAAAGTTTAGTGGCAATCCCAGCGAAACATTTGATGGTGTTGAACAATTGCTACAAGTAACTACTGGCACTGACCCCAGCAGTCTGGAGGGGTGGGGTGGCCCCGGGGGTCATGGTGGAGAGGTTGGGGAGGGGGAAGAGAGCATCCGCAGGAGGCAGATCTTGGGAGAGGTTTGGGCGTCATCTGATTTGGAAAGTGGGCCCATGAAAGAGACCTTCCCCACCCCCCACGCTGCCCCCCTCCCCACCAAACCTCCTCCCCACCCCATTGCCATAAAAGATCCAATCAGGGTGGCCTTCCAGACTCCACCCCCCTCCAAACCCTGAAGCACTCCCGTCAGCCTCACAATTGAGGCCAGGCAGGAAGAGGCCTTGAATTGACCAATCATTGGTAATTAATAAGTGGCCTAGTCTGTTTTGTCTTGTGATGTTGATTAAATGTTGGATAGAACATCAGAGATATAACTCTACGGATCTTCTTCAGTATCATGTGAGACGTGCTTTACATCGGCCCTATAGAGCCTAAAGCTCTGGAATTAATTTGCCAAATCTCTCCCCCTCTTGGCCATCCTTTGAGACACTCCCATCTCTGACCAAGCTTTTCGTCACTTGAGCTACTATCTCCTTACGTGGCTCAGCATCAATTGTTTTTTGATAATGCTTCTGCAAAGTACTTTGGGATAATTCCCTGTTCTGACGACGCTATATGAATGAAAGTTGCTGTTGTATTGTCCACCTTTAAAGACCAGTTACTAATATATCCTGACGTTTGATGGGGACAGGGCAGGGAGGTGTGATTAATAAATGGGGTATCGTGTGCCAGGCTCTTACAGGTCTATGGGGCGGTGGGGAAAATCACTTCAATTTACATTCAAAAGTTTTTATTAAGGAATTAATTGTAAAAGAATACACTAATAGACTAAACCTGTTCATGAAAAGAATTTGCTGCTTTCTGATGCTACTGCTTGCCTTTGCAAATTGTAAGTTTTCATTTGATTTCAAATTATGGCCCAAGAAACACAGCACTAAGGTTTGTGGGAGAATTCATCTTTAACATCCTAGTTTTTAAGCAAAACGTCACACTCAATCTGCTTTTCCATAAATTAAAGACTCTATAATTAGGAACAATTGCTCCATTATAAATGGTTTTATTGTGCATTTAACGGCATTGGTGCCAAAACCTGATCAGGGAAGTACGAATGTATTGACACCACAAATATGCATTGGAATACTGGACATATGGACTGAATTTAAGATTTGTATGCAGTACTTCTAAAAGTACTTGAGTGCAATAAATATCACCGACAGATTTTTGGAAACACACAAGTGGAAACTTTTTTTTGTCATTAAGTTACAATAGATTACCTTGTCTTATCTGAAGAAAAACATTATGCAACTTTTTATATAAGTTAACTCAGTCACTTAAACCAAACATTATACCTTTCTGTCTGCATGCAGTGCCAAATGTTTTTGACTGATGCTGTTTTCACACTACCCGCCAGAGTTCTGCTCTGCCTACATACACTACAGGCAAGTGTCAGCTTGGCTCTGTGTCAGAGCTCTGACCTCTGAATGTGGATGGGCGGCACGGTAGCTCAGTGGTTAGCATTGCTGCTTCACAGCGCCGGGGTCCCAGGTTCGATTCCCAGTTCCCCCCATGTCTGCGTGGGTTTCCTCCGGGTGCTCCGGTTCCCTCCCACAAGTCCCAAAAGACGTGCTTGTTAGTTGAATTAGACATTCTGAATTCTCCCTCTGTGTACCCGAACAGGCGCTGGAATCTGGCAACCAGGGGCTTTTCACAGTAACTTCATTGCAGTGTTAATGTAAGCCGACTTGTGATAATAATAAAGATTATTATTTGGTTCGCTTCCCACTCTGTGACTTGACCTGGCATTGCAGTATGGTATGAAGATATTGCTACACATTGATGGCTCCATCCATTGGGTGAGAGATTAAAGTGAGGTTCGATCTCGTCCATTTAGGTAGATGTGGGATTCCCATGGACGAAATCACATATTTCCCTCAAACAAAAAACAAGGCATGTATACCCACTCCAGAACCTGGGGGTCTTATTGCACTTCACCCCAAAGAGCAATGGATGCTCAGTCATTAAGTACAATCACAACAGAGGTCAATAGACTTTTGAATGCTAATAGAATTAAGGAATATAGAGATTGTGCAAAAAGATCGAGCAGAGGCAGAACATCAGCCACAGTCTTGTTGAATAGAGGAGCAGGTTTAAAGGGCCTACTACTCCTATTTCTTTTGTTCTTGTGTTCTTCCATAACTGGCTGCTATGCCTAGCAACTTAACATTCAACAAATAATTGACTGACACCTGTAGCATAAAGGGTTAAAGTGAATGTATAAGTGAAATAGTTTACTTATGTTTGCCAACCCTCCTGGATTGGCCTGGAGTTTCCAGGAATTGAAGAGTTTTCAGGAATTGGGGGCGGCACAGTAGCACAGTGGTTAGCACTGTTTCTTCACAGCGACAGGGTCCCGGGTTCGATTCCCGGCTTGGGTCACTGTCCGTGCGGAGTGTGCACATTCTCCCCGTGTCTGCGTGGGTTTCCTCCGGTTACTCCGGTTTCCTCCCACAAGTCCCGAAAGCCGTGTGAATGGGACACTCTGAATTCTCCCTCGGTGTACCCGAACAGGTGCCAGAATGTGGCAACTTGGGGATTTTAACAGTAGCTTCATTGCATTGTTAATGTAAGCCTACTTGTGACATTAATAAAGATTACAGACTATTATTATAAGATCCATCTCCTGGACACTGCTGTCCGAAACCCTGGAGAAACATCATCTGGATGTTAAAAAATACATATATCTTGTCATTTTATTTGAACATTGCCCTTCCCCAGATAAAGAGAGAGAGAGAGAGAGAGAGAGAGAGGCTGTTTGTCTTACAATCAAGGATCATCCAATTGGGTAATGGGTCTTTCTGCTTTCCCACTGGTGTAGGAAGACAGCGCATCACAAGGATGGATGTGTTTCCCAACTAACGGGTGTAGCGTGGGCGAAAGTCATATGATGAAACCTCCAGGAATACATTTAATCGCACATGGCGACCCATGAACCCTCACATCATCTTGGGAAGTAAATTAAGATTACATTAGTATCATGATTGGGTTCTCTTTGCAACATTGGGGCAAGGATGAAGTCTCATTCTAGATGCATTTGTTCTTAATTGTTATTTTTGGAATAAAGAAGTTAAACCTGAGAAGACTCCAACAATAGTCATTAACAATGCCTTAAACGCAGGAACTTTCAAAGTTTAGAAGGATGAGGGGGGAATCTTATTGAAACTTACAGGATACTGCGAGGCCTGGAGAGAGGGGACGTGGAGAGGATGTTTCCACTTGCAGGAAAAACTAGAACCAGAGGACACCATCACAGACCGAAGGGACGATCCTTTAAAACAGAGATGAGGAGGAATTTGTTCAGCCAGAGGGTGATGAATCTGTGGAACTCTTTGCCGCAGGAGGCTGCGGAGGCCAAATCACTGAGTGTTTCTTTTTAATTTAGAGTACCCAATTCATTTTTTCCAATTCAGGGGCAATTTAGCATGGCCAATCCACCTACCCTGCACATCTTTGGGTTGTGGGGGCGAAACCCACGCAAACACGGGAAGAATGTGCGAACTCCACAAGGACAGTGACCCAGAGCCGTGATCGAACCTGGGGCCTCGGTGCCATGAGGCCGCAGTGCTAACCCACTGCGCCACTGTACAGCCCTACACTGAGTGTCTTTAAGACAGAGATAGATAGGTTCTTGATTAATAAGGGGATCAGAGGCTATGGAGAGAAGGCAGGAGAATGGGGATGAGAAAATTATCAGCCATGATTGAATGGTGGAGCAGACTCGATGGGCCGAGTGGCCTAATTTTGCTCCCATGTCTCATGGTTTTATGGTCTTATAGAACGTCCACAGGATGTTAAAGGTCATTCTAGGGTACAAAGTTTGTTCTTTTCTCACAAATGAACCTTGCCGTTATTCTCACCATGAGAAATTACAGGTACACAGCCTGTGAGTTTCTGGCCTTCTGTCAGATTATTCAGCCATCCTTTAAGAGTAGTGGTGACATTGCTATGGAGTTAACCGAGGTGGAGACCCATAAAAGGATAGAAAATAATTGGACAGTTCACACAAAAACTGTTTGCACCATAAAAGGCATCAAGGACATTTAAGAACATAATGACTTATGGCTGGAAAGTCTTTCCTTGACAGTTCATGCTCCAACTAATGAGGAAGGAAATCTGGCGAAAAAAAAATTAAAATGCAGGACACTTCCCCGCAACACATGCAAAGCACAACTTTAACCAAAATCTTCGAAACGATTCAAATGCTTATTATTTTTGAATGAAGCACTTTGGTAAGTCGAAGACATGCAGCGTGGTGATATAATACTGTACCACTGTCTACAGTTACTCCAATTCGTTGTCATCAATTAGGAACTGGCTTCAATTCGGGCAAAGTAGCATCATATAGCATTGGGCGGGGGATGGGGTTGGGGGGAAGATCATTCAACCATCCTACTATGCTGGGTCTTTAAAAGAGCTATTCTTCAACAAAAGGTTGCATTAACTAAAATAAATTTAAAAACCAAGATGACGGAAGGATATAAAGTGTAATGGGATAGTGTTGGGATTTTTTTCATTCAAAGCTAATTGACGACTCCTTGACAATGACACGGCATGTTGAGAGATACTGCGAGGCCTGGATAGAGTGGACGTGGAGAGGATGTTTCCACTTGCAGGAAAAACTAGAACCAGAGGACACCATCTCAGACTGAAGGGACGATCCTTTAAAACAGAGATGAGGAGGAATTTCTTCAGCCAGAGGGTGGTGAATCTGTGGAACTCTTTGCCGCAGGAGGCTGCGGAGGCCAAATCACTGAGTGTTTCTTTTTAATTTAGAGTACCCAATTCATTTTTTCCAATTCAGGGGCAATTTAGCGTGGCCAATCCACCAGAATTGGATCAGACAATCAGGAAAATCGACAGAAAGGAGAACAATGTGATCACTGAAGTGGGGAGCTGGCCCGTCCTCAATGTCAATTTTATAGTGGGGGCATTACGTTGAAAATCTCCCTCCAAGACTTGTGTCACTTACTCCGCGCTTGCCATTTCAACTGCAAGCCATATCCATTGCCTCCCAGTCACCCTTTAACATCGTCACTTTCAGCTGCAGCGTAGGTTTCACCCAACCTTCTGCAGTTTTAATAGCTCCTGGTGTGGGGCGATAAATATATTTTTTTAGAAAATATTTTATTAAGGCATTTATAATTTTAACATTTTAAAAAAAGAGATCCAACACATACAAAAAACCCACAATAACATACACAACACCCCCCCCCCCTCCCCCCCAAGCAGAGACCCTTACTACTCCTACATTAGATACCCTACCCTTATTCGTCACTTCCAAACCTCCCCTTTCCACCCCACTGCTGATGGTAAATTTTCCTTGAAGAAGTTGATGAACGGCTGCCACCTCCGAGCGAACCCCTGTAGTGAGCCCCTGAAGGCAAACTTAATTTTTTCTAAGATACCCTGCCGTCACGGACCCAAACACCCGATTTTAGAGGCTCCGAGTCCCTTCATCCCAACTAAATCCGTCTCCGGGGCACCAGGGAGGCAAAACGTCGGCCTCTCTCCCCCCCAGGCTCCTAGATCTTCCGACACTCCAAATATTGCCACCTCTGGGCTCGGAGTCACCCTCCCTTCCAGGACCTCTGACATGACATCTGAAAATCCCTGCCAAAATCCCCTCAGCCTCGGACACGCCCAAAACATATGGTTCGCAGGACTTCCCCGTACCTCCCACACCTGTCCTCCATCTTCTCAAAAAACCTACTCATTCGGGCCACAGTCATATGAGCCCTGTGGACCACCTTGAATTGGATCAGGCTGAGGATATGACTCTCCTCAGGGCCTCCTCCAATAACCTGACTTCCAACTCCCCTCCCAACTCTTCCCCACACTTCCTCTTCACCTCACCTATTGGGACCCCTTCCCACTCCATCAGTTCCTTGTATATTTCTGAGACCCTCCCTTCGCAACCCCTGTTTTTGACATCACCTTATCCTGTAGTCCCCTTAATGGGAGGCGAGGAAAGCCCGGAACCTGCCTCTGGACAAAATCCTGCACTTGGGGCCCATTCCCCCCCGGCAACTCAAACTCCTCCTCTAGCTCCTCCAAGCTCTGGAAACCCTCCACAATGAAGAGATCTCTAAATCTCTCAATCCCTGCCCGCTGCCACCTCCTCCAAGCTCATGAAACCCTTGTTGGGCGATATATTAACACGGATGACTAACAGGAAACAGGGCTCAGCGTTGGAGCCTCAACTATTTACAAATAGATGACTTGGATGAAGTGTATTGTAGCCAAATCTTCTGGCGAAGACTGGAAAGAAAGCAAGTGGTGAGGAAGGCAAAAAGTGTCTGCAAAGGATACACGGGCAAGTGGGTTTTGTGGGCAATGTGTTGAGTGGGCAAAACTTTGGCTGAGGGGTATGATGTATGAAATGAAGACTTTGTCTGCTTTGGCCTGAAGAATAGGAAAGTAACATATTATTTAAATGTACAGAGATTGCAGAATACTGTGGCACAGATGGCCTAATAATAATAACAACAGTAATAATACATTTTTATGGGCTTCCGGTTGCGGCTATGACCAGCTAAGTCGCACGTTTGGCTGCTCCTGCTACAAAGGTGTTTTCGGGCCGATTGGAGGGCCCCAACGGCGCTGTAAGGACAAATCCCGGTGGGGGAAGGCTCCCTGAAGAGAACCAGACCAACTTTATGGTCGGTACCCGGAGTGGGGTGGTAAAGAAAGCAACAGCAGCTCCCAAAAAAAGCGGGGGAAGAAGACCAAAATGGCGGCCGGTGGCGCACCCGAGGAATGGAGGAAATGGGCGGAGGAGCAGCAGGCCGCTCTCCTGCGCTTCTTTACGGAGCTGAAAATGGAGCTCTTGGAGTCAATGAATGCGACAACCACCAGGCTGATGGGAGCCCAGGCGACCCAAGAGGCGTCGATTCGGGAGCTGCAACAGGAGATGACTGTGAGGGAGGAGGAGGCCACGGTCCTCGTGGGAAAGGTAGAGGTGCACGAGGCACTCCACCTGAAATGGCAGAGCCGTTTTGAGGAGCTGGATACCCGAATGAGGCGGAAGAACCTGAGGATCTTGGGCCTGGCAGAAGGCCTGGAGGGGTCAGACCTCCCGGGATATGTAGCAGAAATGCTGAGCTCCCTGATGGGGGCAGGGGCCGTCCCTTCGCCCCTGGAGCTGGAAGAGGCCTACAGGGTCATGGCTAGGAGGCCAAGAGCAAATGAGCCCCCGAGGGCGGTGCTGGTGCGGTTCCAGCGACTCAGCGACCGTGAGAGAGTGCTGGAGTGGGCCAAGAGGGAAAGGAGCAGCAAGTGGGAGAATTCGACAGTGAGGGTCTACCAGGACTGGAGTGCGGAGGTGGCAAAGCGGCGGGCCCGGTACAACCGGACGAAGGCGGTGCTACATGCAAAACGGATCAGGTTCGGAATGCTGCAGCCAGCGCGCTTGTGGGTCACCTACAGGAACCAACACCACTATTTTGAGTCCCCAGAGGAGGCGTGGGCCTTTGTACAGGAAGAGAAACTGGACTCGAATTAGACCCAGGGGATACTTGGCGGCCGTAGCCGCTCGGGTACTTTCAGCTGAATTCTTTGTTTGGATTTTGAACTCTTGCTGTGGTTTTTCTTCTGATGTTTTTTCCCCCTTTGCCAACTTCCTTTAGTTATTGTTATTGTGGTTATTCATGGTTATTTATGGTTATTTATGCTGTTTGGTAGAGGGCGACTGTTAAGTACATTGTTATTTGTTATTTATCTGTTATTTATAATGTTAAGTTGGGGAGGTGGGACGGGGGGGAGAGCAGATCGGGGATATGGGCCCCTAGGGGGGGTTCTTTTACAGGCATGGACGGGGACGGGGGTGGAACTGAAGATGGCGGGGTGGGGTGTGGCAGGGCGAAAGCGCGGGCTTTCCTCTGCCCCGCGCGCGGGGCAGAGGAGGGGGGAGGGGAGGAGTGCGGGGCGTGGCTAGCAATGGCGACCTTTCCCGCGCTGGAGCGGGGCCAGGGAGGAGTGGCAAGGGGGGGGAGGCCCCCCCCCCCCCGAGCCGGGGGGAGTCGGAGTGTGGCAGGAGCAGCCGGGTCAGCGTGAACCAGCTGACTTACGGGAGTACGATGGAGGGTACATCGCGGCTAGGAGGGGTCCTAGCCTGGGGGGGGGGGGGGGGAGGGGAGTTAGGGAGGGACACCGGGTTGCTGCTGAAAAGACCAGAAACGGGAAGTGGAGGACTGGAGAGGTGGGGGGAGGGGGACATCGCCATGGGGAGCGGGTCAGAAGGGGAGGGTCGACCCGGGGCGAACAGGGAGCAGGACATGGCTAATCGGCAGGGGAAGGGGGCGGGTCGTCCCGCGACCCGGCTGATCACTTGGAACGTGAGGGGGTTGAATGGGCCGGTCAAGAGATCAAGGGTATTCTCACACCTGAAGGGACTGAAGGCTGATGTAGCAATGTTACAGGAGACCCATTTGAAGGTAGTGGACCAGGTTCGCCTGAGAAGGGGGTGGGTGGGACAGGTGTTCCACTCTGGATTGGACGCAAAGAACCGGGGGGTGGTGATTCTGGTGGGAAAGAGGGTGTCGTTCGTGGCGGAGGAGGTGGTGGCGGATAAGGAGGGTAGGTATGTGATGGTGAAGGGTAAGCTGCAGGGGGAGAAAGTGGTGATGGTCAACGTATATGCCCCGAACTGGGATGACGCGGGTTTTATGAGGCGCCTATTGGGCCTCATTCCGGGACTGGAGGCAGGGGGCTTGATCATGGGGGGGGACTTTAACACAGTGCTGGACCCCGGGCTAGACCGATCGAGCTCAAGGACCAATAGGAGGCCGGCAGCGGCAGAAGTGCTGAGGGGGTACATGGAGCAGATGGGAGGAGTAGACCCATGGAGGTTTGGTAGGCCGAGGGCGAGGGAGTATTCCTTTTTCTCCCACGTCCATAGAGTGTACTCCAGAATCGATTTCTTCGTGTTGAGCAGGGGGCTGATCCCGAGGGTACGGGAAGCTGAGTACTCGGCCATTGCGATCTCTGATCATGCACCGCATTGGGTGGATGTGGAAATGGGGGAGGCGCGGGACCAGCGCCCGCTGTGGCGGCTGGATGTGGGGCTGTTAGCGGACGACGAGGTGTGTAAAAGGGTCCGGAAGAGCATTGAGAGCTATCTGGACTTGAATGACACGGGTGAGGTGCAGGTGGGGATGGTCTGGGAGGCCCTGAAGGCAGTGATCAGGGGAGAGCTGATCTCCATAAGGGCGCACAGAGAAAGAAAGGAGAGGCAGGAGAGGGAGAGGCTGGTGGGGGAACTATTGGAAGTGGATAGGAGATATGCGGAGGCACCAGAGGAGGGGCTGCTGGGAGAACGGCGCAGCCTGCAGGTCAAGTTCGACCTGCTGACCACCAGGAAGGCAGAGACGCAGTTGAGAAGGGCACAGGGCACGGTCTATGAGTATGGGGAAAAGGCGAGCAGGATGCTGGCACACCAGCTTCGCAAACGAGATGCGGCTAGGGAGATTGGGGGAGTGAAGGAGAGGGGCGGGAAGGTAGTGCAGAAGGGGCAAGAAGTGAACGGGGTCTTCAGGGATTTTTACAAGGAGTTGTATCGGTCTGAGCCGCCGACGAGGAGAGGGGGAATGGAGGACTTCCTAAACAAATTGAGGTTCTCAAGGGTCCAGGAGGGGCTGGTAGAAGGGCTGGGGGCGCCAATAGGGCTAGAGGAGCTAGTCAAGGGAATAGGTCAGATGCAAGCAGGGAAGGCGCCGGGGCCAGATGGGTTCCCGGTGGAATTCTATAAGAAAAATGTGGACTTGGTGGGACCGGTACTGGTACGAGCCTTTAATGAGGCGCGAGAGGGGGGGGTTCTGCCCCCGACAATGTCGCAGGCTCTGATCTCCCTGATATTGAAGCGGGATAAAGACCCCGTGCAGTGCGGGTCCTACAGGCCTATCTCGCTTCTGAACGTGGATGCCAAGTTGCTGGCAAAGATCCTGGCAGCTAGAATAGAGGATTGTGTGCCGGGGTAATCCATGAGGACCAGACGGGGTTCGTGAAGGGGCGGCAGCTCAACACGAACGTGCGGAGATTGCTGAATGTAATTATGATGCCGGCAGTGGAGGGGGAGGCTGAGATAGTGGTAGCGCTGGACGCGGAGAAGGCATTCGATAGGGTGGAGTGGGAGTACCTGTGGGAGACGTTGGAACGGTTTGGGTTTGGGGAAGGGTTTATTAAGTGGGTGAAGTTGCTCTACTCGGCCCCGACGGCGAGTGTAGTGACAAACGGGAGGAGGTCGGAGTATTTCGGGCTCCACCGAGGGACCAGGCAGGGATGTCCCCTATCCCCCCTACTTTTCGCACTGGCGATTGAACCGTTGGCGATGGCACTGAGGAGTTCAGGGGGGTGGAGAGGACTGACTAGGGGAGGGGAGGAACATCGAGTATCGCTGTATGCGGATGATCTACTGCTGTACGTGGCAGACCCAGAAGGGGGAATGCCGGAGATAATGGAACTATTAGCAGAGTTTGGGGACTTTTCGGGGTACAAACTAAATTTGGGCAAAAGCGAGGTTTTTGTGATACACCCGGGGGACCAGGGAGAGGGTATTGGGAGACTCCCCTTCAAGCGAGCAGGAAAGAGCTTTAGGTACTTAGGGGTGCAGGTGGCAAGGAACTGGGGGACCCTCCACAAGTTGAACTTTTCCAGGCTGGTGGAACAGATGGAGGAGGAATTTAAGAGGTGGGACATGGTACCGTTGTCGCTGGCGGGGAGGGTGCAGTCAATCAAAATGACGGTCCTCCCAAGGTTCTTGTTTTTATTTCAGTGCTTGCCCATCTTCCTCCCTAGGGCCTTCTTCAAAAAGGTGACGAGTAGCATCATGAGCTACGTGTGGGCGCATGGCACCCCAAGGGTGAGGAGGGTCTTTTTGGAGCGGAGTAGGGACAGTGGAGGGCTGGCACTGCCCAATCTCTCGGGGTACTACTGGGCGGCAAATGTGTCAATGGTGCGCAAGTGGATGATGGAAGGGGAGGGGGCAGCTTGGAAACGAATGGAGAGGGCGTCCTGTGGCAACACAAGCCTGGGGGCCCTAGTAACGGCACCATGGCCGCTCCCCCCCACGAGGTACACCACGAGCCCGGTGGTGGCGGCCACCCTCAAGATATGGGGGCAGTGGAGGCGACATAGGGGGGAAATGGGAGGTCTGTTGGCGGCGCCAATAAGAGGGAACCATAGATTCATCCCGGGGAACATCGACGGGGGATTTCAGAGCTGGTACAGGGTGGGCATACGGCAGCTGAAGGACCTGTTTATAGAGGGGAGGTTTGCGAGCCTGGGAGGGCTGGAGGAGAAGTTTGAGCTCCCCCCGGGAAACATGTTCAGATATTTACAAGTGAAGGCATTTGCTAGGCGGCAGGTGGAGGGGTTTCCCCTGCTCCCCAGTAAGGGGGCGAGTGATAGGGTGCTCTCGGGGGTCTGGGTCGGAGGGGGGAAGATATCAGACATCTACAAGATAATGCAGGAGGCGGAAGCAGCATCAGGGGAGGAGCTGAAAGCCAAGTGGGAAGGGGAGCTGGGAGAGCAGATAGAAGACGGGACGTGGGCGGATGCACTGGAGAAGGTCAACTCTTCCTCCTCGTGTGCGAGACTGAGCCTCATTCAATTTAAGGTGCTGCATAGAGCTCACATGACGGGGACAAGGATGAGCCGGTTCTTTGGGGGTGAGGACAGGTGTGTCAGATGTCTGGGAAGCCCAGCGAACCATGTGCATATGTTCTGGGCATGTCCGGTGCTGGAAGGGTTCTGGAAGGGGGTGGCAAGGACGGTGTCGAAGGTGGTGGGGTCCAGGGTCAAACCAGGATGGGGGCTTGCGATCTTTGGGGTCGGGGTAGAACCGGGGGTACAGGAGGCTAGGGAGGCCGGAATACTGGCCTTTGCGTCCCTAGTGGCTCGACGAAGGATATTAATTCAATGGAAGGACGCGAGGCCTCCAAGCGTTGAAACTTGGATTAACGATATGGCTAGCTATATTCAGCTAGAAAGGATCAAATTTGCCCTGAGAGGGTCGGTACAGGGATTCGCCAGGCGGTGGCAACCTTTCCTTGACTTTTTAGATCAGAGATAGACGTCCGGGTCGTGGCAGCAGCAACCGGGGGGGGGGGGGGGGGGGGGGGGGAGGGAGGGAGGGAGGGGGGGGGGGGAGGGGAGGGGGGGGGCAGCAAGGGTCGTGGGGGGACATGCACGACTGTAACGCGGGCAAGTCTGCTCGCTGCTCATGTCTGAAACTGTAGGCTGCCTTGTTTGTTAAGGTTGCCTGGGGGGGGGGGGGGGGAGGACTGGTGCGCGCGAGAGGGCGGGCGAGGGAGGGACATTTGCCTATAGGGATTGTGTTGTAAATAATTTAAAAATTAGTAGGGGTAAATGTCTGTATGGAAAAACTCTTTCAATAAAAATTATTTAAAAAAAAAAAAAATAATACATTTTTATTATCACAAGTCGACTTCACATTAACACTGCAATGAAGTTAATGTGAAAAACCCCTCATCGCCACATTCCGGCGCCTGTTCAGATACACAGAGGGAGAATTCAGAATGTCCAAATAACCTAACAGCATGTCTTTCAGGACTTGTGGGAAGAAACCGGAGCACCCGGAGGAAACCCACGCAGACATGGGGAGAACTCCACACAGAGAGTGACCCAAGCCGGGAATCGAACCTGAGACCATGGAGCTGTGAAGCAACAGTGCTAACCACTGTGCTACCCGACTATGAATGTCTTGTAGATAAATCACAAAACATTAGCATTCAGGTTGTGATGTTCTTTGCTTTGCGGAAGAGGATGGTTTCGAAGTGTAGTGTCTTACAAAGAACATCACATTCTGTTTTTAACAAAGCTAATTTCATTAACACTACTTAGAACATAGAGCGTACAGTGCAGAAGGAGGTCATTCGGCCCATCAAGTCTGCACCGACCCACTTAAGCCCTCACTTCCACCCTATCACCATAACCCAATAACCCCTCCTAACCTTTTTGGTTACTAAAGGCAATTTATTATGGCCAATCCGCCTAACCTGCCCGTCTTTGGAGCCGCTGACGCTCCAGCGCATGCGCGGACATACGCCGGCCGAAGTCTTTTCGGCCCCGCCTGGCTTGGCGCCAAAGGCCATTCACGCCAGCTGGCGGAGCGGGAACCACTCCGGCACGGGCCTAGCCCCTCAATGTGAGGGCTTGGCCCCTAAAGGTGCGGAAGTCTAAAGGTGCGGAGACTTCCGCACCTTTGGGGCAGCCCGACGCCGGAGTGGTTAACGCCACCGACACGCAGGGACCCCTGCCCCAGCCGGGTAGGGGAGAATCCCGGCCATGATCTTATTGAAACATATAAGATTCTGAGGGTTGTTGACAGAGTAGATGCCAAGAGGATGTTTTCCCTCATGGGGAGAGATCCAGAACTAGGGGGTCACAGTTTATAAACAAGCAATTTCTCATTTAAGATGGGGATGATGAGGAATTTTGTCTCTCAGTGGGTCGTTATCGTTGGAATTCTATTCCCTAGAGAGCATCTTGGATCTCATTAAATGTGGAACTAGGTTCAAAGGACTGATTGGTCTATTCCTGCTCCTATTCCTTATTATCTTTTGATCTTAAACAAGAAACTCTTTCTCAGAATGATTGCTGCTTCAAATGCTGATTTACTGCTTCCTTGTTCTCACATCAGAAGTGGTCTTCATTCAATAGGATTTAAGTTTCCATTTCCTTCAAGAAAGCAAATAAGATCCAGTAGTTACGAGGAAGACATGGGGCGGGATTCTCCGTCGGCCGACTCCGAAATCGGGAAACGCGATTGGGCGGAGAATCGGTTTTGACGCCGAAATCGTGGCTGGCGCCGGTTTCATGCCAAATGGTAATTCTCTGGTGCCTCGACAATGGGGTCAATGCATTCCTCTCCGCATGTACTGTAAAGGGCATTGGTATATCATTAGCCGGCCTCGGCGATTCTCCGCCTCCACTTAGGAGAGTTTCCGGCAGCGAGGCTCACCTGTGCTTTTTAAAATTGTAAATCAGGTGCAGTGGCAGCTAAGGGAGAGAGGGGGGAGGGCACGGAAAGTGCCCAACATCACCATAGTTTGCTGATGGTTGTGCCGCTGGCCAGTGGGCTTCTACCAAGGCTGGGGGTGGAGTAGCGGCGGGTGGCCAGTAGGTGGACTATGGGGTCAGGGTGGACGGACATGGAATAACATTGTCACAAGCTGCAAGGCAGCTATGCCTGGGGTGTGGGGGGGTGGGGGGTGGGGAGGGGGGAGTTCACTGCGGTTTTCCTCATTTCCACAATTTGTAAATGCTGCCCTGTTGTTAGTGACCCGCCCAGATGTTTTTTTTCCAATGTAACCCCTGCTTAGTTACAATGCAATGTTTATGTTTTTGCAGCACAGGGGCAAAGCAACACCCTATAAATGGGTGTTCAAAACTGCTAAATTCCCTCCCCCCCCCCCCCCCCCACACCTTGTCCTTGCAGTTGTGTGAGAAATTCAGGCAGGAGAGCTGAGTCAGGATGCTTTCGACTCCTGATGCGAACCTCCTCCATATTATCGCAAGAAAGAAAATAACATACATTTGCTCTCACAAAAGATCACAGAGTCTGCCATTAATCTGCAGAAACTTTGAACAGCAAATGCTAACTTACATAAACAGTGGTTATTCTTAAAGCAGTAGTCTTTTTCAAACAGGAGTACTAAATCCAATTACACAGCGATGCTTAACAGAAAGCATTATGCCCTCTGCGGCCTCAAACGCCAGGAAATTAGTACACTGCACATTCAGTGACAAGACCAGATTCATCGCCTGGAACACCCAATACGATGGGTCCGTGCCCTCTCTGGAAGGGAATGGCTTCTCACCAAGTTAAAATGGGGCCCTTTCATAAGTGGCAACAGGAATGTTGGCCTAGGTGTTCCATCAAATACGTGAAATTGGCTCAAACGTTTTGCATCGTTGTCTGGTTTTTGGGTCTCATTGCATTGGGGACCATCCAGTATTAGCAACATCCCAGAGATAGCAGGACTAGGGTTGGTGCGTTTCTTGACTATGGAATGTTCGGATGGATACTTTTGGGGTTGAAGGGAAATGTGGACAAATGGAGAAAGTTGAAAGAGGACACCATTAATGCACAATTTGATGGATGAGGGTTTCAGCAACGGATGGGCCGAACAAGGATCAAAACTGGGCACTGTTACCGGAAGTGACAATGGGCAGTTTTGGTGCCGCCATGGATACGTGCTGGAAGCTTATCTTGGGGTCAAACACTGATGCTACAAGCAGTCAAGTTTAGTCTCAGAATGTTTCCAGGAAGATACTGGGGATTCCTTAAACATTAGCCATAAACTCCGACTGCTTTACTTTTCAGATTTTAAGGTTCTGAGGAATACTGTTGAATCTGATCATGACTACTAGTCACTAAGGGTAAAAATAATTTGGCGGGTGGCCAAAACAACTTGTTTCCCTGATTGACTTCAGTTTAAAACTGAGGGAGATGTAAAATGGATATGGATTTGCAATCAACCAAGCTACACCAGCACGCAAAGCTACAATTATCCCCTCCAGTTGTTACATGGCATAATGTTGTAACCTGACATCCAGTGGAATAAAGTGGCCTACAGCATGGTGTAACATTTACTGCAATCAGACTTCAACAAGAATAGCATCCACCAGCACAGCAAGGCATCAGACAGCAGTGATTATGGGCTTTGCAGCGTGTTGTAGGGGCAAGTTAACAAGCTGATTAAAGCAATCCAATGGTTCAATTTGTTCAAGGTTCGTCATTCCAGCAGAAAACGCAATAGAAATATGCGTTGCCAATGCTATGAATCATTAATCAGGCAGGTCTGATGACTTTATAAACTGTTTAGGACAAAGTGAGTTAGATTTACAGCCTTAACATCGCTGCCAGCAATTTGTTATTCTTTGTGAAATTCTTCTTAAAGTGTCTTCTCCGCACATGGAAGGAGCAGAGTCCTTGGTAAAATTCAGTTCCAGAATCCTAGTCACTCCCGATTACCTTGCCCAAGTGGCCCTTATCCACGAGTAAACCCTGATAGCGACAGTCAGCAAACTATTCCGACACAGAAGGTCCCAATCCTGCATTCATCCAATGTGCACACAAGTGTACTTTCAGGAGCTGGAACCAGGGTTGATATTTCCCCTCCGTAACCCAGAACTCAATAAAAAAAAACCCAATCATCATTCTGTAAAATTACTGGGGTATTTTGGCTTCACTAAATGAGGTCAATTAGGTGATGGTGAACACGTTTTACATCTCGCACAATATTCATCATATTGAAGTCAATGGACGATTCAGTCATATTTTAGACAAAGTTAAAGGTGCCTTTGGAATTGGCTGCGGTTCAACGGGTAGCACTCTTCACTCCAAAGACAAAGATTCTGGGTTCATATTCCTACTCCAGGGCTTAAGCACAAAGTGTTGGGGGGGGGGGGGGGTGCTTTGCTGTCTCTCAGTGGAGATATTACAAAGAGGTGGCCTCATCTGCTCTTCCAATGCAAAAGGTTCCACGGCACTATTTCTCAGAAAAAAGAAAGGAAGTTGTTTCCATTGTCCTGCCCAATATTTATCCCTCAATCAACACACCAAAAACAGATTATTGAACAATGAATAAATTGTTGCTGGTGGGAACTTACTGTGCGCAAATTGGCTTTTCCAACAATATTAAAGTGACTACACATCAGAAGTACTTCTCTGCGCTGAGGACCCAGGTTCGAATCCCGGCCCTGGGTCACTGTCCATGTGGAGTTTGCACATTCTCCCCGTGTTTGCGTGGGTTTCGCCCCCACAACCCAAAGATGTGCAGGCTAGGTGGATTGGCCACGCGAAATTGCCCCTTAATTGGAAAAAACTTTTTTTTTTAAAAGAAGTACTTCTCTGGCTGTATTTTAAATGCAAGTCTTTCTACGTCTTTAAATTGGCTCAACTCACTGATTGAGCTTGCTGTTTCGAGGGAGGAACATTCTTTATTTCATGATCAAAATATTACTTCAATGCTTCCACTTTAATAAGGGGAACTGGTGCTGACAGAGCATAATCATGTAATAACCATGGTGCGACTAATAATATAGTAATATACATAATGATTTTTAATAACCATAAAACAAATCATGCTGCATATTCTTGCAAAAAATAAAATGTTATTCCTACATTTCAGCTCAAATATTTTTTTTAAAAATCCGTTATTGCAGCTACATGAGAAATGTCGCTGCACAGTGGCATGAAGGCTTGGAATTTAAGATGGTAATGACAGCAAAACTGTCAGCCTCCATCATCATTATCTCACTGAAGCTGACAGCAATCTCGGGAGTCTGCATGGATGCAGAGTAACACGGGGATTCAGAAGCTGCTATCGATGATTTGACGATCCTCTGTAGCGCGTTATCGTACAATAGAAACAACACACACCTGAACCCCACACCTCCACCAGAGTGCAACGATGGGAAACCTAAAAGCTGATGGGAACTCACACTCTCACACTGTTGGTGGCGAAAGAAAAAGCTTGAATAATTTACAGTTGATTGACTGAACAATAACTGGGTTTTTATGGGCGGCAAGGTAGCACAGCGGTTAACACTGTTGCTTCACAGCACTTAGGGACCCGGGTTCGATTCCCAGCTTGGGTCGCTGTCTGTGCGGAGTCTGCACGTTCCCCCCATGTCTGTGTGGGTTTCCTCCGATTGCTCCTGTTTCCTCCCACAAGTCCTGAAAGACGTGCTTGTTAGGTGAATTGGACATTCTGAATTCTCCCTCCGCGTACCCGAACAGGCGCCGGAATGTGGCGACTAGGGGCTTTTCACAGTAACTTCATTGCAGTGTTAATGTAAGCCTACTTGTGACACTAATAAAGATTATTATTATTAACTGGCGTATTAACTTCATAATCATTGCTAAATACCCTCACTGACCCTGGTAAACCAATTTTACATTTGTGACATATCACATTTCTTCGCAATGATAGAAAAAACTCTGTATAATTGTTTTAAAACATTTTTTAAAAGTTTTATATTAGATTCTAAATTAACCCAATCGTGATCATTCATTTCACCAACAAAAAAATATAATTTAGAGTCAAGGATGTGAAGGCCGGGATTCTCCCTTTGTCAGGATTCAGGAACCCGCGGCTGGCGGACTGCAGAAACCCGCCTGAAGTGTTCTAACTTGCTGGTTTGCTGTCTGCAAATGCTGCAATCTGATTGGCTACGTTCCTGCTTTGTTGACATCACTGCTGGACGCGTGGAGATCCCCGTGCCTTGCTGTCCAGATTTGGAATGTTTTATTTTGCTCAGTATTTTTTTTTAAATTTTTCCAATTAAGGGGGCAATTTAGCGTGCCCAATGCACCCACCCTATGCACCTTTGGGTTGTGGGGGTGAGACCCACACAGACATGAGGAGGATGTGCAAACTCCACACGGACAGTGATCCGGGACTGGGATCGACCCCGGGTCCTGGGCGTGTAGCCATCTAAGATGGACACCAGTAACACAAAATGGAAGACTGCAACAAAGAATACAGGGAAAAACGGACATAGTAAAGAGCAAACAGCTTGCAGAAGCTTTCAGCATTGAGACACTTGCAAAAACCGGTTTCCCGACAGCTGCAGAGTTCAGGCAGCGCTGTAAATGGGAAAACAGTTTATATACTAATGAGGTGATACCGGGACACTCCCGGGCACAATAGATACACTCAAGTATCAATCGATACTTTCAAAAGCGAAGCAGACACGATGGAGCCAGCGAAACCAGGACAATGAGTCCTAAGAACCGCCCCAGCCATCAAGGAACGACCCTAGGATAGGGGGATTCAAATCATATCGATTGGGAAAAGGCCCAATCGATCCCCAGCAGGTGAGGAAGCCCGCCCCAAGGGGCACGGACCTCCTGGGACCTATAAAAGAAGGTCCCGCACATGGTTCTGTCTCCTGTCTCCGGCCTCCGACTCCAGCCTCCAGACTCCTGTCTTTTACACCAGCCATCGAGCAGCAGCCATCGATAAGTAAGTGCCAAACGACGATCGCTACCTTGACCCAGGCATTACTTATACCCGTGCCGACCAGTAGTAACAAGAAGTTGCAGACCAGAACGGAATGAAGGCCTTGTTCCCTGACCTTGCCTGTTCCTTCTTAGATAAGTATTAGTCGTTTAATGGTAGAAGTAAGTTAGTCTTTAGCGTGTGCATGAGTATTTATTATAATTGTTATAATAAACTCTAACTGTTTGGACTTATTAATTGGTGTATAGCTTTATTGCTTTGAACTTGACCTTGATACTTGTGACGGTGTCTCTTACGGCACCTGGCGACTCCAGAGCATAGAAACGAGAAACAGAGCCAAGCGAGTGTTAAGCACACTTCCTCTGCTGGAGGAGTGTTAAACACACTTACTCAGAACGAGCAACAGGCGCCGTGAGGCAGCAGTGCTAACCGATGCGTCACCATGCCTCCCCAGATCTGAACTGTTGTCGGGAAAAGGGACATCCATGTCACAGAGATTGCGAGGTCTTTGTAGGCCATTTTCTTTGAGGTAAGTGGGAGCACATTTATTTCACCGCTGAGTGAAAAAGCCAAGATAATCACTGGGACACTACAAATTGGGAAGAGGTCAGCAGGAGGACAGGAGCTTGAGAGAGGGGAGTATGATGGAGAGTCAAGGATGTACATGAGGTGAGACTGCAGGTGTGTGAGCTACAGCTGTCTTCCTATCTTCCTAACCTATGTGAGAACTGATGTTATCTTAAAAAATATTTCTGGGAATATTATGTTATTCTGTAAAGAAGTCTGAGCATGTCTGTGTGTGTCTAAATGAATAATTAAGCTGGAGAAAGGTTAATAGAGTCAGCTTGTCTGGAGACTTGAGAGGTGAGATGGAATAAAGGCGCTAAATGCCTGTATTTGTAATGGAGCTATAGTCAAGTGGTTTTATATGTAAATAAGTAGTTTAGAAATTTGCATTAAGAGATAGAAAGGGATTTGGGTTTTCAGCTGTTTAATTTCAACAGGGAGTAAGAGGCTTTTATAGTTTGCAAAGATTTCATAAGTAAATAAGGGAAGGTTTTTATATTTGATTTTTTATTTTGGAATAGTTAAGTTCAAAGGGGGCTGAAGAAAATGGGAGTCAAAGTGGAAAGCGAAAAAGGATACTTGAGGAAAAATATTGAGCTGAGTTGTCTCTGTGCTGAGAGAAGTTCAAAGTTTGAGCCAACCATCCAGTCAAGGCAGAAAAGTCTTGGGCTGCAGGAAGCAGTCTTGCTTTGGAAATTTATTGGATTTCCACAGCAGAGTGGGAGTGAGTTTGAGAGATCATGTGGCATACTAAAACAACAGCAGTTTTGACTTGAGTAATATTATTGGATTTCCACAGCAGAGTGGGAGTGAGTTTGAGAGATCATGTGGCATACTAAAACAACAGCAGTTTTGACTTGAGTAATATTATTGGATTTCCACAGCAGAGTGGGAGTGAGTTTGAGAGATCATGTGGCATACTAAAACAACAGCAGTTTTGACTTGAGTAATATTATTGGGTTTTTACAGTTAAACATCTATAAGGGAGTGTAGCCTGGAAGGTGTTTACTTGTGGGTCTGACCAAGAAGAGTTCTTTGGGGCATGTTTGTCAGGCTATTTTTAATGGTGCAACTGTAATCTTGCACACTGAATTTTCTTTTCTTCTTGTTCATAAACCTTATACTTTTTTTGGAAATATTTGCTTTTGGGATTAGTATGCTTTCTTCTCATTTTCAGAACACACAAAAAGGTTTTGGTCCCTAGGCCTCGTTTCCCTTTGGATTTTGGTTTGCCCAATAATTAACATCTGCTGTGATCATATTGTCTACAACTCAATGAGATCTCGGCACACCTCTAATATTGGCCTCTTGTGCATCCCCGATTTTAATGGCTCCACAATTAACAGCTTTGCCTTCTGCTGCCTCAAGCTCTGGAATTCCTTCCCAAACATTCATCCTTACAACTTACCCTTTGGACAAAGCTTTGGTTATCTGCCCAAACACCTCAATTGTGTTTGCTAACACAGCTGTGAAGCATCTTGGGATGTTTTATTACATGGAAATTGCTATGTAATTGCAAGTTGCTGTTGCTTTAAACGTCCCGAAAATATTTTTTTTAATTCTGTCTTTCCCACAATTAAACTCCTGACAACCTCTACTTCCAGAGTGCAAACTGGAGTTTGAATTTCCAGACCCTTATAATCAAGTATTATTTGATAGAAATGCTTACAACCCATCACTGTCCGTGTGGAGTTTGCACATTCTCCCCATGTCTGCATGGGTCTCACCCCCACAGCCCAAAGATGTGCAGGGCAGGTGGATTGGCCACGCTAAATTGCCCTTTAATTGGACAATTCTTAAAAGAAGAAAAGAAAAAACAAATGCTTACAACCTAGACATCAATGTGGCAGATGGAGAATAATGTGGGAAAATATGAGCTTATCCAGTTTGGCCAGAAGAATAAAGAAAGCAGAATATTATTTGAATGGAGGGAGATTGCACAACGCTACAGTACAGAGGGATCTGGGTGTTCTGACGTATCAAATGTTAGTATGTAGCTGCAGCAAGTGTTTGGAAAGGCAAATAGAAAATTGTTTATTGTAAGGGGAATGGAATATAAAAATAGAGTCGTTTTTCTACAGTTAGAACATAGACTTAGAATCCCTACAGTGCAGTAGGAGGCCATTTGGCCCATCAGGTCTGCGCCGACCCTCTGAGTGAGCACCTTACCTAGGCTCACTTGCCTGCCATATCCCCGTAGTCCTGCCTAGCTGGCACAACTTTGGACACGAAGGGGAAATTTGAGCACAGCCAATCCACCTAACCTGCACACCTTTGGACTGTGGGAGGAAACCGGAGCACCCGGAGGAAACCCACGCAGGCACGGGGAGAACGTGCAAACTCCACACAGTCACCCAAGGCTGGAGTAGACACCGGGTGCTTGCCGCTGTGAGGTAGCAGTTGTACAAAGCATTAGGACATTTGGCGTACTGTGTACACTTTTGGTCTCCTTATTTAAGAAATTATATAATTGCGTTAGAAGAAGCTCAGAGAAGGTTCACCCCACTGATACTTGGGTTGGAGGGGTTACCTTACAAAGAAAGGTTGGACAGGTTGTGCCTCCATCCACTGGAGTTCAGAACAATGAGAAATTAACTAATTGAAATATATAAAATCCGGCAGAGACTTGTCAGGGTGGATGCTGAAAGGATGTTCCATTTAGGGGAGGGGGGCACGGTGGCGCAATGGTTAACACTGCTGCCTCATGGCACCGAGGACCCCGATTCGATCCCAGACCCGGGTCACTGTCCGTTTGGAGTTTGCACGTGCTCCCCGTGTCTGCGTGGGTCTCGTGGATTGGCCACGCTCAATTGTCCCTTAATCAAAAAACAAATTATGGGAGAGAATAGAACTCGGGGACACAGTCTAAAAATAAGACGTCTCCCATTTAAGACAGAGAGAAGGTGAATTGTTTTTCTCTCAGAGGAACATTTGTGGAAGTTCCCTCCCAGAGAGCAGTGGAGGCGGAGCCACTGAATAATCTTAAGGCTGAGATTCCTGACTGACAAGTTAGGAGCATGAGGGGGGGGGTTTAGGAAGGAAAGGGGAGTTGCGGCTGAGATCCGATCAGCCACGATCTTATCGAATGTCAGTGCAGGCTTTAGGGGTCGAATGACCTGCTCCTGCTGCTAATTCATATGTTTGTATGTCAACGGCTGAAACTTCAACTGTTATTAACATCCAGGAGACGCAAATAGCTTTAAGTCTGACATACCTATCGTGTTATCATTATTACTCTTCCATCAGGCTCACACCATCCCTCTGCACTGTATTCTCCCCCACGTAATGAGAGTAAAACTGACATTAATCGTTGTAAATAAATTGTACGCTGTGTATTGAAAAGAGTAGCAAAGCCCTGGCAGTGATTTTAAGGCAGTAATTTAATCTTGGGTTTCTGCTGACAGTTCAAACCACTGGCGCTATATCTTTGTGGTTTACGATATCATCAGGAGCACTCAATTGAATTATTACCTTGTAATCCATTGCTGGTCCTCAGGTTTTTTAGCAGGACAGTACATGGGTTGGATACACAATTCTTATCCTTGTTTTCAAATTCTGCCTTGACTTCACCCTCTCCCTATCTCTGCAATCTCCTGAAGCCCTATGATCCAATGGAATCAATGCCATTCTCCAATTCTGGTCTCTTGCGTCTCCCCAACTTGAATCGCTCCATCGGCAGACGTGCCGTCAGCTGCCTCGACCCGAGGCCCACAAACATTTTACCCAGCCGGGCCCCATTTTAGTGGTTCAGATTGCATGCGACTTCACCCCCCCCTGTGATGAACCACTTTCAGAAACTTAATCCGTGAACAAAAAAGGGTTTATTTAGTCATCTTCAAGAGCAGCATCATGTTTGCAGCTGACTCTGAAATACCTCCGCCCTAGGAGAACTCCTCCCCCTGGGGTGATTCCCCTCTCTGAGCCCCCCATTGGTCGCCCAGGCAAGATGACCCTTACTCTGCTGTGTTGCCCTTAAAGGGGAAATCACCACACCCCAGAAAGGGGGGGTGCTTTACTTGTTTAGCAAGGAAGGTAAAGATTCAGAGGGCTGGGGGGGAGGGTCTAAAAAAAGGACACCTACCTTTCCCCAGCTTTTTTTTTTACAGCAGCAATCAAGCCTCGGAGATCAGTCCATTTGGCCACACCCACCAACATAAAATAATACCAGCACTTAAAATGTGCCTCGTCACAGCTACTAGAATTGAGTCCGAGTTTGGGGCGGCATGAGGCGCAGGGACCTGGGTTCAATTCCTACCTCGGATGACTGTGCGGAGTCTGCACTTTCCCCCTGTGGCTGCGTGGGTTTCCTCCGGGGGCTCCGGTTTCCTCCCACAGTCCAAAGGTGTGCCGGTTAGATGAATTGGGCATTCTAAATTGCCTCTTAGTGTGAAGTTACAGGGCCGGGATTAGGCCTAGGTAAGGTGGTCTTTCAAAGGGTCGATGCAGACTCGATGGGCCAAATGGCCTCTTCCTGTACTGTAGGGATTCTATGATTCTATGATTCCACAGCTGCCATTGCTGCCTTGGAACTCGAAACTCCAAGATCCAGTCACGCAACCCCCCTGTGGGTCGCGTCCCACAGTTTGGGGAGCCCAGGTCTGGAGTTCCCTCTCTGTAAAGCTCTCCTCCTCCCTACACCTCTCTCCTTCTTTCAGATGCACCTTAAAATGCACCTCTTGGATCAAGCTCACTTTCACCCACCTCTTGTGCTGTTCAGTTTCAAATTTTGTTTGATAACATTCCTGTGAATTAAGCACCTTGAAGCCGTTCACGATGCTAAGAGCTCAGTATAAATGCTTGCTGGGTGCATTTGAGTTTTGCGGAGGAGTCACATTTAAAACAATCCTGCAAAGCTGAGGAGCACTCTCGCCACCTCGTTTACTTTCACTGGCAACGGCGATAGATCCTTCCAGAATTAACGGCGCGGCAACTTGAGAGTTAATACGAAAATCAAAATACTGCAGGGAATCTGAAACAAGAGCAGAAAATGCCGGAAAGACTCTGCAGGTCAGGCAGTACCTGTGGAGAGAACACAGACAAGCTAATGTTTTGAATGCAGACCCGTTGCCAGAATTGCTTCCGTCTTGCAGAGTGTTTCCAAACATCTTTGTTCCTTACATGTTTGCAGTTTTATTTTCCCCAGCTTCTGTTTTGCAAATCCAAGGGTTAGTGGGCATCTTGCCTCTGTCACGCAATGCTCTTTGTTGGATTAACTAACTTACTGCTCCTATTCATCACAATGCAACATTCTCACTGATGTTCAATAACAAGAGCTTGGGTCGAGAACAGTACGAACTGATAAAAATTAATTTGTTGGAGTGCGATAGTGACTTTCTTCGGCATGTTCCAGTTCAAGAAATGGTAACAGAGTGGTTATTTCCCTTGGTTGGTAATCCGGAGACCTGGGGCGGAAATCTCCCACCCGCCCCCGCCGTGGCCGGAATTCTCCGCCACGGCGGTCGGCGGGCCCCCCGCGGTGATTCTCCGGCCCGCGATGGGCCAAAGTCCTGCCGCTGTCAGGCCTCTCCCGCCGACGTGGTTTAAACCACCTCTGGTGCCGGCGAGAGCAGGCGGCGTGAGCGGGCCCCGGGGTCAGATCGCCCCGCGCCCTCCCCAGGACCCCGGGGGATGCCCCCACGGTGGCCTGGCTCACAATCGGGGCCCACCGATTGGCCGGCGGGCCCGTGCCGTGGGCGCATTCTTTTTCTTCCGCCGCCGCCACGGCCTCCACCATGGCGGAGGCGGAAGAGACCCCCTCCACTGCGCATACGCCGGGGTGACGTCAGCGGCCGCTGGCGCTCTGGCGCATGCGCGGACACACGCCGGCCGGCGAAGGCCTTTCAGCCAGCCGTGGCACCGGTCGGCGGGGCGCCAAAGGCCGTTCGTGCCGGTCAGCGGAACGGGAGCCACTCCGGCGCGGGCCAAGCCCCTAAAGGTGCGATGAATTCCGCACCGTTGGGGAGGCCCGATGCCGGAGTGGTTCTCGCCACTCCGGTATGCCGGGACCCCCCGCCCCGCCGGGTAGGGGAGAATCCTGGCCCTGGTCCAATAGTCCAAAAGTAGGAGTTCAAATCCCGCAACGGCGACTGAGAAGTTGCAATGAATGAATATTTGGAATAAAAGTCAATGAGTAAAGGTAAGTGTAGAACAAATGGATTGTTAAAAATCCTCATGTGGATCTTGAATGCCCTTCAGGGAAGTAAATCTGCTGGCCTTCTACACTGCGGCCTAGCCTCTGGTCCTCAGAAAGGCTTTTTTGGGACAGGGTGTCATGTGGCGATGACATTAGACTAGTAGCCCAGAGCCCCAAGCCCCAAGCGGTAGCACAGCGGTTAGCACAGTTGCTTCACCGTTCCAGGGTCCCAGGTTCGATTCCCGGCTTGGGCCACTGTCTGTGCGGAGTCTGCACGTTCCTCCTGTGTCTGCGTGGGTTCCTCCGGGTGCTCCGGTTTCCTCCCACAGTCCAAAGGCGTGCTTGTTAGGTGGATTGGCCATGCTAAATTTCCCTTAAGTGCCCAAAAAGGTTAGGAAGGGTTACTGGGCTAAGGGAATAGGGTGGAGGCGTAGGGTGCTCTTTCCAAGGGCCAGTGCAAACTCGATGGGCCGAATTGCCTCCTTCTGCACTGTAAATTCTATTGCCCTGAGAACAGTGGTTCAAATCTCACCTTGGCAGCTGGGGGAATTCAACTTCAATCACTAAATCTGGAACATGAGGCCAGTCTCAGAAATGGTGACCATGAAACTATCACCGATTGTTGTAGAAACTCAGGTTACCAATGACCTGCGAGGAAGGTGGTCCGTGGCGGGTCAGGCCTCCAAGCGATTCCTGACCCACAGCACTCTGAAATGGCCAAGCAAGCCCCTCAGTTGTATCAATTGCAAGGGAAATTAGGGATGAGCCATTGTAGCCAGAGAATCACTCACAATGGCTTCTCCTTATGCTCCTAAGCCGTTATCTCTGATGTGCCCAAGGGATCAATACTTGGTACCGCTTGCCCCGCCCACCTCCCTACCCCAGTTATTCTTCATCTACATGCAGCCCCTTAGTGACATCACTGGGTGGCCCACATTACTTTTCACATGTACGTTGCTGACACCCAGTTCTAAACCCCACCACCTTTCCCAGCTCCCTCACTGTTGCTAAATTATCTGGCTGCTTATCCAACACCTAGAACGTCATGGGCACAAATTTCCTCCAATTAAATATTGGGGAGACTGAAGCCACTGAATCCGGACACTTCTCCAAACTCTTCTCCTTAGCTACCGACTCCACCCCTCTCGCTGGGCGCAGTCTGAGTTCCAGTCAGTCACTTCACAACCTTGGAGTCCCGATTGACCCCGAGGCGAGCTGTCGACCTCATCCATGGTGAAAATGAAATGAAAATCGCTTATTGTCACAAGTAGGCTTCAAATCAAGTTACTGTGAAAAGCCCCTAGTTGCCACATTCCAGTGCCTGTTCGGGGAGGCTGATACGGGAATTGAACCATGCTGCTGGCCTGTCTTGGTCTGCTTTCAAAGCCAGCAATTTAGCCCTGTGCTAAACAGCCCCTTGAGTTCACCAAGACCGTTAATTTTGCTTCCGTAATATCTCCTGGCTTTGCTTCATCTCAGCTCATCCGCTACTAAAACCCTCATTCTTACCTTGGTTTCCTTCAGACTTGACTTTTCTAACAGACCCCCAGCTGGCATCAGACATATACCACCCTCTGCAAACCTGCGGCCATCGAAAACTCTGCCGCATGTATTCGGACTTACAACAAATTGGCATGGACGAGTGGCCTCCTTCTGTAAATTACTCCATGGGCAGGATTTTTCTGATGGCGGGTTTTCCTGTCACAGATCTCCACAAGACATGGTAGGGTGGTGCCCGATGTCATAAATAGACCCTTGAGGAATGCGCCCTCCATTCCTTTCCTCCCTGCCCCTCAACACCTCCCACCAACCTCAAAATTGAGGCCAGGCAGGAAATGTCCCTTAAGTGACCAATAATTCGCCATGTACTCAAGGACCTCAATTAGGGTGGAGGCAGGCAGGCTGCCATAGGCCTTGGCTGTCCCGTGCAGAATTGTAGAATGGGTGGGGGAGAGTGGGAGTGCAGTGGGAAGATCATTGCGGAATTTTATGCCCCCCACCCCGCCCATCCCGCAGACCCACCTGCCGGGGACCACAAAAGTCTGCCTTAGAAGTCATATTCCATTCCCCCACCACCCTTGTGGTCACTGACCCACACTGGCTCCCAGTCAAGCCAAGTTGTTCAAAGAAACGTCCTTCCATGTCCATGCCCCTGCTCCTCGCTAACCCTGCAAATCACCTCCAGCGCCACAACACACAGAGATATCTGGGGTTCCTCAAACTTTTAGCCTCTTGAGCAACTCTGATTATAATGGCTCCACCATTGGTGGCCTTGCCTCCAGCTGTCTGGGCTCCAAGCTCTGAAATTACCCTCCCTACACCTCTCCCTATCTCTACCTCGCTTTCCTCCTTTCTGCCAGTTGTAAAAACAACATGGATCAATCAACGCACGATGCAAACCAATGGAAGATTCTTTTTTCCTGGAAATGACTATGCAATACAAAATACTGAAACAATTAGTCAAGTTCCTTCTCCCATGTAGATATGTAACAGGAGAAATACTGTATTGTGATATTTTCATGGAACTGCAAAATGCCGTCAGTAGGAAGCAGTGGGCACTGTCTGGGATCGGGAACAAGCAGCTTTCTCTTAACATATTAGCGACAATGGCAAAAAATAAATTCTAAAGACTCGCTGTCACTCACACAGGGAGAGGAACAGGAATCTAGTGAAGCTGCACCGATATGGGTGAGGATCTGCCAACAATTCTACACTCTGATGGCCAACCGGATTAACAAAAGCCTGAAACTTTCTCACACTCGAGTCGCACACAATGCAAAGCAATCAGGGGCCTCGGGTGACAGGGCTGATGAGGATTAACAGAAAGGAACTGCACCCACCACCTTGGCCTGACTCATTCATTAGCGCAAGAATAGAGGTGCCAATTAACACCGGCGTGCGATGAATGAGACAGGGTACACAATCCCTGCAGACACCCAACCCTGCAACACTGACTCACAATTAAGGACAAATTGGAGTGGACTGTTCCGTGAAAGCAGTTTGAACACGTAACACCTGACCTCTCGGTGATCTGCAGCGAGAGGAGAAAAAAAAATCCTTCAAGAGAAGCCACACTTCAGAAGGTTTGTTGGAGAAAAAAGCCCACAATGATGTATGGGCTGTTATTCGGGTGACAGCAGCACGACCTCTGATGCCGCCATCTAGTGTTCCTTGCGCTGATGTCGTTCAAGAAGGATGTTCTTCATTAATATTGACCACAGCAAAGGGTTGGCTAATTGGAAAGACTGCCGCAGTGGGAAAAGAAAGATGGGTTTTTAATTGATACATCACCATTCACAACCACCGGACATCTCCCCTTTACAGTCATTGCAGCAGTTTTGAAGTATGATCGTTTGCTGTAATGCAAGGAAACCTGTCCACCAATTTCCGACACAGCAAGATCACATCAATAGCCATGTGCACATGACCAGACAATCGTTTTTTTTTGTAACGTTGGAGCAAATTCAGCAGAACGTGCAGCTTACAACTGTGGGGCGAAGTCGGGGTGGCACAGCGCCGAGGACCTGGTTTCGATCCTGACCCCGGGTCACTGTCATGGCGGCATTTGCTATTTATTGGGCAGTGTAGTGTGTTCAACCACAGTTTGCCTTTTAATTCACATATACCTGATGTACCGGGGGGGGCCCATTTTAGCTCAGTTGGCTGGTCAGAAAGTTTGTAATGCAGAGTGAGGCCAACATCACAGGTTCAATCCCCGTACCTGCTGAGCACCTCCCGCCTTCTCAGCCTTGCCCCTTGCCCGAGGTGTGGTGACCCTCAGGTTAAATCACCACCAGTCAGCCCTCCCCCCCTCAGAGGGGAAAGCAGCCGACGGTCACCTGGGACTATGGCGACTTTACTTACTTTACCTCATGTTAACCCCGAATGTTAGAGCAGAATTTATTTTTAATTTAGAATTTTAAAAAAATTCATTTTTTCCAATTTAGGGGCAATTTAGCGTGGCCAATCCACCCACCCTGCACAGCCGGGAGGAAAAGGAGTGTGCGGTAATGCGAAGCTGAGAGCAGAGCAGAGGACATAGAAGTGCCCAAGAAAGTGCAAGATTGAGAACGAAGACAGGGAGATAAAAGAGCGCGAGTCAGAGCGAAACTGAGTACAGAGTGTGGAGAATAAATGAGCGTGAGAAAGAGACAGGCGAAAAGTGAGATCAGGGGGTTAAAAGAGTGCAAGAAAGAGTGAAACTGAGAATGGAATCGGTGAGATAAAAGTAGTGAAAATGAGTGAGCGAGAGCGGAGTCGGGAGGATAAGAGAGCGAGAAAGGGGGAGACTGAGAGCGGAGGTGGGAAATAAAAAAATTGCTGATTGCATGGCTGCTGCTGTCGGGGGTGACGCTGCTGCTGGTTCTGCTCTGGCTGGTACTGGTGCTGCTCTGGCTGTGCAGGTTATGCTCTGGCTCGTGCACAGTCTGCTCTGGCTGGTGCAGATTCTGCTCTGGCTGGTGCACAGTCTGCTCTGGCTGTGCAGGGGCTGCTCTGGCTGGTGCACAGTCTGCTCTGGCTGGTGCACAGTCTGCTCTGGCTGTGCAGGGGCTGCTCTGGCTGGTGCACAGTCTGCTCTGGCTGGTGCACAGTCTGCTCTGGCTGGTGCACAGTCTGCTCTGGCTGTGCAGGGGCTGCTCTGGCTGGTGCACAGTCTGTTCTGGCCGGTGCACAGTCTGCTCTGGCTGTTCAGGGGCTGCTCTGGCTGGTGCACAGTCTGCTCTGACTGGTGCACAGTCTGCTCTGGCTGTGCAGGGGCTGCTCTGGCTTGTGCACAGTCTGCTCTGGCTGTGCAGGTTATGCTCCGGCTGTGCAGGATCTGCTCTGGCTGGTGTAGGGTCTGCTCTGGCTGTGCAGGGTCTGCTCTGGCTGTGCAGGATCTGCTCTCGCTGTGCAGTTTATGCTCTGGCTGTGCAGGGTCTGCTCTGGCTGGTTCAGGTTATGCTCTGGCTGGTGCAGGTTATGCCCTGGCTGTGCAGGTTATGCTGTGGCTGTGCAGGGTCTGCACTGGCTGTTCAGTGTCTGCTCTGGCTGTGCAGGTTATGCTCTGGCTGGTGCAGGTTATGCTCTGGCTGGTGCAGGTTATGCTCTGGCTGGTGCAGGTTCTGCTCTGGCAGTGTAGGTTATGCTCTGGCTGGTGCAGGTTCTGCTCTGGCAGTGCAGGGTCTGCTCTGGCTGGTGCAGGTTTTGCTCTGGCTGTGCAGGATCTGCTCTGGCTCGTGCAGGTTATGCTCTGGCTGTGCAGGGTCTGCTCTGGCTGGTGCAGGTTATGCTCTGGCTGTGCAGGTTATGCTCTGGCTGTACAGGGTCTGCTCTGGCTGGTGCAGGTTATGCTCTGGCTGTGCAGGTTATGCTCTGGCTGTGCAGGGTCTGCTCTGGCTGGTGCAGGTTATGCTCTGGCTGTGCAGGTTATGCTCTGGCTGTGCAGGATCTGCTCTGGCTGGTGCAGGTTATGCTCTGGCTGTGCAGGGTCTGCTCTGGCTGGTGCAGGTTATGCTCTGGCTGGTGCAGGTTATGCTCTGGCTGTGCAGGGTCTGCTCTGGCTGGTGCAGGTTATGCTCTGGCTGTGCGGGTTATGCTCTGGCTGTGCAGGGTATGCTCTGGCCATGTCTCAGTGGACAACCAGATTTGGGGAAAGTCAATCTGATGTCATACAGAGCTGGGGAAGTGGTAGGTTGGTGAGAATTTTACTTATTTTGCTTCTGAATACAGTATCTTCTGAGTACTGGTCTAATTTATTGGTAACTAACAGGTTTTCTTCATAATAAGGATTTTGTAACAGCAGCAGCAATGTTTATTGCAAGCAGAGGGATTCATTAATTAAAATGAATGTAGATAAATAAATATAAAAAAAGTAAATACAAGGCAGTGTAGTGGCGCCGTGTCCGCACTTCGCCTTGACCCGGGTTCGATCCTGGCTCTGGGTCACCGTCCATGTGGAGTTTGCACATTCTCCCTGTGTCTGCGTGGGTTTCACCCCCACAACCCAAAGATGTGCAGGTGAGGCGGATTGGCCACGCTAAATTGGAAAAAAATAATTGGGCACTCTTAAATTTATATTAAAAAATATATTAAATAAATATTTAAAGCACTGTGTAATTAAGAAACGTATAACATTAGTTGTAGGTGGCACTTGCTTTGATAAGCACAGCAAATTGTCATATGCATAGGAATTATTCAAAGTTAATTCAGAAAGTTATTCAACTAAATTAACTAAATAGCACAAGAAATATTGGCTAGATAGGTGTGTTGTTTAGTGGTCACAGAGGAATAAGGTACGAGAAGATAACAAAATCGATTTATTGTAAACGCAAACTATTTAAAGATCACAATCCAAGTCCCAACAGGGACTCCTCTGCATGGGCTCCTATCTGGGCCCGCTTTTGTGCCAGTAATCAATTGCCCCACTGATGGGCTTGCCCCTCAGCGGTGAAGTCCGTATTCGCCAAGGTTTATGGGGAGGGTTAATCGGTCCCTCCCTGTAGGTCCCATCAGAGGTATAACATTGCAGCTGTGGAATGTGGATGCTCCTGGATGCCAATGTAATCCAGGATAAACATGTCTGTAGAAAGTGCAAGCTGCTGGTGGAGCTTCGGACCGGGACTATTGATCTGAAAGCCAAACTGCGGACCCTGCACAACACCAGGAATGGGGATGACTACCTGGACGCCTTGTCCAAAAGATGGCCACACCTCTTAGAATAGGGCTGTCTGTTTTGGACAGAAGTGAGGGGCAGGAGGATGGGGCCATGAGTGAGGCAGCTAAGGGAACCAAGCAGACAGTAGAGATGGAGACGCAGACTTTGCACTTGTCAAACAGGATTAAGATGCTCACAACCTGTGTGGAGGAAAGTGAGGTCTGCACAGTGACTGAGCCAAGCTGGCCACAGCGCCATAGTACAGGAAGCCATCCGAGCGGGGGAAGAAGGAAGGAATGCGATGGTAGTACAGGACAGTATAGTGAGGAGGATTGACACATTCTCTGCAGAAAAGAGCGAGAGTCTTGATGGCTGTGTTACCTACTTAGTGCCAGGCTTTGGGGCATTTGCTCAGGGCTTGAGAGGAGCTTACAGTGGGAGGGGAAAGATCCAGTTGTCATGGTCCACGTATGTACCAGTGACATAGACAGGAAAAGGAAAGAGGTTCTACAAATTCATGACAAAGACCTAGGGCCTCCTGGCCCAGTAATTCTCCATTTTTTTAGGAGGCTAGCATGTTGCCGGGGTGCTGCTCCAGCACTGAAAGGCGACCCTGCATAGCCGCCGTGGGTCTGTGCATGTGCGGCACGGCCAGCGTTGGTACGCACAGGAGCGCGACGGCCGTTTCCACGCCGGTGTATTCGCATGGTTGCAGTCTTCGCACCGACACAGAGCAACATGTTGTGGACCGAACAGCGAGCCCACGCGGAACGAGGTAGGGCCCCTCCAGATCGCGGCCGTCCGCCGATCGGAAGCTCCCGATCGCAGGCATGGACCCGGTGGAGGCTCCCCACCCCGGAGTCAGGTTTGAACCACGCCGCCAGGACTCGGTGGGAGTTCAGCCGGTCGCCCGCGGAGAATCGCCGCGGGGGCCTATTTCAGCGTCCCCCAAATGGCGCCGCGGCGACCGCGCGGGTGTGATTGCCGCCGATTCGCCGGAGAATCTGCGGCCTGGCGTCGGAGCGGCGTGGCGGGAATCTCGCCATGACATTTGAAGCTACATTCGCTGACCTTTACACCTCGTCTGAGGTGACTTAACTCTTTCTGGCGCTACATGGCAGGTCCACAGGGCGAGGCGGTGTTGACTCTCTGCTCGCATTGCCTTTGGAGCATGTATCCAGAGAATCTCCTAGTCCCCTGCACATGCAGGACATCACTTCTCCTTTCCACCTCTGGCCTCCAGCGCAGTATCTGATAACTGTGAATCCCTCTAACACTCACGTTGTGTCATTGTTCCAAGGTCAAATGTACATCCCGAATGGCAGTCCACTTCTCCCAAAGCCACCATGCATATCTGCTTTGATTCTGCGGGCCAGTTTGCTGTGATGACTTTGGACACCCCGGTGGTGTGTGGACTCAGCAAAGAGCACAGTTAGCACTTGCTGCACGCAGCCATCATTCCAATCAATTGGCAGCATAAAGCTGCCGTGCAAACTGCCTTTTAATCAACAGGCATGAGTTCATCGCGCACAACGAAACCGGCACCCGTTTTTGGGCGTTATCCAATTTAGCCCCCAGTGCCACTAAAATATGCAGTGAACACCAGAATGTAATTCAAACCAGATTTACTCACATATCTGAATGATATCTACTGTACTCTGAGTAAAAAATTGAAATAAAATAGATCACAGAGATGGCAGGATTATTTGAATTTGCTAGAGGCTACTCCAACTTCTGCAGTTGAATAATAATAATTATAATCTTTATTATCATTACAAGTAGGCTTACATTAGTACTGCAATTAAGTTACTGTGAAAATCCCCTAGTTGCCACATTCCGGCGCCTGTTCGGGTCGACTGAGGGAGAATTCAGAATGTGCAATTCGACAAACACGTCGTTCGGGACGTGTGGGAGGAAACCAGGGGCGAAATTCTCCGACCCCCAGCAGGGTCGGAGAATCGCCTGGGGCCGCCTAAAATCCTGCCCCCGCCATGGCAGAGATTCTCCCCCACCCGGGAAGTGGCGGTAGCGGGAATCTCGCCACTCCGATTGGAGAGGCCCCTGCGGTGATTCTCCGGCCCGGATGGGCCGAGGTCCCGCCGCTGGGAGGCCTCTCCCGCCGCCGAGGTTTAAACCACCTCTGGAACGGCGGGATCAGCGGCGCGAGCAGGCCCCCGGGGTCCTGGGGGGGCGGGGGGGCGATCGAACCCCGGGGGGTGCCCCCACGGTGGCCTGGCCCGCGATCGGGGCCCCCCGCTCAGACTCCAGGCCAGTGCCCTGGGGGCACTATTTCTCCTCCGCGGCCGCCACGGCCTTCGTCACGGCGGAAGCGGAAGAGAACCCCACATCGCGCATGCGCCGGCAGTGACGTCAGCTGCCAGCTGCCGCTGACGTCACTGCCAGCGCATGCGCGGACCGGCGAAAGCCTTTCGGCCAGCACCGCTACCGGGGGCGCCGGTGTTTTGCGCCGGTCTTCTGGTGGCAACCGCTCCGGCGCGGGGATGGCCCCCAAAGGTGGGGAGAATTCCCCACCTTTGGGGAGGTGCGACCCCTGAGTGGTTGGAGCCACTCCCGTACTCCGGGACCCTCCGTCACGCCGGGTAGGGGAGAATGCCGCCCCAGAGCACCAGATTAGAATTGTTGATTTTAAGGCAGCACGGTGGCGTAGTGGTTAGCACCGAGGTCCGTGTGGCGTTTGTACATTCTCCCCGTGGCTGCGTGGGTCTCATCCCCACAACCCAAAACATGTGCAGGGGTATGTGGACTGGCCACGCTTAATTACCCCTTAATTGGAAAAAAATAATTGGGGACTCAAAATTTATTTAAAAAAAAAAGAATTGTTGATTTTATTACTGCCACCTAATTATTACCCAACGTGTATATATATTCCTATTTGGTGATATCCATAACTAAAGAGTGATTGGCACATCAGTGAATGGCTGCCACACCTAACTTTCTGACAGGAATGGGAGAGATGTGTGTCGAGTGATTGAAGAGTTAGCTATTCATTGACTAACAAAGCACCAAGTAAGCGGAGCACGTCCTCACAGATCTGATGCTTACAGTGTGACTTTGCATTGTTTCGATTTCTATTTTGGTCACATTCAAAAATGTTAGTTTCTCCCATTTTTCGCACAATGGAGACAAATGTCATGACCGGAGAAGGAACAAAGGAACACAAAGAGAGAGAGAGAGAGAGTAAGTGAGAAAGACTGGCATTTAGCATGTCCCAAGGGGCTTTACAGCCAATTAAGTATTTATGACACGCAGTCACTGTTGTAATGAGGGAAATGCGGCAGCGATTTGGGCACAGCAAGCTCCCACAAGCCGCCTTGTGATAAGGAACAGTCAGTGAGTTAGTCAGAAACTTAGAGAACTGCATGATAGTTTGTAGACGTGCAGGTATCCAACCAGATGGGTGGATACGGTGGGTGTCACGAGGCAGCTGGGTGAAAAAGGCTCAACGAGGAAACAGTTCTTCATCTGCAAATAAAACACCGCTTTTTGGACCACACACACGGGGTCATTCGGTGCAAGGGGAGTAAAGTGGCAGAGCAGAGGATCACCAGCGCATCCTTCGGGAGACTTTTCCCTCCGTTTTTTCATTATCGAGAACAGCTGCCAGCATTCATTATAAAACATGAGTGCAATTTTTTTTTTATTTGAATAGTTTGTTTCTTACCCCTTGATCAGACTCAATAATGATATTCACAGTTGTAAGTTCCCATTGTGAGGCACAACTCATGCATAGTATTCCTGGCACATTTCCCAAGGAAAACCAGATTGTTGGGACGGGGGGGGCGGGGGAGGGTCACATTGAGACTGATCTTAGACTATCATTCCTTACACATTTTAGGAATTACTTGAATACATTGAAAACATGCAGGTTTTAAGGAAGCCCAAGTACTGTTTAATGCAAGGCTATATTTTTAAAATTATCAGCTTTATGACAAAAGAGGGACGTAGGATAATCCATACAACCCCTACAGTGCAGAAGGAGGCCATTTGGCCCATCAGGTTTGCACCGACCTTCTGAAAGAGCACCCTGCCTAGACCCACTCCCCCCGACCTTTCCCCTTAACCCCACGTAACCTGCACATCTTTGAACACTAACGGGCAGTTTTTAGAATGGCCAATCCACCTAACCTGCACATCTTTGGAGTGTGGGAGGAAAACAGAGCAGCCAGTGGAAACTCACGCAGACATGGGGAGAACATGCAAACTCCACACAGACAGTGGATAAAAGCAAATCCCTGCGGATGCTGGAATCTGAAACCAAAGAGAAAATGGTAGAAAATCTCAGCAGCATCTGTAGGGAGAAAAAAGAGCTAACGTTTCGAATCCAGGTGACCCTTTGTCAAAGCTATAAAACAGAGAAAGTGGGAAATATTTATACTGTGGAGTGAGAATGAAAGCTGAGTCATAGCCACAGAAACCCAAGGAAACCGGGTGTTTTCTCTACTGTTTGGCCTTTCACACCTTTTGTTCTCTCTGGGGACTGCCATTAACACTCTCTCCCCTTGGTTTCTGTGGCCATTATCACCCTGTTTCCCTGGGTTTCTGTGGCTATGACTCATCTTTCATTCTCACTCCACAGTATAAATATTTCTCACTTTCTCTGTTTTGTAGCTTTGACAAAGGGTCAGCTGGATTCGGAACGTTAGCTCTTTTCTCTCCCGACAGATGCTTCCAGACCTGCTGACATTTTCCAGCATTTTCTCTTTGGTCACACAGACCGTCGCTGGGTCAAAATTCTGCAACTTCCTCTCCAACAGCACTATGGGTGGACCTACACCATAGGTTCTGCAGTGACTCAAGAAGACTCATGTGCAGGACGGTAGCATTGTGGTTAACACAATTTCTCCACAGCTCCAGGGTCCCAGGTTCGATTCCCTGCTGGGTCACTGTCTGTACGGAGTCTGTACGTTTTCCCCATGTCTGCGTGGGTTTCCTCTGGGTGCTCTGGTTTCCTCCCACAGTCCAAAGATGTGCATGTTGGGTGGATTGGCCACAATAAATTGCCCTTAGTGTCCAAAAAAGGTTAACTGGCGGTTGCTGGGTTACAGGGATAGGGTAGATATGTGGACTTGGGTAGTGTGCTCTTTGTAAGGGCCGGTGCAGACTCGATGGGCCGAATAGCCTCCTCCTGCACTGTAAATTCTATGTATCTATGTCTGCAAGAAAATCAGCCACTACCTTCTCAATAGAACAAAGGACTTGCATTTATAACCATGAGGTGGAGATGCCGGTGTTGGACTGGGGTGAGCACAGTAAGAAGCTCCTTCCTCAGGTGATTTATAAGGCGCCTGACAGGACCTCGGTACATCTCAAGGCACTTTATAGCTAATTACTTACTTTTGATGTGCAATCACTGTTCTAATGTAGGGAACTCAACAGCCAATGTGCACACAGCAAACACCCACAAACAATAACGTTTTAATGATTGTTTTTCAGTGACAGTGATTGAGGGATAAATACTGGCCAGGACATCGTCCCCCTGCTTTGTAACCATGCGATCTTTGCATCCAGCTGGGAGGGTAGATAGGGCCCAGGTTTGCCTCAGTACTGCCCCCGAGTGCCAGCTTTGATATTGTGCTCGGGCGATACTTAAACCTCTCAACTTTCTGTCTCAGAGGTAAGAGGACACCCAACTCAGTTACTGCTGGCACAGTGCATCTGGGCTTGGGTGATAAATGCTGGCCTTGCCAGTGATGTCCAGATCCCAGGAGTGAATGTTGAAATAAAGACAAATGTATTCACTCATAAATGAAGCGGTCCAAATTGATCATTAAAAGAAGAATTTGCATTTTTATAGCACCTTTCATGACCTCAGACTGTCCCTAAAGTGCTTCACAAACTGTGAATAATACCAGAAGCGTAATCACTGTTGTAACATAGGAAATTATATCATGTCATTTAGGAGTCAGTCACAAATGATCTGATAATGTCCTTCACACATGCAGATACACATACACACACGCAATTACCCTCACATAACACACACACATAGGCACACACAGAGTTACACACAGTTACACACACATACACAGTTACACATGCAAACAAAACACACAGATACACACACAGACACAGGTACACATACGTGCACACAGAGACACAAATGCATACACATACACACGCAAACAAAACACACACACGCACATATGCACAGATACACATGCAAGCAAAACACACACACACAGAAACACACCGACTGTTACACATACAGACACACAGGTACATGCCAACAAAATACACACACACACATCTGTACAAATTAGCAAAGGGGAGGGGTCCTTCAAGAGAAGAGGACAATGGCATGGTAGTATAAGTGGATATGTCCTACGTCGCTGAAAGCTGGGCTTCCAATAACAGGGCTAAGGAAGGGAGGGGATGCACATAACACCAGAGTCCAAATAATAGAGTTCACAGGGAGATTGAGAGTTGTCAGGGCAGTAGAGTTTACAGAGATAGGGAGGGTGCGAGGCACAAGGGATGAGAATTTTAAATTTGAGGTGCTGGTGGAAACAGAAGCTTATGTAGGTCAGTGAAGACAGAGGTTATGGCTGAACAGGACACGGTTTGGGTAGAATGGACAAGAAGGTTTGGAAGGTGCTGAGTTTAATCGAGTGCAAAGGCTGGAAGGGAGGCCAGGAGCATTTAAATAGTTAAGTTAGAATGTTTAAACAAGTACAGAGCAGATGTTCCAAGCAAGTTTTGAATACTGTGGTATTCAAAAGGTTAATTTCGTAAAACGACGAATAATTATTTTCCTCTTGTCAAAATGAATTTGAAGTGACTTTCAGCTGGACAAATGCTTCCAGACAGTGAAGCTGATTGTTTTCCAAGTTAAGTTTTCCAATGGGAAACCCAAGTCTTCCAGCATCCATAATGGAATTATAAATGGATGTCAATCAGCTCTCTCACATTCACCCATGGAACTAATGCAAATATTTGTTTTGGCTAGAGATTACCAACCCCATGAAATGTTAAAAAGCCAAATTTGTCACCTAAAATAAAAATAATTGAAATGGCTTTACACGTCAGGTGGTCCATTTAGGGGGGGGGGGGGGGGGGGGGGACCAATTCCCTCCACACTCCCCCCCCCCCCCCCCCTCTCTCTCCCCCCATCCCACCTCCCCACCCCACCCCCACTCATTTCTTCCTGTTTTCCTCGCTTTGAACCTTCTTTTACACAGCCCCGAAGCCGTCACTCGCTGGTGCGTGAGAGCGAGTGTTGCCAACTCTGGTGGAACGTATTCCTGGAGCTTTTCATCGAAGGCCACATCCTGCCTCCATCCGCCCCTGCAGGTCAACCACTCTTTGCTCGCGTTCCCTCACATCTCAATAATCGAAAAACAGAATCGTAAAAAAAAACAATTTTAAAAAAAAGTTCCTATGACCTTTCTCATGGGAAAGGCAATGCATTTTTCTGACATTACAACGACTACACTTCATTGTCTGCGAAGCTTGCCGGTACGTCCTGAATTAGTGAAACTACGAATGCAAATTCTTCCCTGCAGTAACGAAGCCAGTGGTTCTCTTAACGTCACTGCTCTTAGTAAGTACACTTGGATACACCAGTAAAATATGCAGCTTGAGTTATTTGCTGAATGCAGCAGCTTGGAGGATTGTCCTGCCACTGATGGAATCTTTAAAACAGGCAACAAACAAGAGAACCTTCGGCCCATCCTGCTTGTCCCAGCTGTTTGGGGGAGCTATCTAATTAGTTCAACTTTCCTTTATATCTTCCCTTTTCAAATATCTATGCACTTCCCTTCAGAAAATTATTATTGAATCTGCCTCCTCCACCTTTTCAGGCAGTGCCCTCCAGCTCGTGCCAGAGTTGCTGTTTAAAAATTATTTCCTCATGGCTGCTCTGAAACCTTTGCCAATCTGCACCCTCTGGTTATCAACCCAGCCTGGCTCTGGGAACCAATTCTCCTTATTTACTCCGTCAAATCCCTTCATGGTTTTCAACACCTCTGCAAAATCTCCTCTCAATTTTCTTGGCCCAAAGGAGAACTGCGGGTTATTTTAATGGTCCAATCCTTGGGCGTATTTACTGTGTGAGACACAAGACAAGACGCCAATTCCTGTAAGAGAGTGGGCAAACAGCTTGTGGGTTTACCCTCAGGGGCCGGAGACCTCTGGCCCTCCCTCCCAGTATACCCTCTGACAGCGAGATCACCCCACCCACCATCCCCCAAGAGATCCCCTCCCTGGAACCACTGCTACTTACCATCAATGAGGTTACTAGAACTTAGCCTCAGGCACAGCACTGCAGTACCTCTTCCAACCACTGCAGCGCTGTGCCTTAATGAGCTGGATTTAGCATATTACGCTCTAATATTCCAATCAACGCATATTAGAGCGCAAAGTGGCAGTGGAGATGTCAGATTCAACGGGGCCGCGTTCCCCGCTGACTCATCAGATGATGGGATCCCAACGCTGGTCATTTTGAAATTTCAGGCCCAAGAGACACTGCAATCTTGGTGGCACACCGCTCAATGTTTTTCACCAAATCATCCCAAGTGGCTTGTGGTTGGTTTCTACCAGAAATCATTTGCCAAATTGATAGGTATGAAAACCATACATGGCGTGATTCCAGAAACTAAAAATAATGTTTCCTGCAGTAGTTGTATTGCATTACAGATATTTTGAACCAGATACTAACAGGGTGGTTCCTCAGGGTATAGTGTCCTAGGCTCAACCATCTTCAGCTGCTTCACCAATGGTATTCCCTCCATCGTAAGTTCAGAAGTGGGGTGAGTATTTATTGATGATTGCACAATGTTCAGCACCATTCGCAACTCCTCAGAAGCAGTCCATGTCCATGTGCAGCAAGATCAGGACAATATTCAAGCTCAAGATATTAAATGACAGTAACATTAATGCCACAAAAGTGCATTGCTGCCTCATGGCGCCGAGGTCCCGGGTTCAATCCCAGCCCCGGGTCACTGTCCGTGTGGAGTTTGCACACTCTCCCTGTGTCTGGGTCGGTCTCACTCCTATAACCCAAAGAAGTGCAGGGTAGGTGGAATAGTCATGCTAAATTGCCCCATAATTGGAACAACTAAAAAAAAAAGAAATAAGAGTTGGAATAGGCCACTTTGCTCTTTGAGCCTGCTCTATCAATCAGTAGAAGGTCATGTCTGATCTCTGACCTCAAACACCCTCTTCCCACACCTGCCCCTTATACCTTAATTCCCTTCCCACTCAAAAATCTATTGATCTCAGTCTTGACTATACTCAGCGACTGAAGATCCACAATCCTCTGGGGCAGACAATTGCAAGGATTTACAACCATCTGAGGGAAGAGATTTCTCCTCATCTCAATCCTAAATGGCTGACCCCTTAGTCTGAGATGATGACCCCGCGTTCTATATTCGCCAAATGTTTTCTCAGCATTGACCTTCTCAAGCCCCTTAAGAATTTTATGTGATTCAAAAAGATTATTTCTCATTCTTCTACGCTCCAGGGAATGTTGGGTGAGTTGACCCAAATCTCTCTGCATAGAACAACCTCCTCATCCCAGGATTTATCTTGTGAACCTTTACAGCACCTCCACTAGGGCAAGTACGCTAAAACTGTACACAGGTTTGGTTTCAGAAGTGCCCGACATAATTAGGTAAGATTTCTTTATTCTTGGAGGTCTTGTTATGTTGGGTAGAGCCCACGCCAGAACTTGACGGCCAAGGAAGGTGCGTTCATAACACGGCCAAACAGGTTGACCGTCAACCTGGAAATCCTTTCAAACGCGACAATAGTTGACAGTAAGAGTAGGAGAGCCCCCCCGGTCAGCCACGCTTGATGTGGAGTGGCGCCCCTCAAGCTACGGGCGGCATGGTAGCACAGTCATTAGCACAGTTGCTTCACAGCTCCAGGGTCACAGGTTCGATTCCCGGCTTGGATCACCGTCAGTGCGGAGTCTGCATGTTCTCCCCGTGTCTGGGTGAGCTTCCTCCTTGTGCTCCGCTTTCCTCCCACTGTCCAAAGATGTGCCGTTTAGGTGGATTGGCCATGCTAAATTGCCCTTAATGTCCAAAAGGTTAGATGGGGTTATTGGGTTATGAGGATAGGGTGGAGGTGTGGGGGCTTAGGTAGGATGATCTTTCCATGGGGCAGGGCAGACTCAATGGGCCGAATGGCCATCTTCTGCACTGTAAATTCTATGATTTGTGATCTATAAGGTTCTGATGACAAAACTAGCCGCCTGTTCCAGGAATGACTACCAGCTAATGAAGCAGATGACAGTCTGCCTTAATGCTGGCAGTGGGAAGAGAATTGGAATCTTTACTCTTACATTCTAACCCCTTTGTCACAAGCATTAAGGCTCTAGAAGGATCTTTTGAGATTTTGGATGTGAGGTTATTAGGGGGCTAGCTCACACAGGAGAATCTCGGGAGCTTATAAGGGCCTAGCCTGACTTTTGTGTGCAACAGATAACTTCTGGTCCTGTATTCTAATGTGACAGTGGAAAAAACAGGTCACTGGAGTGTAACGACCCGTTTTACACTGAAAGCATTGCACATTGTTTGCTAATCACTAACATGTCACCAGGTGTGACCGGGCATAATCTGGGACTGCCTTTTAAGGTTAACGTGGTTGCTACTTTCCTGGCGTTGACAGACTGTGGGCATGTGAGTACCAGGGGCACACTCGGCTCGTGGTTACCCTACCGAACTGAACCTCCAGAGTTCGGAGGTCAACTCCCAGCATGAGGAGCTCTAAAACCGTATGCACAAGCCCGCTAATTTGTGCGTTGGCATCAGAAAAATAAACATAACAATAAACGGCGCTGAATCACTGAAGTCCTACAGACAAGTAAACCACCACTTTTATCCAGTTTAATCCACGTGAATCCGATTCCCGTGGTTGATGCTTCAGGAACTCAGGGTCAATACATGCTGCCTTGCACACATATCAAATACAAATGATAAAGAATGCAGCATCTGTCTTTTGTTCCGAAAGTTGCAGCATTTTGTTGCGATTTCTCCCAGTTCATGGAATTTACAGTGCAGAAGGAGGCCATTCGCCCATCGAGTCTGCACCGGCTCTTGGAAAGAGCACCCTACATAAGCCGATACCTCCACCCTATCCCCATAACCCAGCAACCCCATCTAACCTAAGGGCAATTTATCATGGCCAATCCCCCTAACCTGCACATCTTTGGACTGTGGGAGGATACCAGAGCGCCCGGAGGAAACCCACGCACACACGGGGAGGACGTGCAGACTCCGCACAGACAGTGACACAAGCCGGGAATCGAACCTGGGACCCTGGGGCTGAAAAGCCATAGTGCTAACCACTATGCTACCGTGCTGCCCAGTTAGAGTTTAATATCTAACTCATTCTCCCTCCCTTTAGTTCTGAAGAAGAGCCAACGGACTCGACCGTTAATTCTGTTTCTCTCATTCCAGACGCTGCCAGACCTGATGGGTTTCTCCAGCCTCCTCTATTGTAATAAAGAAAGGATCTGACCTGCTGGACCAGGGTACAATCACTTCAGCTCTCAAAGTGTTTTTACCACCTTTTTGATTCTTTCACTGTGCAACAATGGTCTTTAAGAATCAAATATAAAACTGATTTGGGCACGTCTTAGCTGGCTCTCGCGCAAGGGTACAGGTTGAAAGCACAGTCCAACTTCTCTCAGTACTAATGTTAATCCCTCTCCACCTCACTCGCATTGGGCGTCGGCTGTCACTGTCTAAGCCCCCACACCAGAAAGCTGAACACAAAATCTGGACCGGCACTTCAGTGCAAAACTGAACGGGTGCCTCAGTATCGAAGGTGCCGCCGCCATTCAGCAAACAGAGGGTCCCTCCTCTCAGGAGGGCGTAAAAGATCCCCATGCACGGAAGGCCCAATGCACATGTCTCACCCAAAACCAGACAGAAACCGATGATGTGAACATTGTTGCCACTCCTGTTTGTGCAGGGGACCTTGCTGTACTCAAATTGGCAGTTGTGTCTCCTACATTGGAACACCGACTTTTTTCTTTCCTTCCCAAGTCAGTTTGTACAGGAGCAGCAAGCTCCAATTCTTTCCTTAAACAACGAATGCCAGAAGGCTGCGATGAAGAGCAGGGAGCTGGCTCTTGGAATCCCATTGCCGCATTGCCAATCCGACCAAGTCTCTTATGCTTATCATGACGACTGAATGCGGTGTTCGACACGCCCAGCCCCACCTCCAACGCCCACAAAATAATAGATATCAAAAGCTGCATCTTAAAAGCTACAAAGATGATAAAGCAAGCATTTGTTATAAACATTGAAGTCCCTCCCAGGAAGGGAAGGGACAAAAACAACCTGCCAGACCCTCTATTTTTGGCGGTACTGTGATTCGGTTTCAAGTTATGTTTCAGTGAAGTTGCTCCTCCACAGGAGAGTAGCAGAGCGCAATGCTTGAATCATAATAATCGCTTATTGTCTCAAGTAGGCTTCAATGAAGTTACTGTGGAATGCTCCTAGTCGCCATATTCCGGCACCTGTTCAAGGAGGCTGGAACAGGAATTGAACCCACGCTGCTAGTCTTGATCTGCATTACAAGCCAGCTGTCTTTGCCCACTGTGCTAAACCAACCCCTGCACCATCCACTGGACAAAGCAGAGAAAATATCAACACATTACCAACTCAAAGGATGCCACTGTCTGTGGTATAATTTGATTTTAATATTTCATGCATTCCTTGAAGCTATTTTAAAGTCACGCACAAGAAAATCTATAGTTGCAGAACTAATGAGGCAAAATATACATCAGACTCAAAAGAATATTTGATCATTATTGTTGTCCCATTGATTTTACTTAATCAAGTCAATAAACTCACCGCAATGAATCGTGAGTAAACCTGATCAGGCCTATCTTTTTTTTAAATATTGTACTTAGGTGTAGTATTAATCTATAGAAAAATATAAATGGTACTAATTGATAGATTTCTTTCTCATTGGCTAGACATTGTGGAGCTCTCTCCTGCCTTTGTGATCAGATCATTCTGAAGCAAGTTCTTTCGCCAATATTTGTACCTGCTCTTTGTTAGGCAGCCTGCATCTGTTGTACACTTAGCTGGCAGATTAATCCAGATATTCATCACCCTTTGTTTGGAGATGTTTCTCACACACAAGATTGAATATGATCTTCGACTAATTTAGAAAAGTAGGCAGCAGGCTCTCACGCAAAGTATCAACAAGGCCTCCCCAAGCACAGTAGACTATCGGGCCTTCAACGTGCCCTGAGGAAGTGATGGGAAAAGACACAAGGGGTGGGAGGGAGGGGATTTCTACCACCCCCCCCCCATCTTCGGCGGACAGGAAGGCCAGAGGAGGCGGAAAATCCAGCAGGAGTCCCTAAACGGCTTTTACGCCAGAGGGATTTCCGATCGAGATTGTCCTTGCCGCCCGCCAATGACATAATGTGGCTCCCGCCATGGAAAGTTGAAAATGCCATGAACATACATTTACATATTCTTGACTCTTGAGAAGGTCAAATTTGAACTGAGGGGAAGGATGGAGGGGTTCTACAATTCATGGGCGTTATTCATTATGCACCTTGGATTACATCAAACATTAGGGTGGGTGCGGGGCTGGGAGAGTTGGGGGGTAGGGGACTGTATGGATGATTCCTGATTCCTTTTTGTCATTTCTTTATGTTAACATGCGGGCTAATGTTTGGGGGTTTGGTGGGAGGATGGGATCGATGTTATTGACATGGGGATTGGCATTGCATTCGTTACTGATTGCTGTTTATTGTTGGGTGTAGATTTGGGAGAAAATGTGAAAAAAGAGAATAAAAATATTTTCTAAAAAACATACATTTGCATGTCATTAGCTGGCCTTACCGTTACATCATCCCCCTGTGCATCATTTCCCAGCCTGTGGCGTGGCATCACGGGGTTTACAACAGCTTTTGACAAATGGAAACCTGACAAACATAACAGGCCGGAGGTGTGCAAGTAAGTACAGCTCCCAGAGGGGGAGGGGGACATGCCTGGGTAGTATCCAGGCACTGCCCAGGGGGGGCTTGCGTTGGAGAAGATTGGGGAGGGGTGTTCCTTCTGGACGGGGTGGGCTTTACTCGGTTGGGGGTTTCCATGGGGCATTTGTGGTATTTTTTGTTTTCAGATTGGGATGATCTTTAAAAATGGCGCCCCCATTCTGTCAGGGGCCAAGATTGCTGTGCCTACCCCACCAGCATGATGCGTGTCAAAAAATATGTTTATCCCTCCTCAGTTGACGCAGTCAAAAAATCAGAAAATTCCACCCATGGTCATTTCATTGATGAAGGAACCACAAACAATACATTGGGATAAATGACTGGGTGTTAAATTTGGAGCATTTGAGGGTGATATGAAATTCTCAACTGGGCCCCTCGGCAGTTGATCTTCTGTGACAGAAATGTCGAAGGTGAACATTTAAGTTGTTAAATAAGTTGATGTCAGTCAATGGAAGGTTTATTCTTGATCTGCTGCTGCTACCTTGGTGGAAACACTATTGACAGGTTCCTATTTTTATTTTGAACCAACTTCTAATCTAATCCGACATCCGAACCGAGATTTCTGCGACCGTTGGTTCAGCCTTTCTTGTGGAACTTAGTCAAAAGCTTTCCATAAGATCAGACAAAATGATCCAAACTTGGCAATCCTCTTGCCAACAAGTTGCTTGGCATGGTCTTGATTGTAGTGGTTCTTTTAAAAAAAAGTTAGCTCCATCAACCCAATCGCCTCTGTAACAGATTTGGAATTTCAAATAACTAGGCTAACCCACCATGTATTTGGCGAATAGTATTAAAGAGAAAACTACATTAAATAGAATATTCAGTACAGAAACTGGCTGGTGTTTTTGCTCAACAAGGGCCTCACCCCACTCTATGTCACCCCACTCTATCATCGTCCCCTTCTGTTTCTTTCATTAATGCAACCGTTCACCTCGCTACTCCATGAGGTAGCGGGATCCACATTCGCAACACTCCCTGGGTAAAAATGTTTCCCCTGAATTCTTTATTAGAGTTGTCAGTCATTATTCTAGATTGATGGCTCCTGGTTTGGGGTTCCCCCATTAGTGGAAACACCTTCTCCAGGTCTACCTCATCAAACCATTCCATAATTTTAAAGACCCCCTTATCGGTCACCATACAGCATTGTCTTCTGGAGAAAGGAGCAAAATCTCTTCAAAAATTCGGTGGTGGCAATTGAAACACTGCTACAGTCAGGAGGGAAACATTGCAAAGAACTTGTCAGTAAAAGGCCTCCATCAGGCCACAGTTGGAGTCTGGGAAATGCATCGTATTTCATAGAAATCATAGAATTTACAGTGAAGAAAGAGGCCAATCGGCCCATCGAGTCCAAATCAGCTCTTTAAAGAGCACCCCACTTAAACCCACATCTCCACCCTATCCCTGAAACCCAGTAACCCCACCTAACCTTTGGACACCAAGGCACAATTTAGCGTGGCCAATCCACCTAATCTGCACATTTTTGGACTCTGGGCGGAAACCGGAGCACCCGGAGGAAACTCAGGCAGACACGGGGAGAACTTGGAAACCCCACACAGTCACCTAAGGCCGGAATTGAACCCGGGTCCCTGGAGCTGTGAGGCAGCAGTGCTAACCAATGTGCCACTGTGCCAGCCACAGATGGAACATTGAACCATCTCCTCAAGCAGACCTAAAAGGTCTCATGGTACTATTTCGAAGAAGAGCAGGGAGTTTATCCCCAGTATCCTGGCCAATATTTATCTTTCAATCAATATCAAAAAGAAAAAAGATGATCTGGTCACATTGCTGTTTAGAAACATAGAAACATAGAACACTACAGCGCAGTACGGGCCCTTCGGCCCTCGATGTTGCGCCGACCTGTGAAACCATCTGAAGCCTATCTGACCTACACTATTCCATTTTCATCCATATGTCTATCCAGTGACCACTTAAATGCCCTTAAAGTTGGCGAGTCTACTACTATTGCAGGCAGGGCGTTCCACACCCCTACTACTCTCTGAGTAAAGAAACTGCCTCTGACATCTGTCCTATATCTATCACCCCTCAATTTAAAGCTATGTCCTCTCGTGTTGGTCATCACCATCCGAGGAAAAAGACTCTCACTGTCCACCCTATCTAACCCTCTGACTATCTTATATGTCTCTATTAAGTCACCTCTCAGTCTTCTCCTCTCTAACGAAAACAACCTCAATTCCCTGAGCCTTTCCTCGTAAGACCTTCCCTCCATACCAGGCAACATCCTAGTAAATCTCCTCTGAACCCTTTCCAAAGCTTCCACATCCTTCCTATAATGTGGTGACCAGAACTGCACGCAGTACTCCAGGTGTGGCCGCACCAGAGTTATGTACAGCTGCAGCATGACCTTATGGTTTCGAAACTCAATCCCCCTGCTTATAAAGGCTAGCACACCATATGCCTTCTTAACAGCCCTATTAACCTGGGTGGCAACTTTCAGGGATTTATGTACCTGGATGCCGAGATCTCTCTGTTTATCTACACTACCAAGAATCTTGCCATTAGCCCAGTACTCTGCATTCCTGTTACTCCTTCCAAAGTGAACCACCTCACACTTTTCCGCATTAAACTCCATCTGCCACCTCTCAGCCCAGCTCTGCAGCTTATCTATGTCCCTCTGTATCCTATAACATCCTTCAGCACTATCCACAACTCCACCGACCTTCGTGTCATCTGCAAATTTACTAACCCATCCTTCTACACCCTCTTCCAGGTCATTTATAAAAATGACAAACAGCAGTGGCCCCAAAACAGATCCTTGCGGTACACCACTAGTAACTGAACTCCAGGATGAACATTTGCCATCAACCACCACCCTCTGTCTTCTTTCAGCTAGCCAATTACTGATCCAAACCGCTAAATCACCTTCAATTCCATACTTCCTTATTTTCTGCAATAGCCTACCGTGGGGAACCTTATCAAACGCCTTACTGAAATCCATATACACCACATCAACAGCTTTACCCTGATCCACCTGTTTGGTCACCTTCTCAAAAAACTCAATAAGGTTTGTGAGACATGACCTACCCTTCACAAAACCGTGTTGAGTATCGCTAATCAACTTGTTCTTTTCAAGATGATTATAAACCCCATCTCTTATAACCTTTTCCAACATTTTACCCACAACCGAAGTAAGGCTCACAGGTCTATAATTACCAGGGTTGTCTCTACTCCCCTTCTTGAACAAGGGGACAACATTTGCTATCCTCCAGTCTTCCGGCACTATTCCTGTCGACAAAGACGACATAAAGATCAAGGACAAAGGCTCTGCAATCTCCTCCCTGGCTTCCCAGAGAATCCTAGGATAAATCCCATCTGGCCCAGGGGACTTATCTATTTTGACATTTTCTAAAATTGCTAACACCTCCTCCTTTTGAACCTCAATTCCATCTAGCCTGGTCGACTGAACCTGAGTGTTCTCCTCGACAACATTGTCTTTCTCCAGTGTAAACACTGACGAAAAATACCCATTTAATGCTTCCCCTATCTCCTCTGATTCCACACACAACTTTCCACTACTATCCTTGATTGGCCCTAATCTTACTCGAGTCATTCTTTTGTTCCTGATATACCTATAGAAAGCCTTAGGGTTTGTGGGATCTTTCTGTGCAGTACAGCAGTGTTTCCTCCTCCTCATATCATGCCCTAATAAGGCAGTGACAACCATGGACTTATAATAATCTTTATTGTCATAAGTAGGCTTACATTAACACTGCAATGAGGTTACTGTGAAAAGCCCCTAGTTGCCACACTCCGGCGCCTGTTCGGGTACACAGACGGAGAATTCAGAATGACCAGTTCACCAAACAGCACGCCTTTCGGGACTTTGGGAGGAAATCGGAGCGCCCGGAGGAAACCCACGCAGACACGGGGAGAACATGCAGACTCCGCACAGACAGTGACCCAGCGGGGAATCACAACTGGGACCCTGGCGCTCTGAAGCAACAGTGCTGGCCACTGTGCTACCCATTGATCCATGATTATGACTGGCAAGGTACAACAGTGATTTCCTGTTGCCTTCTGCAGTATGGTTGAACAGGAAACTCTCCCACCCTTAGCGCCTGGCACCAGGACTTTCTTATTGAAAGGACTTACGGACTTGAGAATCAACCTGCTTGGCCACGTTATAAACACAACAACTTCCATGGCCACCAAGTCCTGAAGTGGGGCTTGAACCCAGAGTTTCGGAAACCACCACTGCACCACAAGACCTCCTACAGTGATGACACTTCATAAAGCATTGAAGTAGCTGCAAATCACTTTGTGCCATCCAGTAATCATGAAAAGCACAGTGCAAATGAAACTCATTTTCTTTTTTTCTCCCCCCACAGTTCGGCGCATAACTACAAGGGGAGGCACAACAGAACTGCTTACGTTACGAGGCGCTAAAAAGATTCCCGTTTATCGGAGACAATGTGGAGGGACAGCTGGGCCAAGCAGAGGGATATTCTTCAGCCAATGGGTCACTATCGCAAAGAGTCTTGGCGAAGGCAGGAAGCGTTGGCCCCGAACATTTCAGCCTCAATAGTCCTTCTCTAAAAGCGGTGCGTGCAAGATTAAGACAGCTTTAGATCAAGGAAAGTTGTTCCCATTGGCTGATGGTAGAAGGACTGGGGACAAAGATATGGGAGATGCAACGGGGGCGGGGGGGGGCGGAATGTGAGGAAGATTTTTTTTTTTTACACAGCGAGTAGTAATGACCCAGAGCTAGCTGCCCACGAGGACGTTGGAATTGGAGACGATCAATGATTTCATCATTGGATAAGCGCTTGGGAGAAATAAACTTGCAGAGTTTCAGGTATAGAGTGGGGGGGGGGGGGGGGATATAGGCCAGACTGGATTGCACCACAGAGAGCCAACACGGGCTTGATGGGATGAAAGACTTTCATCTGGTGCAGTGCAAGTGCAGCAGGTGCTCAGAGAGAACCCTGCGATTTAACCACATTACCTCATTCTGTGTGGCGCAGGTCAGAGCGGTCAAACAAACCCTATCAATCCCGTCCTCCACCCTACCTCCACTCTTTGGTGACAGGCGAGAGTGAAGAAGGACTGCACAAACAGCAAACACAGCTGAAGTGTGGAACATACAGTTGGTCACAAACTTAACCGCCCAAACTGCTAAATGTCAAGGACAAAGGTCATTTTGAGTGTTTTTTTTTTACTCAAAAAAATGTTCAAATTATAAGTCGCTCGTTCGTGGTCCACAACATTTATTCCCAAGGCTGGTGTACTGCGGAGGAAGCTGCAGTTCGATTGCAGTGGTATTCTTTCGTTCATTCTTCTATTTTTGTCCAAAGGTTTATATTTCTGACCAGCACAGATGTTTTTTTGGATGAGAGCGTCCCCCAAATATTTCAAACACATTATCCAGCACTGCAACCTCTGCCCTAGTCTTTGAGAATGTTCTACATACATTCCTCATTCTGCGCTGCGAGTGCACCATGTTTATAAACAAAATGATCTTTAAGGGGGTTAAAAGGCCTCTTTCTATTTACTTTAAGCTTCTTTTGTACATTTCCGATGTTTAAAGTAAGAGAAGCTTTTAATTCTGAATCCGGAATAGCGGACAGCTCTCAAAGCCAAACAGTACTCCACTTCAGCACTTGAAGTGGTAACGTGGATTGATACACTTGCTAAACTCTTGCAGTAAGTGCAGCTTCACCAAAGCTTTTGACATTGAGCTACGTTGGGTGAACTGCACAGAAATCGGCCATTAGGCCTAACTCAGTGGTGGGCAACCTGCGGCCATGTGGGTTCTGAGTGTGGCCCAGGAGACATTTTGTTGACCGTTGCCCATACACAGGGCTGCCACATTCCCCTGATTTCTGTCCACGTCGTTTTTTTTCCTACCAGTATGACTAAGCCACATGCAAAAACAAGTGAAGTGAGGCGTGCGCTGATTTCACACAACATTGACCATGAGAGCCAAGAAGTCCCTCTGCGTCCAAAGTATAAATATTTATTTCGATTTTACCATTTGAAGGGGATGACGTTTCGTTACCTGTAAGGCAGGTAATCTGTGCTGCTCAACTCAGTTACAGTAGAGGCTTTGGAAGAAGGCTCAAAGTCGTCCAGAAGTTTTACAGAAGGTTTATTGAGCAACACAACTTAAATAACTGCGCGAGTTCTTACTTTAAGAACTGTACTGGTAGAAAGGTTACAACTTTTCGATACACTACAACTAGGCCTGACCACACTAGCAGCCCTGAGCTAAATCTCTGCCTCTGTTCTCCTCACAGTCTACTTGCTTGCTTCCACTTTTATACACGCCAGAGCTCCCCCTAGTGGTCTTTCGATTACCCATCAGCCCCTTCTGTACATACCCAAGTAAAGATCACTGCAGATGATAGTTCTGTTACTATATAAATGATTATACATTTTCTATAACTCGTTATGAAATATTTGGCATGTATTAAAGGTATTTAATCTTTTCACGGGGGTCATGGTTAGAGAACAAGCCCAATTTCAATCTTGCGACCCACTGAGGTGAAGGAGGGACTCTCATGCAGCCCATCGTTAGCCTAGGTTGCCCATGATTAACTCTTCTATCTGGGTGTTTTTGCTCGACACAGGGCTTCCTTCTCCCTCTTCACCTTACCTTCTACTCCTTTCTCCCTCAGGTGTTTGCCTAGATTCCCCAAAAATACATCGGTGCTGCTCACTTCAGCCATTCTGTGTGGTCGCAAGTTCCACATTCTCATTGCTCCCCTAAATTCCCGATTGCAAGTGCTGTACCGTTGGGTTGTGGTGCTTTCCAAACTTGTGACGATCAAGCCACCATATTCATCACATGATACAAAATACATGCCACCTCAGCAAAAGAACTGTTCAATCCTATGAAAATAAGTTTGAGGTTTTAAACCGTCACTGCCAGAACTAGGAGAACAACTTCAAAGACCCAATGGTTCTTGTTGCATGTGCTCTCAAAGGGTGGTGACAATCTACTGACTGAAGTCTTCTGTTGCTGGCAGTGTGCTCAGTTTATTACAATAAAACAAATTTCTTCAATGAAAGTTCCTATTTTCTAAGAACTGGAATCTTAGGAGACTCGGGGAGGGAAAACAATTAGACAATTATTTAGGTGGGGTCTCGAGGCGAGGGCGGGGGAGTGGGGCGAGAAAGGGTGCTCTTTAGGAGGGTTGGTACAGACTCGATGGACTGAATGGTCACTGTAGGGATTCTATGGAAGACTTTTATATAATGGCTTCAGCTCTCTCACTCTTGCCTTGCTTATGCTTTGTCGTCTGACAGCCCGAATAAAGTATCTGGACATTTAACTGATTCTCGGCAGACAGCCAACCTCCTGTAATCTCTCCTTTTACAGTAATAACCCCCTATTCCTTTCAATCAGCCATTCCAACAGAGCTATTAAGATGACTGCTGAGCACATTTGGATGTTGCTGCACCATCCCAGTTTACCAAAATTACGCATTTTAACCCTCATTGGCAGCCATGCACTGTCTGCCATCACTCATGCACCACTACCAGCTAAACAAAACCATATTCATGAGTTAACGACCATTGTGTCTTTAGTAGTCACAGAGGGGTCCAGAAAGAAGAATTAAAACAAATGGTTTCTCACCAAAGTAAAGTCTATATCAGTAACAGTCCCAGTCGGGACTACTCGGCAGCTTCGCTCCTCCCTGGGCTGGCTTTTAATGTCCTGAGTTAACTAACCCGCTGATGGGCATCCTCCCCATAGCGGGAGAGCTCATACTCCACGCGGCTTATTGGGAGATTAATCAGGTTGTCCCCGTAGATCTCGAGGGGTTATAACAGTGTCACTGGAATTAATTGCCAGTGGGCACCTAAGAGGCCAACATTGGGCCCTCCCTGGGGTTTTGGACCCCAGTAGTGGACATCCCACCTGCCAAGAGCTTCTGACCAATTAGAGGCCGACAACTCTTTATTGCTTGCCAGTGCGGCCAGAAGTGGTGGCTGCTGCCAGTAATGCACCAGGGAAGGACCCAGGCCAGTGGTGAACGCGTCACCCTAAACACATTAAAGAAGCCATCCCTATGGACAAGCCCTCCGTAAACACTGGATCTGCTCAGACGAGGAGGAGTGTAACAGACATCTACAGACACTGAAAGATGCCCTCATACGAACGGGATATGGCGCTCGACTCATCGATCGTCAGCTCCAACGCGCCACAGCAAAAAACCGCACCGACCTCCTCAGAAGACAAACACGGGACACAACCGAAAGAGTACCCTTCGTCATCTAGTACTTACTTCCCCGGAGTGGAGAAACTACGACATCTTCTTTGCAGCCTTCAAAATGTCATCAATGAAGACGAACATCTTGCCAAGATCATCCCCACACACCCACTACTTGCCTTCAAACAACCACGCAACCTCAAACAAACCATTGTTTGCAGCAAACTACCCAGCCTTCAGAACAGCGACCACGACACCACATAACCTGCCCTGGCAATCTCTGCAAGATGTGCCAGATCATTGACATGGGTACCACCATTACACGGGAGAACACCACCCACCATGTACGCGGTATGTACTCGTGCGACTCGGCCAAAGTTGTATACCTCATACGCTGCAGGAAAGGATGTCCCGAAGAGTGGTACATTGGCGAGACCATGCAGACGCTGCAACAACGGATGAGCAGACATCGCGCGACAAACACCAGGCAGGAATGTTCCCTTCCTGTCGGGGAACACTTCAGCAGTCAAGGGCATTCAGCCTCCGATCTCCGTGTAAGCATTCTCCAAGGCGGCCTTCAGGACGCGTGACATCGCAGAATCGCTGCACAGAAACTTATAGCCAAGTTCCGCACACATGCGTATGGCTTCAACCGGGACCTTGGATTCATGTCGCATTACATTCACCCCCCCACCATCTGGCCTGGGCTTGCAAAATCCTACCAACTGTCCTGGCTTGAGACAATTCACACCTCTTTAACCTGGGATTACCCCTCTCTCTGGATCATTAAAGACTTAATTACCTGCAAATGCTCGCATTCAAAGTATCGTCTTGCATCTGTGACTTTGTCTATATATATGTTTCTGGAACATACCTCTTCATTCACCTGAGGAAGGAGCAGTGCTCCGAAAGCTAGTGATTTGAAACAAACCTGTTGGACTTTAACCTGGTGCTGTAAGACTTCTTACTGAGGATACGGAGCGGACCATATAGGACAGGGATGAGGAGAAATCACTTCACCCAGAGAGTGGTTGGCCTGTGGAATTCTTTACCACAGGAAGGGGCTGGTTTAGCTCACAAGGCTAAATCGCTGGCTTTTAAAGCAGACCAAGCAGGCCAGCAACACGGTTCGATTCCCGTACCAGCCTCCCCGGACAGGCGCCGGAATGTGGCGACTAGGGGCTTTTCACAGTAACTTCATTGAAGCCTACTCGTGACAATAAGCGGTTTTAATTTTTCATTTCATTTCAAGTACTTGAGGCCAAAAAATTTATGTTCTCAAGAAGCAGTTATATATACCCGGTGAGGCATATTGCCGCCAGCGGCCAAGTGACAGGCTGTTGCCAGGGCCACCATCCAATTAATAACGGTGGCTATCCCAACGCCTGCTCACAGCCGAAGAACTGCAGGCCCAATGAGGGGACGGGCAGCTCAGCACTTAGAGCGAAGGGGATCAAAGGACATGGTAGGAAAGCAGGAATAGACTATTGAGTTGGATGATCGGCCATGATCATAATGAATGGCGTAGCAGGCTGGAAGGGCAGAATGGCAGTGGGAGTTTTCTATAGGCCACCTAATAGTTCTAGAGATGTAGAGGAAAGGATGGCGAAGATGATTCTGGAAAAGAGCGAAAGTAACAGGGTAATTGTTATGGGAGACTTTAACTTTCCTAATATTGACTGGAAAATATATAGTTCGAGTACATTGGATGGGTCGTTCTTTGTACAATGTGTGCAGGAGGGTTTTCTGATACAATATGTTGACAGGCCAACAAGAGGTGAGGCCACATTGGATTTGGTTTTGGGTAATGAACCAGGCCAGGTGTTAGATCTGGAGGTAGGTGAACACTTTGGAGACAGTGACCACAATTTGGTGACCTTTACATTAGTGATGGAAAGGGATAAGTATACCCCGCAGGGCAAGAGTTATAGCTGGGGGAAGGGCAATTATGATGCCATTAGACATGACTTAGGATGTGTAGGTTGGAGAAGTAGGCTGCAAGGGTTGGGCACACTGGATATGTGGAGCTTGTTCAAGGAACAGCTATTGCGTGTTATTGATCAGTACGTACCAGTCAGACAGGGAGGAAAGGGTAGAGCGAGGGACCGTGGTTTACCAAAGAAGTGGAATCTCTTGTTAAGAGGAAAAAGGCCTATGTGAAGATGAGGCGTGAAGTTTCAGTTGGGGCGCTTGATAGTTACAGGGAAGCGAGGAAGGATCTAAAGAGAGAGCTAAGACGAGCAAGGAGGGGACATGAGAAGTATTTGGCAGGTAGGATCAAGGAAAACCCAAAAGCTTTCTGTAGGTATGTCAGGAATAAAAGAATGACTAGGGTAAGAGTAGGGCCAGTCAAGGACAGTGGTGGGAAGTTGTGTGTGGAGGCTGAGGAGATAAGCGAGATACTAAATGAATACTTTTCATCAGTATTCACTCAGGAAAAAGATAATATTGTGGAGGAGAATGCTGAGACCCAGGCTATTAGAATAGATGGCATTGAGGTGCGTAGGGAAGAAGTGTTGGCAATTCTGGACAAGGTGAAAATAGATAAGTCCCCGGGGCCTGATGGGATTTATCCTAGGATTCTCTGGGAAGCCAGGGAAGAGATTGCTGAGCCTTTGGCTTTGATTTTTAGGTCATCATTGGCTACAGGAATAGTGCCAGAGGACTGGAGGATAGCAAATGTGGTCCCTTTGTTCAAGAAGGGGAGTAGAGATAACCCCGGTAACTATAGGCCGGTGAGCCTAACGTCTGTGGTGGGTAAAGTCTTGGAGAGGATTATAAAAGATACGATTTATAATCATCTAGATAGGAATAATATGATTAGGGATAGTCAGCATGGTTTTGTGAAGGGTAGGTCATGCCTCACAAACCTTATCGAGTTCTTTGAGAAGGTGACTGAACAGGTGGACGAGGGTAGAGCAGTTGATGTGGTGTATATGGATTTCAGTAAAGCGTTTGATAAGGTTCCCCACGGTCGGCTATTGCAGAAAATACGGAGGTTGGGGATTGAGGGTGATTTAGAGATGTGGATCAGAAATTGGCTAGTTGAAAGAAGACAGAGAGTGGTGGTTGATGGGAAATGTTCAGAATGGAGTTCAGTTACATGTGGCGTACCACAAGGATCTGTTCTGGGGCCGTTGCTGTTTGTCATTTTTATAAATGACCTAGAGGAGGGCACAGAAGGATGGGTGAGTAAATGTGCAGACGACACTAAAGTCGGTGGAGTTGTAGACAGTGCGGAAGGATGTTGCAGGTTACAGAGGGACATAGATAAGCTGCAGAGCTGGGCTGAGAGGTGGCAAATGGAGTTTAATGTGGAGAAGTGTAAGGTGATTCACTTTGGGAAGAATAACAGGAATGAGGAATATTTGGCTAATGGTAAAATTCTTGGTAGTGTGGATGAGCAGAGGGATCTCGGTGTCCATGTACATAGATCCCTGAAAGTTGCCACCCAGGTTGATACGGTTGTGAAGAAGGCCTATGGTGTGATGGCCTCTATTGGTAGAGGGATTGAGTTCCGGAGCCATGAGGTCATGTTGCAGTTGTACAAAACTCTAGTACGGCCGCATTTGGAGTATTGCGTACAGTTCTGGTCGCCTCATTATAGGACGGACGTGGAAGCTTTGGAACGGGTGCAGAGGAAATTTACCAGGATGTTGCCTGGTATGGAAGGAAAATCTTATGAGGAAAGGCTGATGGACTTGAGGTTGTTTTCGTTAGAGAGAAGAAGGTTAAGAGGTGACTTAATCGAGGCATACAAAATGTTCAGAGGGTTAGATAGGGTGGACAGGGAGAGCCTTCTCCCGTGGATGGAGGTGGCTAGCACGAGGGGACATAGCCTTAAATTGAGGGGTAATATATTTAGGACAGAGGTCAGAGGTAGGTTTTTTACGCAAAGAGTGGTGAGGCCGTGGAATGCCCTACCTGCAACAGTAGTGAACTCGCCAACATTGAGGGCATTTAAAAGTTTATTGGATAAGCATATGGATGATAAGGGCATAGTGTAGGTTAGATGGCCTTTAGGTTTTTTCCATGTCAGTGCAACATCGAGGGCTGAAGGGCCTGTACTGCGCTGTATCGTTCTATGTTCTATGTTTTAATGGCCTCCTCCAGCTCCTATTTTCTATGTTTCCACGTTGTTAACCTGGGTCACTATTTTTCGTGATTTTTCCAGGAGGGTGGACGGGGTGGGTTATAGCATTTTGCTTCTATTCTTGTCTGAAACACATTGAAGAGATAACTGTTCCCAAATGTTTCACATAGCCAGGTGCGTCCCCCGCACACAGCAGCAACATATTTAAACATTCTTAAAATGCATTTAAGCAAATTGTCATTTTGTAATGTGAAACTGCTGCTTAAATTAAACCACTGTTGTCTGAACGATATAACAGATCAATGCCAGAAGAGTGAAACTCAGAAAGCTGCGTCCTTATTGCTTTTACTTCTTGTTTGCTTGCATTAATGTTGCCCCTTTCAATAAGCTGTAGCTGTACATTATTAATGAATCATCTCAGAGAAGCTCTGTTTGCCCAGCCATTCGAACACATCGAGAGGGATCATTTACTTTCACTGAATCAATGTGCATCGATGATATTTCAAAATCCACAATGAATGTTGTAAAAAATATACTTTGCCAATTTGATTTCTGTCGGTCAGCTGTTAATTTTGCATACTTCAACAGAATTCACCAGCATTAAAAAAAGATTCTACTCCCTCAAGTGCCTCAATCTCCAGGATACACTGGGCTGGATTTTAACCCATTCAAAAACAATTCACTTACCCAGGGCTGAATCTTACTGGGCTGGCAGTAGTCCCATCACTGGGGCCAGAAGTGGAAGATGGCCCCACTTTGTTTGGCTCTGGGACCCAGCGAGGCATATTGCCACCAGCGGCCAACAGACAGGCTGTTGCCGGGGCAACCATTCAATTAACAATGGTGGCTGTCCCAACTCCCAAGCCCAAGAACCACAGGCCCAATGGGGGGACGGGGAGCTCAGCAGCGCCAGCACTGCTAGCAGTGGCAATTGCTGGGACTGCAACCCTGAGGAAAGGTCACCTCAATGGCTTGACACCCGCGAAAAAAGGGAAGTGGGGGTCTGGGGTCACCCATCCCCTGATAGATCCTTCGTCCCTTCATAATTTTGAATCTCGATTAAATCTCCCCACAACCTCCTCTACTTCAAGAAAACAACCCTCACCTATTCAATCCTCTCTCACAGCTGGCCATTTTAAATTCCTGGTAAGATGATTGTAAATCTTTTCTGTACTCTGTATCAGTCACCTCCATCCTGTAATGCCGTGACCAACTGCACGCAGTGCTCTAGCTGTGGGCTAACTTGTGTTTTATATTGTTCGAGCATAGCTCTGTACACACCCCTGTCAGCATCAAAGGGGCCGAGGTTGAGATGGTCAACAGCTTCAAATTCCGAGGGGTGCACATCACCAAAAACCTGTCCTGGTCCAACCACATTGACTCTACCACCAAGAAAGCACAACAGCGCCTATACTTCCTCAGGAAACTAAGGAAATTCGGCATGTCCACATTAACTCCTACCAGCTTTTACAGATGCACCATAGGAAGCATCCTATCTGGCTGCATCACAGCCTGGTATGGCAACTGCTCGGCCCAAGATCGCAAGAAACTTCAGAGAGTCGTGAACACAGCCCAGTCCATCACACAAACCTGCCTCCCATCCATTGACGCCATCTACACCTCTCGCTGCCTGGTGAAAGCAGGCAGCATAATCAAAGACCCCTCCCACCCGGCTTACTCACTCCTCCAACTTCTTCCATCGGGCAGGAGATACAAAAGTCTGAGAACACGCATGAATAGATTCAAAAACAGCTTCTTCCCCGATGTTACCAGACTCCTAAACGACCCTCTTATGGACTGATCTGATTAATACTACACCCCTTATGCTTTCCCCGATTATGTATTTTCTTTTCCTTTATTTTCATGTATTTTATGATCTGTTGAGCTGGTCTCAGAAAAATACTTTTTGCTGTACCTCGGTGTACGTGACAATAAACAAATCCAGTTCAATAACCCACTTGTTCTTGTACCCCATGCTTCGGCCATTGGTGGAAAGTATTCCATACGCCTTCTTTGTACAGAACCTGAGCTAAAGGTTAACGGATTGAGCATTTAAAGACCTAAACTGATAATCAAGGGAACACGAGTTAAAATCCCAACAGGGCAGATTGGAATTTGAATGCAGCTTTTAAAAAATCCAGTAATAAAAAGCTGGTATCTGTGAAAGTGGCCAAGAAGTTGTTGGATTGTCATTGAAAACTAACTGGTTCACTGACGTCCTCAAGGGAACCAAATCGGTCAACCTGCCCAGTGTGGCTCAAGCCCTGTGCCAATGTGCTCGACCCCTGACTGTCTTCTGAAGCAGCCGAGCAAACCACCCAGTCAGAACAAACCACGACAAGGAACAGCTCCTTCGCCACATGGACCGCAGCAGTTCAAGAAGCAAGGGCAACTAGAGATTGGCAATAAATGCCAGCCTTACCAGTGATGCCCGCAACCCAAGAATGAATAACATCATTAAAATAGCACCACATCGGCATTGATGAGCCATAGACAAGGACACAGTCTAACGTCAATTTGGCCCACTAGATGTAAATCCACAAGTATCCAAAATGCTGAGGAAGCCTCGAGTAAAACCCACTTTTAATGCGGCTACTTCACACCTTGACTTAATACAGTGCAGGCTGCCATCTAGTGCAGTAACTTGGCATTCTGTTCAAGTAAAAAAAAGATTAAAAGATTCCAGGTTCAGCACGGGGATACGTCAAGAGCAGGTGGTAAATGACAAACACAGGGTTGGCATCAAGTCAAGGAGGGGAAAATGTTCACAATGCTGTCTGATGGGGGCAGCAGGGTAGCATGGTGGTTAGCATAAATGCTTCACAGCTCCAGGGTCCCAGGTTCGATTCCCGGCTGGGTCACTGTCTGTGTGGAGTCTGCACGTCCTCCCCCTGTGTGCGTGGGTTTCCTCCGGGTGCTCCAGTTTCCTCCCACAGTCCAAAGATGTGCGGGTTAGGTGGATTGGCCATGCTAAATTGCCCGTAGTGTCCTAAAAAGTAAGGTTAAGGGGGGGGGGGGTTGTTTGGTTACGGGTATAGGGTGGATACGTGGGTTTGAGTAGGGTGATCATGGCTCGGCACAACATTGAGGGCCGAAGGGCCTGTTCTGTGCTGTACTGTTCTATGTTCTATGTTCTATGTTCTATGATGGAATGATGCCACATCGTCTTCAGCCATCTAATAGATTGGTAATGGGTAAATGCCTGGGTGCCCTCTGTATCCTAAGCTCCTCATTCCCACCACATTGACGTGTGCAAGCATCAAGTTGAGGCTTATCACATATATAAGTAGAAAGTTCTGGAAATTACCCAGCAGGCCAGATAGCATCTGTAGAGAGAGAAATAGAGTTAATGTTGAGGTCGACGACCTTTCGTTAGAACTAGAAGAATTCACAGATGCGGCGGATTTTAAGCAAGTACAGAGGCAGGGAAAGGGGGCATGGGTAAAAAGGGTGTGATCGGGTGGAGGCAGTAAAGATGAAATGACAGAAGGGATGATGGTGCAAGGTAAAAGGTCATGATAATGGATGAGCGAATAAACAACTGATAGGTCAAGATCAGGTGTAAATGACAAAAGCAGAACTATTCCCAACATCTGCTGTTTGAAACAATGGGAGCAGTGGTTATAATGTGAAACTGCTGAACTCAGTGTTGAGTCCAGAAGGGTGTACAGTATTTAATTGAACGATGAGGTATTGTTCCTCAAGCTTGTGTTGAACATCATTAAAACAGGTAAGATGTCAAGAACAGAGAGCTCAGGGTGACAGTGGCGTGAAGAATTAAGACGGAAGCTCAGGGTCGAACCGGTGGACTGTATTCCATAAAGTGATCACCCAACCTGTATTTGGTCTCCCCGCTGCATAGCAGGTCATGAGGGGCTTCCTGTGGCAACAGATTCCATGTTCTAACCACTCTCTGGGTGAGTAGGTTTCTCTTGAATTGAATTTTTGAATGACTACCTTATATAAATCACAGAATCGCAGAGTACTACAGAGCAGAAGAGGCCCTTCGGCCCATCGAGTCTGCACCGACACATGAAAGGCCCTGACCAGCCCACATAATCCCATTTGCCAGCCCTTGGCCAAGAGCCTTGAATGTCATGACGTGCCAAGTTCAAAACATAGCATGGTTTCAGGAAGCAGTTAGATACAGCACTTTGGGTGAAGGAGATCAAAGGATATGGGCGGGAAAGCGGGATTCGGCTATTGAGTTGGATGATCAGCCATGTTCAAAATGGATGGTGGAGCAGGTTCAAGGGGCCGAATGGCCTCCTCCTGCTCCTATATTTTCCATGTTTCATATCCCCTCCCGCTGCCGAATTAGTTTAAAGTCCTCCCAAATAGCAAATCCATCAGCAAAAATTACTTCCAGTTTTGGACTTAAAGTTCGCCAGTGCCTGGAATAGTATTTTTCACTCTTAAACAATGGATAATATTTGAAGAAGTGTAATACTACGTGACCATCCACACTGTCCAAAGTTAACAGTGTCATTATAATCAACAGATCTAGCAGCTGTGTTTAAGTTGACCAGCTGACCTTGTCTAAGGAGAAATTGCGGCAGAGTTTGGACAGACACATGGATGTGAGGAACAAAAAGTCTTGCCCCCAGCTTAGGGTTCAAGTTAACAACGTTTTTCTTTTTGTTTCTACTCATCCACTCGCTTAATCACGTTTTAGATTCCTGTCACTTGGCCTTGTTTTCGTGTTTGAATGGTCCAAATTCCAACATGAGCTTCAATAGGATGGATAACAAAAGGGATCCAAGAGTGGCACGGTGGCACAGTGGTTAGCACTGCTGCCTCACGGCGCTGAGGACCCCGGTTCGATCCCGGCCCCCGGGTCACTGTCTGTGTGGAGTTTGCACATTCTCCCCGTGTCTGTGTGGGTCTCAGCCCACACAACCCAAAGAGGTGGATTGGCCAGGCTAAATTGCCCCTTAATTGGAAAAAAATAAATAATTGGATACTCTAAATTTGTTTTAGAAAATAAGAAAAAAAACCCAAAAGGGACCCAGTGGTACATCCAACCAAACACCAGGATTCATTTTTGGATGGGCAGATTTGAAAAGCATTGGGCACTCACGTTAAACTTGAGTAGACGCTCCGTTAGATCACACTGTGTTATGATCTCAATAAGCAGGAATAAAGGCATTGTGAAAGTTGCAAAAAATATGCTGAACAGGGATAATACTGTAATCATGATGTGGCACGGTGGTTAGCACTGCTGCCTCTCAATGCCAAGGACCCGGGTTCAATTCCAGCCTTGGGAGATCGCCTGTGTGGAATTTGCACGTTCTCTCCATGTTTGCGTGGGTTTCCTCTGGGTGCTCCGGTTTCCCCCTACATTCCAAGACCTTCGTGTCCAAAAATGTGGGGGTCAGGTGGGGCCACGGGGATAGGGTGGGGAAGTGGGCCTGGGTAGGGTGCTCTTTCAGCGGGTTGATGCAGACACGATGGGCCAAATGGCCTCTTCCTGCACCGTAGGGATTCTATGGATAACTTTCAGAAAAGACTGAACAGGGTGAGGCTCCTTTTTTTCTAGAAAAGAGAAGGTTGAGTGGTGATCTGACAGAGGTCTTTAAGATAATAAAAGGGTTTGACAGGAGGTGATTTGTGCAAAAAGTGTCTTTTACTTGTGGGAGAAACCAAACGAGAGGCCATGAATATATTAATTAACCAGTTACTAATAAATCCAATCGGAAGCCCAGAGAGTGATGGGAACATGGAACTTGCTTATGAGGAGCAGTTGAGACAAATAGTATTGATGCATTTAATAGGAAGCTGGATAGATACACAAGGGATAAAGGAACAGTAGGATTGGTTGATAGTGTGTGATGATGTACGGCCAGGGTAGGCTGGAGTTAAACGCGGAAGTCAATCGGTTGGAGCTGGCTTATTGACAGACTTGCATTTCCCCATGACTTAACACCTCCCCCCTCCTCACCCCCCCCCCCCCCCCCCCCCCCCCCACCCCCACCGTACCTCCTGACTCAGCCCACACTGATATGCTCATCCACACCCTGGTGTACCTTGACGTAGCATCTTAGCATATTTAACACTTACTGATTGCACAGTCCAGATAAAGTGGACAAATTGAAGGCCACAAATCCTAAAGGATCTATTTCTCCTGTTAGAAAGATGAATGTTAATTGTAGCTTTCTTTGTCTGAACTTGACAGAAGAAAGTTGCCTGGAAGGTACATGTATGACACAGTTTACATGCACATACATGTATGACTCAGTACTGGACAGTTTTAACCAGAAGTGTCATTGGATTTTATCAGTTGGAAGCCACGTATTCTGGTCGAAGCTCCTCCAAGCTACTATCATCCGAGATCTCTGCACTCCTTCAATTCTGGTGTCTTACACATCTGCCATTTTCATCCCTCCCCCACTTTGGCCAAGCTCGGAGCATTCCCTCCCTAAACCTCTCTGACCCTCTCGCTCTTTCACCTCTTTCACTATATTCTTTAAACCCCACCAAGCTTCTGGTCGCCTGTGCTAATGTCTCCTTTGTGATTCAATGTTACACAATGTTGTATGATAACTCTCCTCTGTAACACCATGGGTGATCTTTACTCCATGGAAGTCACTCCATAAAAGTGCATTGTTGTTCACTGCCATTGCAGTAAACAGTGGGATCAAGGCCTGTGGCAAACCCAACCTCAGTAGCTTTGAGGTACAGGATTCAAGGAATAGCGCACAATAGTTGCAGGTGGATAGCTATCTAGACGCAATATCACCCTCAGCCTCACCTCTCAAGCAAAGACAACCATTGGCGAGCTCCCATGCTGTCTCCCAACTATCCAAAGTTCATAAGTTGGGCAACGTTCTTTTTCAAAATTAAAAAAAAACAAAGCAATCACTTTCAGGGAACTTGACCATGTCAATTCCAATCCACTGGCTTTTTCCACAAAAACACAACAGAACACTAAGCCCCTTCAGACGCCTGCACTACTTCAGAAACCAGCCCCCAGGTACCTGTTCTCCAGGGCTCGGTGCCAGTTTGGGGATATTTTACTACCAGTCCTTCTGTTAGTGGAACAGGCTAGTCTACAAATCACCTACCATAAAGTGCCTTTTTAGTAGATAAATATATTGTTCCCTCAGGGGTCAGATTTATTTTTCCCCTTTTGCAAGTTTCCCATGATTACTCCAAAACCCCATATTTCACAACCTTGAAGTATTTCTATTTAAAAACACAGTCTGAAATTTCATTGTTGCAGTTCAAATAGCTGTTAACTATATTGGGATGAAGACATTCGCCTTTGAATCTCCAGCTTAAATGACCCCTTATATTTGGTGGGATCCCAGATTTGGTGACACAGTACAGGTTCTTGAAAAGCAACTCCACAAGAACAAAATCCGCTAATCTCTTTCTAATATAATTCAAAGTGAATATATGGCATCATTCCAATCACCTTGCCGGAGCCCTAGCTGCAACTGCCTTGTAGAACTATGTCTGAAAACAGCCACGAGACATTTTAATACGTTAAAGGTGGTTTATAAATGTGAGTTATTGTTGTAATGCACGTCTGGGTATTGTAGTCTTGCAAAAATTAAAATTCTTCTCTATCATATCGTCAGCCTGTGGCTGACAGTCTGTCTCACTAGTGCAAATAACTGATTACATGAAATATACGTCCCACAGAAAAAATGATTTGATGGGCTGTAATGTCAATCACTGAACATAAGAAACAAGAGCTGGATGAGGCCATTTGGCCCTTTGAGTCTTTTCTACCAATCAGATCATGGCTGATGTACTTCAGATCCACCACTCTCTCCTGATCCCTTAATTTCCTTAATACCCAAACATTGATCAACATCTGCCTAAAATATCTGAGCCTCTACAGGCATGATTTAACAGCCAAAAAAACAGGGCCCTGAATAGCCTACAGCGCCGAGAACGACCCCGCTGTCAAACAGAACTTTTTTTTTGGCCTCAACAAGGAACGCCCCACCAAGGCCGAACTTACCTCACTTCCTGCAATGTACTGAGTTGAGTCTGTCAGTGCACAAAGAGATCAGGGAGCCATTTTTACATGCCGCCTTGATCTCTCAACCCGCCCTCAGACTCCCCACTGTGGTCTCCAGACTCTCCCCAACATCCCAACTTACCTCTTAGGGGTCCTCGAGCCCCGTCTCACACCAAATCCTAAGGTAAGGGCAGCCGAGGGCACCTTGGCGCTGCCAGCCTGGCACCCCGGCAGTGCCACCCAGCCTGGCGCTACCACCCAGGCACCCTGGAAATCTCCAATCAGGGGAAACATTCTCAGAAACACTGTTAACCCTGGGGAGGCGGCGGCGTAGTGGTATTATCACTGGACCAGTAAACCAGAGACCCAGAGCAATGCTCTGGGGACCCAGGTTCAAATCCCGCCACTGCAGATGGTGAAATTTGAATTCATTAAAAGTCTAATGATGACCATGAAACCATTGTCAATTGTCATTAAAACCCATCGGGTTCACTAATGTCCTTGAGGGAAGGAAATCTGTTGTCCTAAGATTTGAACTACATGTGACTCCAGACCCACAGCAATGTAATTCACTCTTAACTGCCCCCTCAAGGATAATTAGGGATGGGCAATATGTTCCATTAATGAATAAAAAAAACCTCTTTATAATCGCACACGTGACATTTTGTACTGCTGTGTTTTTAATTCTCACTTAGCTGGTTAAGTAGCCACCAATAAGAAACAAATCTACAAACTTTTGTAACTCTGAGAATCAGCCAGCCTTGCTAATGGTAATATGGTGGAAGGTGTATACGGAGCTATGTTGGAAAAGGATACTTTTCTGGAGGGGATCAAAGCGAAGTGGGAGGAAGAATTGGGAGAGGTTATAGAGGAGGGAGTCTGGTGTGAGGTGCTCCGGAGAGTGAATGCCTCCACCTCGTGCGTGAGGTTGGGGCTGATGCAGCTGAAGGTGGTGTACAGAGCACACCTTACGAGGGCGAGGATGAGCCAATCCTTTGAAGGTGTAGAAGGTGTGTGTGAACGTTGCCGGGGGGGTGTCCTGTCCAAAGCTTGGGGAGTACTGGAAGGAGGTGTTTAGGGTAATTTCCAAGGTGGTGCATGTGAAGCTGGACCCGGGTCCCCGGGAGGCCATATTCGGGGTGTCGGATCAGCCAGGGTGGGAAGCGGGTGCGGAGGCAGATATCATAGCCTTCGCCTCATTGATCGCCCGAAGGCGGATCCTGCTGGGATGGAGAGCGGCCTCTCCACCCTGTGCCCTGGCGTGGCGAGGGGGCCTGTTGGAATACTTGACCCTTGAGAAGGTTAAGTTTGAACTGAGGGGAAGCTCGGAGGGGTTCTACAAGTCATTGGCACTATTTATTGTGCACTTTCAAGAACTGGATAACATCGAACATTAGTTGGGGGGGGGGGAAAGGGTGGGTGGGGTGCAGGGGGAGGGGGGCTGTGTATGTTGAAGATGGCTATGGGTAATCCCTGATTCCTTTTCTTTTGTCATTTGTTTATGTTAGCATGCGGGCTAATGTCTGGGCATGGTGGGAGGATGGGATCGTTGTTACTGTTATGGGGTTTGACATATTTGTTGTTGGTTATTGATTGTTGTTGGGTGTACATTCGGGAGCAAAATTGTGAAAAAGGAGGAGAATAAAAATATTTTCTTTTTTTTAAATATGGTGGAAGGTGGAGATGATGTTGATGCTAGATTCCTCAAGTATTGGAAGTGTTTAGGGCAGTGGCAATGACTTGGATCTGCCAACTCACTTGTGGGTAGCCTTCTGAGGCTGGGGGAGATAGGACGCTGTTTGAGGAATGCAAACCTCCAATGCTCCAATGTGGAGCTATGATATGTGTCCACAGGAAGTGGTTCTTCCAAAATAACCGAGAAACTTTGCTGTTACATCTAATGTAAAATGCAAATGGTTTAGCTGGAAGTGGTGCATGAACAGTGTGGAAGAAACAAAAAATGAAGCCGAAAAAGTCTTGATGCGCGATGCATTGAACAAAGTCAAACAGAACGGTGAACAACAGACAAAAGAGTTAAGTACAAACCTGATGGAGTCTTGATTAGGTTATCCAATGCTCTGATCACATTGAGCAATGTGCAGCTCTTGTGCCTCTGAGGCAGAGGTCATGGGTTCAAGTCCCACTCCAGAGACTTGGGCGTAAAGTCTGAGGGAGGGCTGTACAGCCAGAGGTGCCACCTGTCCAGGTGGATGCAAAAGCTTCCTTATTGTCACTATTCAGAGGAGAACAGGAATTGTCTCCCTCAAAACAGCAAATAAAAACTGGTTTGACTGGTAATGAACACACTGCTGTTTAGGGGACCTTGCGGTATGCAAATTGGAAGACTTGTTTCCACATATCTTTCCTACACAACTTCAGCACTACCACTGCTACATCACAGCGCCATTAGCACTGCTGCCTCACAGCTCCATCAGCACTGCTGCCTCGCAGCGCCGAGGTCCCAGGTTCGATCTCGGCCCCGGGTTGCTGTCCGTGTGGAGTTTGCACATTCTCCCTGTGTCTGTGTGGATCTAACCCCCACAACCCAAAGATGTGCAGGGTTGGTGGATTGGCCATGCTAAATTGCCCATTAATTGAAGGGAAAAAAAATGTATACTTTAAATTTATTTTTGAAAAGAAACTACTTCAGCAGCTGTTAAACAGTTTCGTGACTTTTTGAGAGGCAGATCTTTCTTACTGAGTACAGTCGTAACAGCTAAGAAACACGGGAACGACGACAGAGAAAAGGCAGGTGGCTGATCCATGTCTTAGTTACAAGAGAAAGTTTGGGCTTACATCCTGAAAACAAGGGGTGTAAAGTTAACAGACTAGAGAAGGTAAATGGGATTGTGGAAGTCGGACAAAGATGCAAGCCAGTAAAAATGAGAATGTTATTCTTCCTAAAGCGAGTGATCAAACATGGAACAGACTTCCAGGAAGAGTGGTGGATTTGTAAACCCTGAAGTCATTTAAGAAAAAGCAACAGGATTCAGCAGTGGGCGGCACTGAAGGGTGGATGGCTGAGTTCACAGAATTACACACCTTTTACAGTACAGAAGGAGGTCATTCGGCCCAACTGCCCCGGCTGTCCAAAGGAGAAATTTCCGGAATGCCATTCTCCCCATGTTATTCCTTTTCAAATAGCAATCTAGTTCCCTCTTGAATGACCTGTATTTGAATCTGCCCCCACCATGCTCTCAGGCAGTACATTTCAGAAAATAGCCACTTGCTGTGTGAAAATACTTTTTCTCAATTTGCTTTGCTCCTTTTGCAAATTGCCAGGAAGCGTTGAAATGATCTTCCTTGACCAAAGGTCCTGTGCGATGTTGTGGACTGTTAGAAGATATCAGCAAGATTGTTATGGTTGTTGGAGGTCAATCATCTCAGTTTCACAACATCACTGCAGGAATTCCTCAAGGGAGTGACCTGGGAGTGTCCAGCTGCTTCATCAATGACCTTCCCTCAATCATAAACTCGGAAGTGTAAGGAAAGAGTTAATGTTCCCCAGTACTTAAGTTAGAATTAGGAATTTAATTGTTCAATAGATTGCACTTGTTGTTGAATAGACTGCACCGATATATAAAGGGGATATATGTGGTACTGTTCTGAGTTGGAGAAGTGATTACTGAACACATAAACTTGGGCGCGATTCTCCGCTGCCCACGATGGGTCGGAGAATAGCGGGAGGGCCTTCCCGACAATTTTCACGGCCTCTCGCTATTCTCCCCCCACTCCGGCCGCCCCCCGACACGAATCGCGGCTCGTCGTTTTTTACGGCGAACAGCGATTCTCCGCAGGCCGATGGGCCAAATACCGCGGAGTTTACGGCCGTTTTCACAGCCGCGATCACACCTGCTTTCAGCGTTCGTGAAAACGGCCGCAAAGTGCCCGTCCCGGACAACCATGGCACCGATTGGCACGGCCGTGCCAAGGGTGGCACGGGCCTGCGATTGGTGGGCACTGATCGCGGGCAGCGGGTCCGATACCCGCGCACTATTTGTTCTTCCGCCGCCCCGCAGGATCAGTCCGCAGGGCGGCTGAGGGGCATGATGGCCCGCGCATGCGCGGGTTTGACGCGTCTCTGCGTGATGACGTCATCCGTGCATGCGCGGGTTGGAGCCGTCCAAACCGCACATGCGCGGCTGATGTCATCGTGCGCGTCAGCCGGCGTGACGCTTGGCGCGCGGACTTAGCGACGGTCGCTAAGCCCGCAATGCCGTGCTTCACGGGGCCCCGCTGCTAGCCCCGCCCGGGGGGGAGAATCGGGTCCCGGGAGGGGGCGCGGAGGCTGCCGTGAAACACGGCCAGTTTCACGGCAGCCTTTACGACTCGCCGCATTTGCGGAGAATCGCGCCCTTGGTGTCGAAGAAGTTAGAACTTGCTTCCTAGTTCGTATTATAGAGTCGTCATTGGAGCTTAAAAAGAAGTGGGGTTGTTTGCAGATGACAGCACAATGTTCAGCACCATTCATGACTTCTCAGATACTGAAGCAGTCCGCTGATTGGTACCCAATCCACAAACAGTCACTCCCTCCACATGGACTGTAGCGGTTCCAGAGGCAGCTCATGACCACCTTCTCAAGGGCAATTAGAAATGGGCAATTAATGCTGGCCTAGCCAGCGACACCCACATCTCATGAATGAATTAAAAAATCCATTGCCTTGTTGATAAAATTACTTGAGGATAAAGTGTCTTATTCATCAGCTGGTGTAAGGTTCCCCCAAGCATTGCATTATGTTTTCGCACAGATCAAGAGATGACCTTGAAGTTCTTCACTGAGAGAAATAACTGTCTCACTTGTTGATTCATAACAATGGTTGGATGACAAGAGGCAGAAGATGCTAATCTTCTCCTCTCCACTTAAGCAAAGCAAAACCTCAATGCACTGAAGCTGTAACGTACAAGACCTGCATCCTTGGTTCATCATTCCGAAACGTCAGCCATTTCAATTTCTCAATTGCTTTAATGGGGCGATCTTCAACGTGGAGCTGAGTTTCCAAGTGCCAGACTAAACCCACCAAAATATTGATTCTTGAAACCTACGCTTTGCTGCATTCTCCAGCTCCCATTTCTTTGAAAGGGGTATTTAGTAACACGATGGGTGGAATTTAGTAGCCACCCCCTCTCCCTTTGGTGGTGGGGGGGGGGGGGGGGGGGGGGGGGGAGGGGAGGCATTTCATTGGATTGGAGGATGCCAGGTCGAGACCTCACTGCTTTCCTACCTCTGCCCTGATTAAGCCCAGGACAGTGGGTGGGTGGGTGGGGGGTCACTAGTTTGACGTGCTAATAGTTTCCTGGCCAGATACCGAGTAGCTTCCTGGCCACATACCGAGACGCACCTCACGCCACTACCCAGAACCTTAACATGTTGTTAAAAAGGAAGCTACAAACCACGTTTGACCTCTTGCTACCTGAAGAAACCCATGAGATTGTTGAGAAGAACCATTAGTCCAGATGTCCAGAGGAAAAACAAACTCTTAAGAGGAACTCTTTCCATCATGGCGAGCAAGTACTGGCCCAGATCTATAGCACTACTGACCAGTGGATATCTACCATGGTCCTGGACCTGACTGGTCCCATATCCTACACGGTCCAGACCAGGGAGGAGATCCTGTGGTGCTGGCATGCTGACCAGATGTTAGCAGCACCCCCCCCCCCCAAAAAAAGTGTTGGAACCACCCATCGCCACGGGGCATCAAGAAGGGGCCTCGACCTTATTACCTGAAGTCCGCACACCATCCCTGGAGCAAATCACCGCAGTCAATGCTACGCCCTCTCAGGGCAAAGCCTCTTCACCTGCGGTCCCTTATATCCCAAAGGTGGGGGACAACCCTGTACCAAAAGTAAGGAAACAGGCGGTGTGAAACAGGCGCCCACTGGACAGACTCTCTTATTAAATGTGCATCATGTGTGTGTCTACTGGAAACTGTTTTTCTTGACAATGTAAATAGTTTAATTGCTTGTGCGTATGTGTTGCGTTACAGCTGTGCCCTAGTAAGCGGCCTGATACAGGATAATCGAAACATGGAAAAGTGTCAGGATGTGAGAAATCCCAGGTAAGTGTTGAATTTCCATCAAGAGCAGGTGGAGATTGGTGTAAATCAAAGACGGCAGTGCACAAAGATCTCTCTGGAAGTGGGACACTCTCAGGAGAGAGGTGAAGTTGCCCTCAGAGGAACAGCTTATTCTTACTGGGAGTTAGGGGTGAATCCTTGGGCCCCACTGATGCCAAGTACAGAGGTGGAAGGGTGCTTGGATATTATAAGATCGGTCTGTTGGTTTTGACCTGGGATTGGGGCCTGGGAAGGTGGTTTGCCCACCATGTAGCGGGCAGGCCACTATACTAAGAGGCTGGTTAAAGGTAAGTTTACGAGGTTGACTGGGATTTTCCAATCAATCTCCAGTGCTCCAATGTGACGAGGAACAGCATTCGACAGTTTGAGTCGGGCGCCCATAGGAAGGCCCTCCTTGCCTGCCTGGGTGGGGATACAGCCAAAGGCCACACTGTTAGAGGGGGCTGTCCTCTCTCGCAGTGGTGGCCCGGCTGATTATTGGCACCTGGAAATAGTCCAGGCTACTGTTACCCGTCACTAAGGAACAAATTCTGCTCTTAGCCTCATTAATAATAATAACAATAATCTTTATTATTGTCACAAGTAGGCTTACATTAACACCGCAGTGAAGTTACTGTGAAAAGCCCCTAGTCGCCACATTCCGGCGCCTGTTCAGGTACACTGAGGGAGAATTCAGAATGTCCAATTCACCTAACAAGCACGTCTTTCGGGATTTCGTGGGAGGAAACCGGAGCATCCGGAGGAAACCCACGCAGACACGGGGAGAACGTGCAGACTCCGCACAGACAGTGACCCAAGCCGGGAATCAAACCTGGGACCTTGGATCTGTGAAGCAACAGTGCTATCCATTGTGAAACCACGTGAGGGCTGGGGAAAGACAATCAATAAATGAGGCAAGCTTATTCTGATCAGGACATTTGCTGAAGTCACCATTTTCCAGAAGAAAGCTGCAAGGGGCTCTCACCATTCTGGGGGTGGGGGAAGCACAGGGGGCAAAAAGATTTTCACATTAAACTCACAGTGGCAGTTTGTGTTTTTGCAAAAGTTTTGTGACACTAACGACTCAGTGAATTTGTGCACTTGCGCACCGAGGGGTAGAGTTTCGCTGGAGCTTAACGAAGCAGCTCCCCTTTTAAGAGGAGCTAAATGTTCAAAGCGAGATTGCTCCCAACAATAAGCATCCTCCAGGCCAACTTGTGGAATCATTAGACACAAAGGTTCTTTAGATGTAAAATAACATAGAAGCTATTGATGGAAAGCACTACTAGGATATGTGTTAGTTACATCAAATATTAATATCCTGCCGTTTTATTTGAAACAGATGTTGGAGTGAACGATGTACGTCATGTAAAAAGTTGTAAAAGTCACTGAAAACCAGCACTGAAAAATCTGTCCTCGAAGCACCCACTAGCTGGAGTACAGTTTACAGATTCACTTGAGGAAAGTAAAGGATGGAAAACATGCCTTCAATTCCTCAAACGCCAAGTTCCGGGTATTAACCACACAGTGAGGAGGTGGAGGAGGGGAGCATAGAACAAGTGAACAAGAAACTAAAGTGTGTCATTCATTGAAACACGGGGCAAATAAAGCAAGAGCATATTCCCCCCTCTCCAAATCTGTGGCTTGTCACTTTCCTCCACCCTGGAGGGAAATGTCTTTTGGGAGTTGCTGGAAATGGCTCTCCCATGTGTACCGAGGGAACATAGAACATAGAACATAGAACATAGAACGATACAGCGCAGTACAGGCCCTTCGGCCCTCGATGTTGCACCGACATGGAAAAAAAAACTAAAGTCCATCTAACCTACACTATGCCCTTATCATCCATATGCTTATCCAATAAACTTTTAAATGCCCTCAATGTTGGCGAGTTCACTACTGTTGCAGGTAGGGCATTCCACGGCCTCACCACTCTTTGCGTAAAAAACCCAGCTCTGACCTCTGTCCTATATCTATTACCCCTCAATTTAAGGCTATGTCCCCTCGTGCTAGCCACCCCCATCCGCGGGAGAAGGCTCTCGTTGTCCACCCTATCTAACCCTCTGATCATTTTGTATGCCTCTATTAAGTCACCTCTTAACCTTCTTCTCTCTAACGAAAACAACCTCAAGTCCATCAGCCTTTCCTCATAAGATTTTCCCTCCATACCAGGCAACATCCTGGTAAATCTCCTCTGCACCCGTTCCAAAGCTTCCACGTCCTTCCTATAATGAGGCGACCAGAACTGTACGCAATACTCCAAATGCGGCCGTACTAGAGTTTTGTACAACTGCAACATGACCTCATGGCTCCGGAACTCAATCCCTCTACCAATAAAGGCCAACACACCATAGGCATTCTTCACAACCCTATCAACCTGGGTGGCAACTTTCAGGGATCTATGTACATGGACACCGAGATCCCTCTGCTCATCCACACTACCAAGAATTTTACCATTAGCCAAATATTCCACATTCCTGTTATTCTTTCCAAAGTGAATCACCTCACACTTCTCCGCATTAAACTCCATTTGCCACCTCTCAGCCCAGTTCTGCAGCTTATCTATGTCCCTCTGTAACCTGCAACATCCTTCCGCACTGTCTACAACTCCACCGACTTTAGTGTCGTCTGCAAATTTACTCACCCATCCTTCTGCGCCCTCCTCTAGGTCATTTATAAAAATGACAAACAGCAACGGCCCCAGAACAGATCCTTGTGGTACGCCACTCGTAACTGAACTCCATTCTGAACATTTCCCATCAACTGCCACTCTCTGTCTTCTTTCAACTAGCCAATTTCTGATCCACATCTCTAAATCACCCTCAATACCCAGCCTACGTATTTTCTGCAATAGCCGACCGTGGGGAACCTTATCAAACGCTTTACTGAAATCCATATACACCACATCAACTGCTCTACCCTCGTCTACCTGTTCAGTCACCTTCTCAAAGAACTCGATAAGGTTTGTGAGGCATGACCTACCCTTCACAAAACCATGCTGACTATCCCTAATCATATTATTCCTATCTAGATGATTATAAATCGTATCTTTTATAATCCTCTCCAAGACCTTACCCACCACAGACGTTAGGCTCACCGGCCTATAGTTACCGGGGTTATCTCTACTCCCCTTCTTGAACAAAGGGACCACATTTGCTAACCTCCAGTCCTCTGGCACTTTCCTCCACCCTGGAGGGAAATGTCTTTTGGGAGTTGCTGGAAATGGCTCTCCCATGTGTACAGAGGGAACATAGAACATAGAACATAGAACGATACAGCGCAGTACAGGCCCTTCGGCCCTCGATGTTGCACCGACATGGAAAGTCGTGGACAATGGTTCCTGATTTGTGCCAGTCGCGATCCTTTCCTCCCATAGCACCGACTCGCAGCGTTTTCCACTCCAACCCCATCCTCACACGGGCAGCACGGTAGCACAGTGGTTAGCACTCTTTCTTCCCTCCATATCTTTTCTAGCCTAGGGTACAGAGGTGGTTCTGCTCCAGGGGTCTCACTATTGGGAGGCGATAATAATAAAAATCTTTATTAATGTCACAAGTAGGCTTACATCAACACTGAAGTTACTGTGAAGCTCCCCTAGTCGCCACACTCCGGCGCCTGTTCGGGTACACAGAGGGAGAATTCGGAATGTCCAATTCACCTATCAAACACGTCGGTCGGGACTTGTGGGAGGAAACCGGAGCACCTGGAGGAAACCCACGTAGACACAGGGAGAACATACAGGCTCCACACAGACAGTGATCCAAGCCGGAAATCGAACCAAGGTCCCTGACGCTGTGAGGCAACAGTGCTAACCACCGTGCTACCTTGGCCGCAAAGCAAATGTCTTGCGTTAGTCACAGGTTAAATTGGTCAAGGTTCCCCCTCGTCTTGCATAAGGGGCAGAGTTCCAGAGCAATTTGTTTTCATTTCTCGTAGGCTGCATTTATACGTTAAAAATGTTTGAGCGGTGTGCGAGGGGACGGGGAAGAGTTACAAGGCAGTGAATTATTGAGTAGCCTCTTCCTGCAGGGTGCGCGTGTGTCAAATACTTCCCTTCATTTTGTCCCAAAAAGGGGAATGTGACATTACTTTGTGATGTCACGGAACACCCTGGGTCAGGGATTATTTCCTGTGGTTTGATTTCACACCGCCGTTCCATTACCTGATGTTAAATTTTATTGTGACGTCACCCATTCTCTGGAACCAGTAAACGTTCTACTTTTATATCGGGCTCATGCATTCATGCTAAAATATTTTCATGGAAACTTTTTGCACTCCACTGAAATGTGCACTGTTTATCTAAAGTGGACTATTTTAAAGTTATAAGTAGTTTTTTAGTTGTCCCACTTTGCCCAAACATTTGATCCACCCATCCTAATTTTCACCAAGTCCCACCCACTCATCACCCCTTCCTCTCTTGTTATGGGCCAAGGTTTAGAGAACCCCAATGTGTATCATGGAGTTCACCTGACCCACAACTTTTAATAGTTTGTGGTATGGGGAGCACACGGCCCACTCTACAGGTGTGGTACAGCAGAAATGGAAAAGTATTTTTTAAAAGCAAAACAATGTTTATTCTATGAACTCAAGTTAACCTTTTTAAAACATACAGTGAACATCTTAGCAACCATTAATTCAAATACAACCCCCAAAGAATACAACACTAAGTAATCCTTAATAACTTCCCAAACAACATCCGGAAGGCAGAAGAAACACCTTTCAACAGGAGCACATTATGTTTACATTCACGACTGAGAACATTTATAAGTCTGAATTCACCAAATGATCAAGAGATAGTCTTTCCATGGCAGACAGAACAGCAGTACACCTGCTTGGTCTGGCTTCAGCTCCAACACTGAAAACAAAACTAAAACACACCCTGCAGCTTGCTCAAAAACGAAAGTAAAAAGCTAACAGACAACCCAGCTCCACCCACACTCTGACATCACTGATAAACACACATTTCTTAAAGGTACATTTCCTAAACACTCATTTCTTAAAGGTACATTTCCTAAGCACCCATTTCTTAAAGGTACTCTCACATGACACTCTCTAATACTTATTAGTCTCGATTTTAAAATTCCCATCTTTGTGTTTAAATCCCTCCATTAAGCCCCTCCCCCCCTCCCTTTCACCTCGAACCCCTATTTCCCTCTGACGTATCTGCACTCCTCCAGCTCTGACCTCTCGGGCAGCCCTGAGTTTAGTTGCTCCCGCCTGTGTCCTGAGCTCTGGGATTCCCTCCCATAAAAATGCACTTTCCCAGACTTGGTTGAGTGACACAAAAAGGATTTATTATTAAGAATTGTACAGCAGCCTCATGGTGGTAGCCTGCTCCCAAAATGTCTCCTTTGCCTCAGAGGGCTCCACCCCCTGGTGTGATTACCCACTCTGAGTCCCAATTGGTTACCAAAGCCAGGTAATCCTTTTCTGCCTTGTTGTCTATAAAGGGACAATCACCACACCTCCCTAAACCTCTCCACCTCTCCCTCCAAGTCTCTCCTTAGAAATCAGATTTTTGGCCAGGTTTTTAGTTACCTGCCTCATTAGCTCCTGTTGTCACTCGGTGACACATTCTTTCTGATAACGCACCTTGGGATGTTTTACTATGTAAAAGTGCTAAACAAATGCAAGTTATTGTCATCAAATGAACGCTTATTTGTGTAAGATAAAGGTCCAGCACATATGGGGTTAATGTGAGCTCATGATCCATGCCCAGATTCAACCTCGTATTGGACAGAGCCATGTGTACCAGCAAGCATGGAGACAGCTCCGAGCTTGTTACTGCATTTTTTTTTAAAGTGCTAAAAGTTGATAAAGACTATGTACGATTGCGAAGATTGATCAGACCCTCCGATTGCCAGCCAACACCCAACAACAATTTGTTCCAGATGTATTCAGCTATCTTTTTTTCTGATGTTATAAATCCAGGCATAAAAATGAACATTTTAATTGATTTATACAAAGTAGTGTTGAGTGCTGAACTAGATTGAGTATTCCAAGACAGGATACATCTGGTCCTTTTGCAAAATTATTGTAATATAAGCTCTGTTCCACATCTACTGATGTGTCACATTGTCATAACAATTGGCAAGGGCCGTGTGTGTTCCACAGGAAAAAAGAACACAGCTTGGTGTTCAGCCCTGTCTCTCAGTTACTGTCTCTGGGTTTGGCTGCAGATGGAACGGTGATGGTCACTGGAGGCATCTGCAGGCTGTAGATTGGAAACACACTATAAAGGGGAGGCTGGGGATGTCTGTTAAGTTTTCCAGATGGGAGGTTCACCTCTCTAGGTGGCTGTGCATCTGATGGGGTGCGTAGAGGTCCACATGGGGCATGAGCATTTCACAAGTGATGGGCTCAGATGGGATGGTTGGAAGGTCTACCACCACAACTTTGACAGAGACACAGGGCGGGATTCTCCAATCCCCCGACGACGGCTGCCGGATTCTCTGGCACCGGTTTTTCGGCGGGGGCGGAAATCGCATCGGGCCGGTCAGGGGCTGTTGGCAGTGGCCCCCCGGCGATTCTACACTCCGCAATGGGCAAAGTGGCCGACTGTTTTCGGCCAGTCCCGCCGGCGTAAATCAAACAAGGTCCTTACTGGAAGGAACTGGCTCTGCGGGCGGCCTGTGAGTCCGCAGGGGGGTGCGGGGGGATCTGACCCGGGGTGGGGGGGGGGGGGGGGGGGGGGCGGTGGCCTGGCCCACGATCGGGGCCCACCGATCTGCGGGCGGGCCTGTGCCGTGGGGGCACTCTTTCCCTCCGCGCCGGCCGCTCTAACGGTCCGCCATGGCCAGCGTGGAGAATCCGCTGGGATCATGCCAGAACATACTGGCGCTCCCGTGCATGCGCCAACTCGCGCCGGCCGGCAGAGGCCCATCGGCGCGGCATCGCCCCTGAAGGTGCGGAGTCCTCCGCACCTTCCGGGTGGCCCGGCGCCAGAGTGGTTCACGCCTCTCATCGGCACCGGAAGCGTCCGCCCCGCCATAGAATTTACAGTGCAGGAGCAGAACATTTGGCCCATCGAGTATGCACCGGAAAGACTAGCCCACCCTATCCCTACAACCCAGTAACCCCACCTAACCTTTTTGGACACTAAGGGGCAATTTAGCATGGCCAATCCACCTAACCTGCACATCTTTGGACTGTGGGAGGAAACCGGAGCACCCGGAGGAAACCCACACAAACACGGGGAGAACGTGCAGACTCCGCACGGACAGTGACCCAAGCCGAGAATCGAACCTGGGACCCTGGTGCTGTGAAGCAACTGTGCTAACCACTGTGCTACCATGCTGCCCTTCTGCACGAGACACCGGGATTGTGTCTGCTGATTGTGTCTGCTGCGACCACTGGGTCTCACGCTGGTGGCTGAACAGATGTTGGAGAAGCAGACTGCAGGAAAGGCAAACCACACATCACTACTTGCCTTCCAAATGGCGGGATTTTTACTGTGTTCCCCTCAGGGACAGTCCCTATTACTGGCTGGCATTTTAACATAATCATCATTAAAAGTCTGTAAAATTATCACTTTCCCTGGGTTGTTGGTGATTTCACAGCACCCTGGGGGTTGCAAAACCATAAGTTAGGGAATTTCTCTTTCTAAACTAATTAATTGACCAGCGTAGGCACTGCAATTACCATAAATAGATCCTTTCTCTAGTTGTAATCTTAGCAGACTGGAGCGGAATGTGATTAGGGGGCTATGATGATCAGATTGGTCAGCAGGGGTGCATCTGGTTTCCTGAGGTAACAGACGAGCTGTTCAGAATATTCAAAATCTATAAATCCAACACCTCTCCAACAGGGCTCCAGCATTCTGCCTGAAGAATGCACTGTTCAAACATTTCAATAGCGGTGCTGTTGAATGTTAATGTTTGTCACAACTTGCTGCGGAGTAGCAGCCTGGGCAATTTTCTTTTGCAAAGTGCACGCGCATCGAAGATGTTGGACAGCTTTGTGCTGCTTCCCATCTTTGCAGACCTTTGTGGAGTTTGACTTAGTTGGGATCGTTCATGCATCACCTGAAGTTGCAAATCTCTATTTTCCTTGACCGGGGAGGGCAGTGAGACAGACAAGACATGTACTCGACTGATGTCCACACGCACAAGCTTTTTAACAGAGATCAGTGGGCGGCAATCTGCAGCAGGAGACCCACTTGTTTTCTCTCTCTCTCTCTCCAGTCAGAGGTTTTGAGGCTATTGCAGCATTTTGATTGCTCATCTACAACGCAAATCTCGGGGGCTGAAAATTGAGGGCTTATAAAGGTGGGGAGGTGAACCATTATCCAAGTCACTGAGATGCGCTTACCTGGCACGTATATACACTGCTGGCAATATACCTCAGGGGGTCCTGGAGGTGGGTCCATCGCCTGTTCTGCATTGAAATGTCAGGTGCCACTCTGCTGGGAACGCACCGTTGAATAGAGGCTGGAATGTCTGTCAGAGATTGGTGATTCTAGGAGGGCAATTGTCAGATGCACCTCCCTCATAAAGCAATATACCATGTTCTGGGGCGGGTGGTGGGGTGAGGGAGGGGGATTCACTTTGAAATTATTTTCTTAAAAGTTAGAGTTAATTTCATCAGGGGTCCAGACCATAATCTCAATCTGATCCCAAGGCAGGTCAAATCATTTGTAGAGATCAAATGCCAAGCCTCTTTGAGGGTCAGAGACGCAGGGTCATCTAAGATAGGAAGCTCACCGTTTTCATGCTGATAGCTATACCTGGCACAGGCCATCCTGCGACCTGATAGCCAAATCATAGAATCATAAGATTTACAGTGCAGAAGGAGGCCATTCGGCCCATCGAGTCTGCACTGGCCCTTGGAAAGAGCACCATACTTAAACCCATGCTTCCACCCTATCTCTGTAACCCAGTAACCCCACCTAACGTTTTAGGCACTAAGGGGCAATTTGGCAAGGCCAATCCACTTAACCTGCACATCTTTGGACTGTGGGAGGAAACCGGAGCACCCGGAGGAAACCCAAGCAGACGCCACACAGACAGTCACCCCAGGCCGGAGGTGAATCCGGGCCCCTGGAGTTGTGAGGCAGCAGTGCTAACCACTGTGCCACCATGTCGCACACCACCACATGTCACTCCACAGCCAACACAAAAGAGGTCCATTTCAGGCCAGGGTTTTGACTGCATCCTACGCCCTCACCACCCTTTCCCCTTCCTTCCACCATTCCTGACACTATTTACTCAGTGGTAGACGTGAAAAGGCATTGCAGTTGGCACCATGGCCTTGTGCATTGTGTGGACCTAGTGCGATGGTGCTCGGCATCAGAACACCTTCTGGCTGTGGTGAACGTATTGCTACTGCAATTCACCACTGTATTGTACTGTATTATGTTGATGCCCCTGTGGGCTCTGCCTGTGGCTCCGCCCCCTGGGGGGTGGTATATAAACGTGCAGCCTGTAGGCAGCACTCGGTACAGAGCAGTCGCAGGCAGGCACAGATCTAGCTTATTAAAGCCACTGTTCACTTCTGCTTTTTTAAAAATCAATTTAGAGTACCCAATTCATTTTTTTTTTCAATTAAGGGGCAATTTAGCGTGGCCAATCCACCCAGCTTGCACATTTGTTTTTGCGTTGTGGGGGCGAAACCCACGCAAACACGGGGAGAATGTGCAAACTCCACGGACAGTGACCCAGAGCCGGGATCAAACCCGGGACCTCGGCGCTGTGAGGCCACGGGGCTAATCCACTGCGCCACCGTGCTGCCCTCTGTTCACTTCTGCTAATCGTCTCGTGAGAACTGATGGTCGCATCACTGACATAACTTTAATTTCAACGGAGCCCCTTTGAAGTGGTGACCAAGGTTAAAAAGTACACATTTGGTATGTTTTCACCATGCCTTGTACTCCAAGGATTGTCAAGCTGCACAGTGACCCAACTCCCAGCCTTAGGGGCATTACATTTGTTTCTTTTTCATCCATACATTTTGACAAATGAGGTCTCATATTTGCTGGGCTAGGGCCAGCATTATACATGACCCTACCTGAAGTGCCAATATCTCATAAACAATGGTATTCGGGTGGAAATTGGCTTTGGCTGTTTTAATTGCTCCTATAATTGATGCCCCTTCCAAGGCACAACAATGATGTTTTCATCAGCTATATTTAGAGCTAGCATAGCATTCCCCACTATTGTGTCAAGATGCCTGAGTGGAAGGGTTTGGTATTACAGACAGTAGATTGTCCGCAACCTCTCGAAGTGACAACAGGTAGGAATCTAGTCCAAACATTATTTCGACAGTCAGGGAATACAACTGATACTTTTTACCTCACTTCAAGTTAGTGAATGCCAGATTTGTAATAGTTTCAGCAGCGGTTAGGAAAGGATCAAATCAGTTGCAGTATCTTGCACTCGCAGTCAATAAGAGACTCCCTTGCAACAAGGGTGAAGATAAATGGGAACTACTTGGGAGTTGAAAATAAAGTGGAAAACAATTTATAACCGTGAAGTATTCTATAAATGAAAGTGGTGCAGCCCAAGAAGGACATAGAACAAATTCTAAGCGTTGTATTTCGCCCAGCAATGAAGGTCACAATACAACTTAACATTAGCCAAGACTCGGAGCTCCGTCAGGAATTTTCTTAACAATACAACCTGTGATCAATGGCTCAAACGGCTCAAATCAGAGGCACATGCTGCCAAACTCTTACCCGAAAACTGTGCTGCTCTTTTTATTCTAAAATTGTTGTCAGAGCTTCAGTGACATGCATCAATCCGCTCATTCCGAGGAACGAAACCCAAACGTCGGAATCATTCAAACCTGTGAGGAAAAAAGACCAGGATCAGGGGTGTAAAAACCTCGCACAGGGAGCCAGCACGCAGCTCTCCTTGTGTCAGCCGCTGTGTACGGATCTATAAATATTGACCCTGCCAACACTTGCTCCCTGGCACACGGCAGAGGTCCCTGTTATTGTACACCATGGTATCAGAATGATGAAGTGCCTCATTGCTCAGCTGCTGAACTGCAGACACAGAGCCATGCATAGCAGCAGTGTGAGCCTAAAAATAATGTCACCCTGCCAGGTTCTGTGTAAGCGAAAGGGAGCCCAGAATGCCTGTACAGCATCCTCCCAGCACGCTCTCCCTACCACCTCCCCCGACATATAGATACCACCTCCACCACTTCCCCGACAGGTACATACCAGTCAAATAAATATTCTCGCTAAAACAAATGAAATACATATCCTGTAGGCCATTCCTGAAACTCCCTCCCCCCCCACCACCCAACACCCGCCTCCCCTCTTCCATGTTCCTGTTGTTAAAAGGAAGCAGACAATTAAATTTGACAACTGAGTGCAAGTAATGAAATTGTGCATTCAGTCACGCAACTCCAAAGCTAAAATGACAAGCAATATGTAACCAAATCTCTTCAGAGAAAGACCATTGATTGATAGATTTCTGGAAGAACAAGGCAAACGTGCTGGGATGAACAGAATAAACACATTGGGCTGGATTCTCCCCTACCCGGAGGGGTGGGGGGTCCCAGCGGGATGGAGTGGCGTGAACCACTCCGGCGTCGGGCCGCCCCAAAGGTGCGGATACTGCAGCTTTAGGGGCCAAGCCCTCACATTTAGGGGCTAGTCCCACGCCGGAGTGGTTGGCCCACTGCCGGCCGGCGGGAAAGGCCTTTGGCGCCACGCCAGCCGGGACCGAAGGGACTCCGCCGGTCGGCATAAGTCCGCGCATGCACGGGAGCTTCAGCGGCTGCTGACGTCATCCCCATGCATGCGCGGGGGGGGGGGGGCACCTCCGCGTCAGCCATCACGGAGGTTGATGCCCGACGCGGAAGGAAAAGAGTGCCCCCACGGCACAGGCCCGCCCGAGGATCGGTGGGCCCCGATCACGGGCCAGGCCAACCTGGGGGCACCCCCCGGGGCCAGATCGCCCCCCCCCCCCCCCCAGGACCCCGGAGACCGCCTGCGCCGCCAGTCCCCGCCGGTCAGGGAGGTGGTTTGATTCACGCCGGCGGGACCAGCATTACAGCAGCGGGACTTCGGCCCATTACGGGCCGGAGAATCGCCGGGGGGGGGGGCCCGCTGACAGGCGCGGCGCGATTCCCACCCCAGCCGAATATCCGGTGCTGGGGAATTCGGCGGCAGGTGGGGGCGGGATTCAGGCTGGCCCCCTGGCGATTCTCCGACCCAGCAGGGGGTCGGAGAATCCAGCCCCTTAAATCTGACATTTCATGCATATTTTGAGTGAATAACAATGGCCTAATTTTCAGCGTAAACACTTTTGTTACTGAACTACACACCACAGGTGGAGCAAACCCAGAACATGGGGTCATAACCTCATAATTAAAGTCATTCACGGGTATCACATCCATCTGATGTTATAGAATGTACACGAGCCAATGTCATAAGTGCATAAATAGCACACGTAATAACCCTGAAATACTGAATACATAATTGTGCTGCTGTCTCCAGTATTGAGATCGAGACCCCAGTCAGCGATCGGTAAACTTCCAAATGGTAGCAACGATCTCAACCTCATCTGGAAGCAGAAGGCAGCATGGATCGACCGCCCCACTTGTGGGGCATGTTGATGTTGGTGAGGGTGAAGAAACCCAGGGCGGGGAACCAGGCCTCCCAGCCTAATCCGTACCAATTCTCAACTGTTGACAACTCCCTTAAAAGCCATTCCTTTAGCCAAGTTTCTGGACATCCGTCAGGTGAGAGTCACAAGGATGGCACAAGAACATGAGATGTTTCTGAGGAACGGTGGGCCGGACGGGGGTTCTTTTCTCTCAGGAGTAGACTTGGCTGAGGAGTGGCCTGATGGAGCTCTTTAAAATTCTGAAAGGACTCGCTAAGGTAGACATAGATGGGATGCTGCTACTGCAGACGGCCCCAGAACCACTGGCCATAAATAGAAGATAATCAATACAAAGGGCAATTCAGGAGAGTGGTGAGAATGTGGAACCTGTTATAACAATGATTGGTTTGGAGCAACAGCATAGCTGTATTTAAGGGAGAGTTGGATAAAAAAGAATACAAGGTTATGCTGAGAGGATGAGATTAAGAAGGTCAGGTTATGAGAGATTGTTAAGCTATTCTTCTTGCTTTTTAAGGTTATCTAACATTGGAAAGGTGTTCCATAACTGTTCCAAATCCTTCAACAAATCCTTCAACTATGCTTTTCAAAGAAGCTCAGTAACCATGCTTCCAAAATGCTGGTCTTATACAAGCAATTACAGCAAAGATGGCGTGCATCCAGAGGCTTGAACCCATGGCTAAATTTGCATGTATCGAAATTTTCATATTTGCCTAAAATGTATGTGGAGAGAAATGCGGAGGGCCAGGGCTTCAGTTAACCCAACTGCAGGTTCAATTGAGCTAACGCATCCATTCCACAAATTGTCTGCAGGAAAATGTTGCATGCGCAGGCTTTTCTGGTAAAGGGCATCGTACTGAGGAGACTGGAACCTCGCCAAAACCCTTCAAATCATCAACCTCTAAACTGAAACGCAAGTGTGAAAGACAAAATTCTCTTTTTTAGTGTAACAAATGTAACTTGCCTTTATGTTCCAGCTTTACAAAATTGGTGCAGATTTCTGTACAATGGATTGAATGCACGCACACTTACATTCCAGCGGACGCACAATATTTTAAATGTCCTTGGCACTTTTTTATTTTGCGTTCAGGGTTGGGAACTCTCGACCATGTTTTTTAAAAATTGCTCATGAATTCAGCATTTAAGGTGTACCATAATTTAGTCCTCTTAATTCAGAGTTATTAGGGGTGGCATAGCGGTGCAGTGGTTAGCACTGCTGCCTCACGGCGCCGAGGGCCCGGGTGTGGTATTCTCAGTGTTGCTAAATTCAAGATGGTTGGCGTAGTGTTCACAAAAACCACAAAATAGCTTCAACTTGAACAAAGCTATACATTTATTAACACTACTAATTTGGATTCGACACGTACTCCTAAATAATATACAGTTGACAATAAACATAAAATCTGCACTCACCTACTACTAATGACTACACTATAACATTAACTATGATCTGCTCTCACTCACACTACCTTTCCTTCAGTCTGCCCTCCAGCCTTCTCCTCAACCTCTCACCCCTAAGGCTTAGCATCAAGTCTTATACACTTGGACATCTATCTCCCTATAGTGGTTGAGTTATACATTTCATTAACCCTTGCAGTTCTTACATTTATGATAATACACACCGTGTTTGTCCCATGTCCCGGGTCCCTGTCCGTGTGGAGCTTACACATTCTCCCCGTGTCTACGTGGATCTTATCCCCACAACCCAAAGATGTGCAGGATAAGTGCACTGGCCACGCTAAACTGCCCCTTTTTAATATTCAGAGTTGTTGAATTCGAATGGAGCAATAGTTGCTGTGATTTTAACAATGCTTAAATCCGATGTTGGGAAATTCAAGTTAAACACCAAGAAAACCCAACTTTGCATCTCGGTGTTGACAAGACGAGAATATTTTTCAACAGTGCCCTTGGAAATGCAGCAGTCCTGTGTCTAATGCCGATGGCTTGATAACTGCAAAAATGGTTTGCTTTTGCAAGGGTTGATTTTGGCCTGGTACCGATTTGGCCCAAGAGAGAATTACCAGGTGATGTTGCTTCACTGTACAGCAGAGCTAGCAGGGAGGTGATTGCTGTCCATGATCAAATTAGAAATCCTAGCTACAGTGGGTGCCAACTCTCCAGAACTGTCCTGGAATCTGCAAGAACTAAAGATTAACCTCCTCGACACCTGTGATGAGGAGAATCGTAGCGGCATTAAACAACTTTTCATTTTCGTCAAACTCATCTGTCTGTTTATTTGTTACAAAAATACTGGATTGATGGGGGGGGAGGGGTGGGGAGGAAAGGGAATAATGATAATAATAATAATCACTCATTATCACAAGTAGGCTTCAATGAGATTACTGTGAAAAGCCCTTAGTCACCACATTCCGGCGCCTGTTTGGGGAGGCCGGTATGGGAATTGAACCTGCGCTGCTGGCATTGTTCTGCATTACATGCCAGCTGTTTGGCCCACTGTGCTAAACCAGCTCCTTACCAGCCCAAGTTTACCAGCCCAAGGCGGGGCGGGGAGGGGGGGGGGGGGGGGGGGGGGGGGAGAGAGAGAGAGAGAGAGAGAGGCAGGAAGTCATGTGACGAAACCTCCAGGAATATACCAACCAGAGTTGACAACCATATTATTGCAAGTAACGGGATTTAACAGGGCGAAGGCTGCGCTTTATAAGAGTAATGTGCAATTCGGGGTAGCCTACCCGGCGAAGTTGAGAGTTAAGTATAACGACGGAGGAGGCGGAGTCATTCGTTAGGGCCGAAGGAGTGGGACCTAACTGAGTTTGGACTTTGTTTTCTTACGTTGTGATTGGGAGGGTCCAGTTTGGGGATGGTGGGATAATGTGTTGGCGGGTGGTATTCTTTGAGTTATTGGGGTGTCGGTTGTTAGAGTGGGGGTGGGGGGGAGGGGGGGGGGTTCTGTGGTTCTTGTTGTTTTGCATTGTTCTGTTTTATGTATCAAATGAAAAAACATATAAAACCGAATAAAAACACTTTCATAAAAAAAATTGCAAGTAACAAGGAACGCCACTCGCTGACTCCCAGCTGTGTTTAGTTTCTATTGTAGCTGTTGCAGAAAGTTTATTATGGTTCAAATGTGCATTGGCTCTAGTTACTAGAGCAGAAGGTAAACACAGATGAGAAAGGGACTGAATGCGCTCCTTGTAGCCTGGTGACCAAGCTTGGATATGTACTCAAAGTGTGGTCTGACCAAATCACTGAGGAACTCTGGCAGCTCATTGGAAAGTGCTGAAACTACATATTTCACTGTAGATCTGTCTTGGAGACTATCCTGGGGCCCTTTCCAAAGATCTATACCTGTTTGTAACATTATGATCCTTTCCCTTTTTCTGCTTCAATCTTCCCTCCTTTTGTCACAATTGGCAGCTTTTTTATTTTAAGATTTGTTCAGAAAGACACCCCCTTTGACTTGAACTCCCCTGATATTGTCTTGTTCAATTTGTTGAATGTTTGTCGCCGAGCCATTGTTACAAGATCGTCGTTAAAAAAAAGATAGAGAATTCAGAAGAAAATTCTTTCTCCAAAGAGCCAGTAGAATGTGGAACTCACCCACACAGAGAGCGCTGTGGGGAGTGTTATAGGCGTATTTAATAGGAGGCTAGATAAGACCGTGAGGGAGAAAGAAATAGAGAATTACGCAGGCTAATCAGACGAGAAAGGATGGAGAAAACCAGAGTGGAGGATGAACACTGACATGGGTTGGTAGGGCTGAAGAGGATGAAACATCCTGATATATGTGCCTCACCCCTCGCACACACAACCCCCCCCCCCCCCCCCCTTCCTCCCACTGCACACCTCCCACCCTGCCAATTCTGTCATGGTTTCTGCCCAATTATAGATGGCCAATAGTAAACACTTTGACATCACCTGCACTGCACTACGCAAGAGCAAGTAGAGGTTTGGAAATCCTCAAAAGGCAGTGGACCACTGTGGGACAACCTGACCTTTCAAGACTGTGGCCGATGGATTGTTGTTGGGTCGGAGCATCAAGGGATACAAAGGCAAATTCCCCCTCCAGCTTATTGTTCTCTGCTGCTGAGCAGGATTTTTAAGGAAACCCGTCCCTGCTGATGTGTGGCTCACCCTCCCCGTCACCATGAAATCTGCCATTGTGTGGGGGTGAGGGGTGGAGGGCAACCTGAGGATCCCGACGGTGGGGAAGAGCCAGAAAACCTGGTCCCATCTCAGCTGATCCGCTACGGAAACCTTCGCCCTATTTGACTATTTGTCCAATGCCGCCCCATCCTCCGTAACCGTGTGTTCGTCCAATCTCGCTCCACTTTTTTCATTGTCCCTCGTGGTTACTGACCTGCATTGGCTCCCAATCTGCCCATAAATTCCAGATTTACAATTCTTACCTTTATGTTGAAATCCATCCAGCCGCACCCCAGCCCTATCTGTGTCACTCCCTCCAGCTTGATGACTCTCCACGCACTCCTCCAATTCTACCGTCTTGTCGGTCCCCAACTTCTGTCGTCCCACTATTGGTGGCTTTGCCTTCAGCTTGTTTAGACACTAAGCTCTGGAATTCTCTCCGGGAACCATTCCTTATTAAAATTTCTCTACCTCCCTCTCCTCCTTTAAGATCTTCCCTCGAAGCCATTGACCAAACGTCTTTATTCACCTGTCTGAATTTGTCCCTCTTTGGCTCGATGCCCATTTTTCTGCCTGGTCCTGAAGCATCCTGGAATAATACTGTACTACATTAAAGGCACGATATAAATACCAGCTGTTGTTGTCTTGCCACTCGACTGGTTCCAAAGATCACAGAATGCTCAGCCTACTTTATCTCGTAACACGCCAAAACTCCTGAGTGCCAAAAAGACATCTGTTGCTCTCGTACATTTGAAGCATTGTGAACTGTACAAATGCTGCAGTTCTGAACCTCATTTCCATTCCCCCTGTTTCTAATTAGGTTTATGCTGGCATAATGTAGTGAATTTGTCCTGGCAAAATAGCAAAATGATGGTAAACTGCCCAACTGCAGACTCAAAAATCTTGTTGCGCAGAAGACTTGAACAAAGTGGCATCTCCCAGAACTGCGGTAATATTCTGGCAACTGGTGCGATAGTTAAGCTGATTTAATTTAAGCAAACACTGGCTCAATTGCATGAACAGCTGAGTAGCTAACCCTACACACAAACATTACCAGCTCTCATAACAGACAAGGGCACCAGAGAGAAAACAGACCTGCATTAATCCAACGATTCTGCTTCGTTCATGCCACGCGTCAATATGCAGGTGATAATATGCCTGACTGATTGAAAAATGAGTAGCTTTTTTTAAAAAATGCACAGAATTGCAACAAATTTACAACTCAGGAGCCCAAATGGCCTGTGCCGATGTTTATGTTCCACATGGGCCTCTGTCCAGGCCTCATTACCTAACCTTCCCTGAGTAACATTCTGCTCCATTCTTCCTTGTAGACTCATACTGAGCTTCCTCTTAAACACTTCCATGCATTTTGTGTACAGAGATTACTGTGTTCACAGAGTTCAGAGATGAGTCATTCCTATGGTTCTGTCAAGTTGTCCAACAGCAGCAACCTCACTTAATCCAACCTGCCCAGCATTGAGGCGCTAATCGCTTGAAACCACCTACGCTGATGTCGCTTGTCTGCCTGAAACCAGCCTCCTAAAGAATCTTCCCGACTTGGAACTTGGTCACAGCAGGGGACTCCCTGAGGGCCAGTGCAAACATTTTAGGGGTGTCCCCGAAGAGGTCAGGCATCCCCACCAACTCATGGGACACCCCGGCTTGCGTCCAGCCAAGCTGGAGAAGATTCTGGAAGGCACCAGAGACTTTGCTGAGAACATGCGGAGCTGAAGCCGAGTTGTCAGAGAGAGCGCAGAAACATCCAAACAACTCCATCTCCCCGAGCCTCCACCTGCGCCCCATGTGGCAGAGTCTGCAGATCGCACAGTGGACTATTCAGCCATCTCAAAACCTATCAGATCAGAGTGGAAGCAAATTCTCCTCGTTCCCAAGGGACTGTATACAGAGAAAAGGAGTGTTTCACCAAGTTTCATCTCCGAATGTGAAGGTTATGGATTCGAGTCCTGCTCCGGAGACTCGAGCACAAAATGCAGCCTGACATTCCAGTGCAGGATTGAAGGAATCCTGCAGGATTTGGGGATGATTTATTTCAGATGAGGTATCGATGCAAGACCCTGTCTGCCCTCTCAGGTGGCTGCCACGGCACTATATTGAAGAAGACCAGGTTAGTTATCCTCAGTGTTCTTGCCAATGTTGTCCCCCAATCAACTTTACAACGAAAAATCGATTTGTCATTTATCACATAGCTATTTGCTGAAACAAACTCTTTCAGCGGGTTGGCACAGACTCAATGGGCCGAATGGCCTCCTTGTGTACTGTAGGGATTCTACGAACTGGGTTGAATTTCATTGGTGTGGGGGTGGGGGGCCTTATTGATCACCTTGGTTTGGAGGCCAGACAGGGAGGCACAAAACGAGGGCCAACATCTTTTTGGGGGGGGGGGGGGGGGGGGGTACCCCCCACACCTCTGCATGCTGAGATTCCCCTTTCATTGCCATCTTTACAAAAGTGTTTTCCAAAATGGACCTGCCCACACCAATCAGTTAATGGCGAGCCTTATGAATACAGCTCAACTGGCTTGGTAACAAGCTCAATTTCACATAAATTATTTATTTCAATGGGCGGCGCAGTGGTCAACACTGCTTCTTCACGGAGCCGAGGGCCCCGGTTTGATCTCGGCCCTGGGTCACTGTCCGCGTGGATTTTGAACATTCTCTCCATATCTGGGTGGGTCTCACCCCCACAACCCAAAGATGTGCGCAGGGTAGGTGGATTGGTCACGTTAATTGGAAAAACTAAATAAGAAATTGGCCACCAAGTGATTTGGGATATCCTCCAGAGGTGGTGAGAGGTGCCATATAAATGCAAGTCTATTGGTCGATGTACTGTGAAGCTTTGCGAAATTGTTGCTAAGTTTCCATTTTATTTGGCATTTTGAAAAATAGTTGAGTCAAATCTAGATTGAAAAAAATGAAGAGATTCCATATTTGCACGCGATCAAGAAAGCCACCCTGGATTTGTTTGTTCAACCCAGAGCTATCATCATGTTTAATTACTGAACAGGAAAAGTTTACTGATGGTCTGTATGAAGTACCAGTGAAGCCACAAGGCAAATCCTATGTAAATATGGTTTGGGAATTTAGAGAATGGGTCAATGTGCGAATGCCAGGCTGTTCTCATACTGACTGAGACACAGCAAAGATAAAGAGGTGTTAGCATGGGAGGTGGAAATTCTTCTCACCTTTATTGCAATGCTTAAGTGCACGAACAGGAGTCACAATGGCTCTGTCGGTGAATGTACTGTCTTGAGCAATGGAGACTAAGAGGATCCAGTGTTTAAAATCTCCACTTATGACATGTCAGCTAGAGTGGGAGCTGGGTGTTTTCGCACACCTGGCCAGTCAAGGAAAGAAAATCAAGCAGGATTCTTGCTCTTACTCACAGGTAGATGCACCCACAATGCTGTTAGGAAAGGAGTTCCAGGATTTGAACTCAGCGACGGTGAAGGAATGGATGATTCCAAGCCAGGATGGTGGGTGACTTGGAGGGGAACACGTGAAGCTGCGCATAGTCCTCAGAGCAGAGAATGTTAAGGGGAGATTTAATGGATGTTCAAAATAATGAGGGGGTTTGATAGCGAAGGTAGGGAGAAACTGGTCCCACCGATTTGAGAGTAGGTAACCAAAGATTTAAGATAATTGGCAAAATCACTGGGAGCGTAACAGGAAGTACCTTGTTTAACGCACTGAGTTGTTATGATCCAGAATGATGGACACTGATTCAATAGTAACTTCTAAAAGGAAATTGGATATAAGAATTTGAAGTGGAGAAATTTGCAGGATTATTAGTAAAAGAGTTGGGGGATTGGATTACAGAAGCGGCATAAACACAATAGGCCAATTGGCTTCTTTTTGATGCTTTAGGATTGTACAACTCCAGTAAATATCGGGATCTTGTGAACAATACATTCCTTTATACACATGCAGAACATTTCTGTCCATATTATATAGCGACATGTGCCATTTATAAATCAAAAAAATAGATGCAACATTTCACTGTGTATACTATTTAAATCTAATCTGTACACAGGGGATACAGAAACTCTACCTGTGTGGATTTCTCAGTAGCTTGGCTTGGAGACCCTTAAACATGTTTATGAATTTCTGGGAATCTTAGACACTTGGTTAACCAAAAGAATGTACACAGGGAAAAATCCTCCTGTAAATAAAACTGCAGTCTTACACAGCCATAACATCACAGTTTTATATTAACACAGTCGGCAGAAATCATCCTGGCTAATAATGCCTTCCCAGTAACAAAAGTGAATAATGTTTTTGCTTAATACAACAAATAGATTGTGGAGTGCTAATGTTACAGACCGAATCCTACCCCTCCATAGCTAGCACTTCAGAGCAACACTGCGGTTTGCCGATATTTCTCCACATGAAATCATTGACACTTGAAAATGAAAATTGCTTATTGTCACGAGTAGGCTTCAATGAAGTTACTGTGAAAAGCCCCTAGTCGCCACATTCCGGCGCCTGTCCGGGGAGGCTGGTATGGGAATCGAACCGTGCTGCTGGCCTGCTTTAAAAGCCAGCGATTTAGCCTTGGGAGCTAAACCAGTCCCCTTCAAAGATATATTAAATACGTGTATTCCCTGTTTTTACCCTACTGAAACAATTAGCATTAATCAAATGTGGTTTCTCGAATGCTAATTTGATTATTAAAACAAAAATTAGCTAAAATAGTTATGTTAAAATACTCAGTTGAGTTCCTTAATTATTGACAATATTTGTCCCCTGTCCAAATTCGGTTCCGATAATGTTCTCTTTATAATCAGCAAATTAGAGCTGCACCCATGATAAGCACTTTTTAGCTGCTATTCAAGCACCAGAAACACATGGAAATCAGAGACAGTAGGCGAAATGTAACTTAATTTTTGCAGCAGGATATCTTCATGCAGAATACTCAGAAGATGAGAGTTCCAGGCACGACATGTGCAAAAGCCTACCAAGAAGAATTAGCACGCTCATTACCAGCCCACCCACTTCTCAAGCAAGCCTGCAGAGTTCTTCAGGGGATCTACCTACAAAGGAAGCTCTGAGTAAGGAACACATTTTGTTTTAACGCTCTGTAGGCTGATCTTCCTCCTTCTATAAACTTGAACTCATCCAAAACTCTGCTGCCTGTGTTATTAACTTGGTCCAGTGTCCTGGGCATCCATCATTCCTGTTTGCGTTGGCCCACGTTGGCTCCCGAAGCCACACCTCGATTTTAAAATTCTCTGCCTTGTTTTCAACTCACTCCATGGCCTCGCCCCCCCCCCCCCCCCCCCCCCCCCTCCTCATCTCTGTAATCACGTCCAGCTCTCTGACCTCAGAGATCCCTGCCTCCTCCAATTCCGGCCATTTTAACATTGGCTGCTGTGTTTTCAGTTGCCTCGGCCCTCAGCTCAAGAATTCCCAACCCAAATCTCCCTGCCTCTCTAATTCTCTCTCCTCCTTTTTAAGATGTTCTTTAAAACCTTTGACCGAGCTTTCGGTCACTTTCTCCAATATCTCTTTGTGTGATGCGGTGCCAAAAGTCTGTTTAGTGACGCTCCTGTAAAGTGCCTTGGTTATTTCACTACATAACAACCACTACATAAACGCACAATAACTCTGTATGCAATGGCGTGCTTTAAAATTCTTTTGCAAACTATGATGGGAGAAGCGATACGTCAAGTGAAATATCTGGGAAACACCTTATAGCAAACCACTGTAGTATATAACGGGCGCAATTCTCCCAACGGGAGACAAAGTGCTGACGCTGGAGTGTTTCACTCCGGCGTCGGAGGCCGCTCCTCGCCCCCTATTCTCCCAACCCCAGGGGGTAGGAGCGGCGCCGCGCCAATTTTGCGCGCCAGGCCTTCGTGGCACGTCAAAGCGGCGCCGCGTAAATGACGCAGCCGGCGGCTCTTAAATGACGTCACCCGCGCATGCGCAGGTTGGCTGGCGCCAAACAGCGCATGCGCAAGACATAGAGGAGTGATCTTGCGGGGCGGCAGAGGGAAAAGAGTGCGTCGTTTAGAGACGCCGGCCCGCCGATTGGTGAGCACCGATCGCGGACCAGACTCCCACTGAGCACCCCCCTGGTGCTCGATCCATCCTCCCCCCCCCCACAGGCCGCACATGCAGCATTCGCACGCTGTTCACGCCGGCAGCGACCAGGTGTGGTTGTCGCCGGTGTGAACCAGTTCGGATTGGGCAGGCCACTCGGCCCATCCGGGCCGGAGAATCACCGCTCGACCGTTAGAAGCAGCGATTCTCCGAGCGGCCTGTCGTAAAACTCGGCACGCCGTTTTGGGGGGTTTGGAGAATCACATGCGGGTGCCAGGGTGGCGTGGTGGGAATCGCCCGGCACTCCCGCGATTCTTCCACCCGGCGTGGGGGTCGGAGAATCGCGCCCAATATGTGTATTGTGGAAAACAGGCACTGTATTACATGTAATGTCGTAAACCACTGCCTGATGGCTCCGCCTCCCCTCGGGCTCGGTATGAAGGTGGCTGGTTTCTGCCTCTGCCCCAGTTCGGTATCAGAGGCCAGGGGGCTTTCTGTTTAGTTTATTAAAGCCTCAGTTACGTTCACTACTCGTCTTGTGCTCATTGATGGCACATCACACTTATGGCCAGGAAGGTGGAAGATGGACAAGCCAACAGCAGCCATGTTGCCCTATGATTGCCGTCATATTTACTTACCTCCTGTTGGTGATCCCTTCCTTAATCATAACCCTCAAGTGTTCAAATTCACTGTTGCTATGAAGCACAAACACAAAATTGCTCTGATCCCGTTAACCTCAAGAACCCAAAAATATAGCTAAAGTACATGGAAATTAGAGGAAAATTGATGTTTATTTTCAGCTGCATTCCGTGTGAATATAAATCCTTGATGGGACATCTTACATCACATTAATTTCAGTAACGCGAGGATTCAGAGTATTCACAGTATTCCAGGTATCGACTAACTAGTGCCTTGTACAGTTTTAACAGGACTTAGCTATTTTTATACTCCTTTCCCTTTCAAATAAAGGCCAACATTCAATTTGCCTTCCCAATTACCTGCTGAACTTGCAAGCTAGCATTTTGTCATTTATGCACGAGTATCCCACGATCCACTCTGTGCTGCAGTTTTCTGCAGTCTTTCTCCATTTAAATAACATTCAGCTCCTTTATTCCTCCTCCCAAAGTGCCGAGTCTCAACAAGCCTGCTGTCACTGAGCAAGCACCGGCTTACAGGAATCTGTGCAGCCCCGTCCTCCTCACCTCCCCCTGTTTAGCGGAGCTCCCTCTGTCTCACCACCTGCCCCCATGCTCCATCTGCCACTCCCCCCCCCCCCCCCCCCCCAGTGCTTCCACAGTCGCCTGTCTCCAGTCTTGCAACGGTACAGCGAATGTTTGGCACCTGGGATGAGCAGGTTGTCCCATCATGAGGGGCGAAGGAACTTGGGTCTAGATTCTCTGCAATTTAGAAGACTTACAAGATTCTGAAGGCGTTGGATCGGATGCTCGCTGAGAGATTGTTTCTGCTGGTTGGGGAATCTAAAACAGCCTTGGGATATGGGGCCAGTCATTTACGAATGAGATGAGGAGACATTTCTTCACTTAAAGGGTTACAAATCTTTGTAATTCTCTACCCCTGTGGCTTGTGGATGCTCCAACTTTGAATATATTTCAGGCTGGGCTAGACAGACCTTTGGATTCTCGGGGACCTGAGGGATATTGGGGGGGGGGATGGGTCAAACCCAAGATGAGCCATAATTGTAATAAATAGCAAAGCTGGTTCGATGGGCCGTGGGGTCCATTCTTGCTCCTAGCTCTTGTGTTGAATCACTGTCGCTACAATCCCAAGGCAGCTATAACGATGGTGGCGGTGAGGGGAGGAGGAAGAAAGTGGACGACACAGGAGGTCCAGGAGGTAATTTGTGGGGCCTATTGCTGCTCACTCTCTGAGCCACATCTGACCTCAGATGTGCTGCGGAACATAAGGCGTGAGAAACATTCAGCCTTTCCAGCCTCTTGCACCATTCAACGGGCAGCACAGTAGCATTGTGGATAGCACAATTGCTTCACAGCTCCGGGGTCCCAGGTTCGATTCCGGCTTGGGTCACTGTCTGCGAGGAGCCTGCACATCCTCCCCGTGTGTGCGTGGGTTTTCTCCGGGTGCTCCGGTTTCCTCCCACAGTCCAAAGATGTGCAGGTTATGTGGATTGGCCATGATAAATTGCCCTTAGTGTCCAAAATTGCCCTTAGTGTCGGGTGGGGTTACTGGGTTGTGGGGATAGAGTGGAGGTGTTGACCTTGGGTAAGGTGCTCTTTCCAAGAGCCGCTGCAGACTCGATGGGCCGATTGGCCTCCTTCTGCACTGTAAATTCTATGATTCTAATTAGACCACAGCTGATCTCTATCTCAGCCCCGTTTAACCAACCTTCGCTTCATATACTTAACAACTGTCTACCATTCTCTGCCTTAAAAGCTCCATTTGACGCCGAGAATCCGCAGCCTTTTGCGGAGGACATTTCAGATTTCATTCCCCTCTATGTGAGAAACTGCTTCCTGCTCGACTCTGTTCCTGTGCTAGCCAGCTCTAATTTGAAGCTGTGTCCCCTTATTCATTTCCCCACCAGAGGGAACAGTTTCTCTGGAGCTTCACCATCTGAGACACTTTGACATTTTAAACGCCTGGCCCAAATCATTCCTCAATCTCCAAAATGTCCTGTTGAGGAGATCTCAGCAGCCTCTCCGTTCAGACCCTGGTGACACTATTCGAATGCACTCTGTATATTTGCACAAGGACTATTTTTTTGCCTTCTGATGGGCTTCCTGCCGGCTCAAAACAGCAGGTCAAAATTACACTGAGCCGCGGGATGGAGGGGCAGAGAGGGGTCACTCACTGCCGAGCTTTTAAATGTTCACCCACACTGCCTGAGCAGGATTAAAATCAGCTCTTCTGCGTCAGCCAGCAGCACTAAAGCAACCCAAACAATGGCACTGAGGGCCCGACTAGTCTTCTTTTGATTTAATTTTGTTCCAATGCTAGACAGTAATATGTGGACTTTATACTGAAGAGTAATTAATCAGAATTTGAAGCTCCTTTAAGTTCCACAAATGAACATGTACAGCTTGTCAATATAATTTTAACATGCTTTAATACTCAATGGGCGGATTTCTCCCGGACGTCGGCGGGATGTACTGGCCAGTGGGGAGTTCTGGTCCCACGCCGGTGGCGAGGGGGGGTGCTATCAATGGGATTCCACCCCCTCCTCGCCAGATTGCTGCCATCAGGGCCCACCCAATGGGCCTCCATTCAGATCCCTCAGTTGGTATTAGCCCCCCCCCCCCCCCCCCCCCCCCCCCCCCGCAACACCCAAATGCAGGTACCAGTGCCCCCCTCCCCATTCAGGTGAGTCACATCCTGCTATGGGGTAACTAAATGCCCCCTCCCACTTCATGCCCCCCTCCATATCCCTCCTTCATGCTCCCCCTTTCAGTCCCCACCCCCTTTCCACCTGCCCCCGCCCTCACCCCCATTAGGCAGTGCCAAACTGGCACTGCCCCCTGGTCCCTGGCTGGCGATGCCAGAGGAGTGTGCCGAGGTACTGTCCTGCCATGTCCCCGATCGCCCGGGTGCTCCAATGTCCTCGGAGCGTGGGCATCACGTCTGGTCTCTGGCAGTGGAGACCAGAGACGAGGGCCGGGATTCTCTAAAATCGCGGCAAAGTGTTGCCCCCGGCGTAAACACCAGAGTGTTTCAGGCCGGTGTCAACGAGCCTCTTGGCCCAATGATTCTGCAACCCAGAGGGGGCCAGCACGGCGCTGGCGTGCTTCACGCAGCTGCGGCTGCCGATACGGGTCCGGGCACTTCCGGCCGCGGGTCCGCGCATGCACGCGCCGGCCGTTTTCGTGCTGGCCCCCGCGCAACATGGCGGAACCCTACAGTGGCCCGGCGCGGAAGAAGATAGGCCTCCCTCGGAATGCGCACGCCTGCCGATCAGTTGCCCCTGATCGCAGAACAGGCCACCGTGGAGGCCCACCCTGGAGTCTGATTCGCGCCCCCCCCCCACCAGGACGGCCCCCACAGCTGTGACCCCGAGTTCCCGCCGGGTGAAACCATACGGGAACCAGGCTGGCGGGACTCAGCGGAACTCGCCGTGAGCTTGGCCGGTCAACCACGGAGAATCGCCGCAGGGGCCTCTTTCAACGGCCCCCGACCGGCACTGCATCGACTGCGCGCTCGTAACTGGCGCAGATTCTCCGGTGTTAACTGCCCAAGTGTTTGAACCTTAAATCTGGGTACGCTGTGGATCTGCAACCCAACACGGCAGTGATTTATAAGCATTTCCCCCTAACCTGTGATCACGATTACCTGTAGCAGTATCGAATGTCACAGCAGGGTCAACAGTTGGAAGCAGCGACAGGAAATCTGACGCCGAATCTGTGGCTAAACCTGTCGACTGATACCGATCAGTTAGCGGCAACTTGCCAGCTTCTCTGTGCACTTAACCTGCCTCACTCAAAATGTGGGCTTCTTGAAAACTGTGGATTGGCTATGTACAGAACCCTGACCCATGAAGCCGTCTGGGTCGCCAGGGGAAAGTGAGAACATAAATATCATAAATCTCTGTGCAGCATGTTTTCAGCGTCAAGGCAGAAAGACAAAACATCATTAACATGCACTAAAATCTCATCAGGCCTGTCATGGAACGGAACAAAAAAACGAATACATTCGTGAGTCAGCGCATTCAAATAAAACGATACTGCATATGTTTCCCTTCATCGCAAAAAAAAATTGTAGCAGATATAACTGTGGTGAGGGAGTGCAGATCTGATTTCAAGGCAAAACCTGGATTAAGGGAGTGTCCAGTCACATTTAGGAGCTGCACTAATTCCCTGAACTTGATTTTGCACATGACAACTTTTACAACAAACAGAATTTCATTCCACAGGAATGTCTTTCTTATCAATGTTCTTTGATTCTTCGGAAAAAACAATTTGCCACCGTATAGCATGTTTAAATACTAAGAACACACTAAAGCACTTCACAGAAGCATTGCCCAGCAACAGCAGGACAATGCTGCCGTGGTTAGCTCTGCTGCCTCACAGCTCCAGGGACCCGGGTTCAATTCCGGCCTTGGGTCGCAGTCTGTGTGGAGTTTGCACTTTCTCCCCGTGTCCCCGTGGGTTTCCTCCGGGTGCTCCGGTTTCCTCCCACAATCCAAAGATGTGCAGGTTTGGTGGATTGGCCATGATAAATTGCCCCTTAGTGTCCAAAAGGTTTGGTGGGTTTACGGGGATACGGTGGAGATGTGAACTTAAGTAGGGTGGTCATTCCAATCGCCGGTGCAGACTCAATGGGCCAAATAGCCTCCTTCTGCACTGTAAATTCTATGATTTTAGCACTGACCTACGGAAGGAGCCATCAGGGGCGGCACGGTGGTGCATTGGTTAGCCTCATGGCGCCGAGGTCCCAGGTTTGATCTCTTCTCCGGGTCACTGTCCGTGTGGAATTTGCACATTCTCCCCGTGCCTGCATGGGTCTCACCTCCACAACCCAAAGATCTGTGGTGTAGGTGGATTGACCACACTAAATTGCCCCTCAATTGGGGGGGAGGGGGGGGGCATTCGCTGGCGGCAGGATTCCCTCTTCCCCGCAGATTGTCAGCGGGATTTTCCATTGCAGCCACCCCGTACTGGCGGGAAACCCGCTGGCGGGAGTGCGTTGCCCAGCGGGAAAAGAGAATCCGGAGAAAGAGCCGGGGAGCGCGCAGAGACTTCGGAGCGTTGGAGGGGCTGGGGGAGGTTGCCGCGATGGTGCAGGTAGATGCAGAGGGGAGAGGCCGGTGAGAGATTTGAAAACAAAGGGCGAGAATTTTAAAATCGAATTGTTGCCAGCTCGGGAGGTAATGTAGGTCAGTGAGCATAGCATTTAATCCGATATGATCCATGTTTGAACAAAAGAATGTTAATATAGAGTTTCAATGGTATGTTTAGTTTGCATCTATCATGGGGTCAGGGAGTTATTGCTCAGAATGCAGTATAAAGTTACTGATACAAAATAGTATCCACGGAAATAAAGCTACATCCTTTGCACGCTTTGCAGCCTTTGTACTCTCTGTGGAATGACTGCTCCGAGGATAACAATGGGCAGCTTTACCTGATTCTTTAGGAAAAGTAATGGAAAGAGAGGCTCGACCAAATTCACCCTTGAACATCTTGTCAACCCTTCTCAACTGGTAAATGTTATGGTGGCCATGAAGGGGGATCATCAATAGATCTCCCGGTGGGCTTGCTGGAATATGAATTCCCCAAGTAAGTGGGCGGTAGCTTGCCCAATAGGAAATGTACAGCGGGAGCTTAAAACCTGCTGTTCCAGCCTGACCCGATATCCCATAGGTCCCCGGACCCAGACCTCAGTGCTGTAAGCTGCAGCAGCGACCTATTTCCTTTTTCCAATAAAAGGGGTTTGCTGCACGAAGACTGGTCTTGGCGACGTTATTACAGCAAAGATCGCGCCAAGAATCAGGGGCCAGCGGGCATCATTTCAAACGTGTGTTTGCATGCACAGAATCCACTCCACTGCACTGTACACACACACCAACATTACAGTTGACTTCACATTCTGTGATATAAATAATGTGCATTAGTACTTCTCTACGCACTCATAACAACATACAAAATAGGAGCAAAAGTAGGCCATTTGGCCCCTCGAGCCTGCTCCGCCATTTGATAAGATCATGATTAATCTGTTTGTGTTTCAAGTTCCACATTCCCATCTGCCCACAATAACCTCTGATTCTCTTGCCTAACAAGAATCTATATACCAACGCTTTAAAAATATTCAATGGTGGCACAGTGGTTAGCACTGCTGCCTCACAGTGCCCAAAGTCCCGGGTTCAATTCCGACCTTGGGTGACTGTGTGGAGTCTGCACGTTCTCCCCGTGTCTGCATGGGTTTCTTCCGGGTGCTCCAGTTTCCTCCCACAGTCCAAAGATGTGCAGGTTAGATGATTAATTGCCCCTTCCTGTCCAGAGATATGCAGGTTGGGTGGGGTTGCAGGGCAGTGGGTTTAGGCTCGTGTAAAGGATCAGTGCAGACTCAACGGGCTGAATGGCCTCCTTCTGCAGGTATTCTATGACCCGGCTTCCACTGTCTTCTGAGGCAGAGAGTTCCAAAGTCACGCATTCCTCAGAGAAAACAAATTCTTCTCACCTCTACCTTAAAAAGGGCGACCCCTCAGTTAAAACAGTGCCCTCTAATTCCGGACTCGCCCACAAGAGGAAGCATTGGCCAGGATTCTCCGCACCTGTTTTCGGCAGGAGGGACAGATGGTGCGGGCAGGGAATCCAATGGGAGTCCCAAACAACTTACACGTTGACGGGATTTCCCATTCCCACTGACCCCGTTCCCGCCAATGACGTGACAGGGTTTCCGCCCAGAAAGGATGAGAGCCCCATGACTATACATTAGCAGACCATTAGCGGACTTATTTGTATCATCCCGTCACACTAGGATTTCCCATCACGGGGCGGGAACTGGTCTGGACCAATGAGGACCTGCAAAGGGAATCTGCTGGGGGTGCACAAGTAAGGGCACCCCCGGGGGATTGTGGGGGGGGGGAGGGGGTTAGGGGACCTGCTCTGCCAGTGTGACGTCGTGGGACCAGCCCCCCAGGATTGTTATAAGCTGAGCTCTATCAGGAAAAGCCCTCAGTGGAGCAGCGGGCTGCACGCCGCTTTTTCCAAATGAGTGGCCACTCCGTTAAAAAATGAGAAAATCACAGCCATATTTTCCACACCCTCCTCGTCGAGACCATTCAGGATCTTCTGTACTTCAATCAGGTCGCACCTCACTCTCCGAAACTCCAGTGGAAACAGGTCCAATCTTGAGATTTTTCTGTGACTGGATCCATTGTAATGTGGCAACTTGAGAACTGCGGTGTCCAAATGACAGCCTGACTATTGAGCTGAAGCGACCTTTCTTGCTGAAATCCTATGATCAGCACGTCTGTGAACCTATCGTGGAGACTGCCTCAGGACAGTCCGTCCAGCACAGGCAAAAGTGTATCGCTTTTTATATTTTACAGCCTTACTGAATCTATGTGCATGATGTACCTATTTGTGGCCTTTACTGATTTTGTGAGTTTGTATTTTGTGTTACCGTTGGAAAGAAGCGGCAAATTTTATGTGTGTCTACCACACCAAGCAAAGTGCCGCACACCTATTATGTGACATCAATGGCACCTTTGGACGTCTGTTGGCCAGAATATTGGGCACGATTCTCCGGTCCCCCAGCCACGTGTTTCTTGGGCGCACACCGTTCACTGGCAGTGGAATTCAATGTCATTCAATTTCCCATTGAAACCCGCTGGCGGGGGTGCACTGCCAACGGGAAAAGTGAATCCCAATGCCCTGAGAATTCCGGCCATTGTGTTGAATTGTGAACAGTACGTTTTGGGATTTGTTTTTGGGACTGCACCTCAGCTGGTTCACATAGGCTACTATGTAACTCAACTAACCACTCAAAGCAATGCAAAGCTCAATATACTCGGAAACAAATTTTGACTATTTAGAATCATTGTAGAATCATAGAATTTACAGTGCAGGAGGAGGCCATTCTGCCCATCGTGTCTGCACCGGCACGTGAAAAGCGCACCCTACCTAAGCCCACACCTCCACCCTATCACCATAAGTCAGTAACCCCACCTAACCTTTTGGATACTAAGGGGCAATGTAGCACGGCCAATCCACCTAATCTGCACATCTTTGGATTTGTTGGAGGAAACCGGAGCACCCGGAGGAAACCCACGCAGACATGGGGAGAAAGTGCAGACTCCACACAGACAACTGAGGCCAAATTCGAACCCGGGACCCTGGCACTGTGAGGCATGTAGTGCTAACCATTGTGTCACCGTGCCGCCCTAATGCTATTCAGTTCTGGATAAGAGTCAGATAGACTCAAAACGTTGACTGTTTGTCTCTCTACAGATGTTGCCAGACCTGCTGAGTTTTTCCAGTATTTTCTGTTTTATTTTTTATCACACTATTTAATGTTGCACTATTCTCTTGTGTTTGATTTACCTGAACCACTCAAATTTACAAGGTCCTCGCATCACGATAACTATTTCATCAATTTAACTCAATGAATTCTCTTCATTTTTAACAGCTCACGGCAGTTTCAACCTCACATTGGCACTGTGCAGATGCAGTCTTGCCTCGGATAAGAAACTGAACATGGCACCGTTTCTAACATTGGATTTTGCTGCAAAGAGAGACATGTTGCAAAAGTTTTTTGTCTTGCACTCATCAGGACAAATACAAGGTTACCAAATTTTAAACAATCACTACAATTTATGAGACAGGAGAATAGGGTGCTGATTGGTTGCCAAGTAGACTCTGATTGCCATGGAGAAAGTGTGCTAATAGCTACACTAACAACCAACGCAAGCTAATTAGTCACGCTCATAACATGGCTCATTTACACGTGCTTGAAGTGACAAACATTCATCGCATTCTCTGCAAACAAAAAGAATACGCTCAAGACATGAATGTTTTTTGAATTATCCTGACGCTTAGGGAGTCTATAGTTCTCCATGGCAAAGCCTCAGCCAATCAGAGTCCGTTTCCCACCAATCAGCACATCTTAACCAAAGATAATGTTCAAAATAAACACTCATTGGTGCACATCAATAACCGATTGATCATACATTTAAAATTATTGGCTTCTTCTGGCTTTGCAGAATTGAAAAGAGTCGATAGCCCTGCAATTCTCCATTCTGCCCTTATTAACGTACGTTTCCTCTTTTCAATATGGCGAACATCCAAGGCTCCTTCTCTCTAGTTCTGCTTTTCTTCTCTAGGTTTGAACCTCTTCCCAATGGGTAAGTGTGTGCTTCTTAATTCTTCTGTGGTCTTAAGAAACTTACCAATGATAAAAGATCATTCATTCAGGAAATGTTTCCCTTTTAGCAGTTTATCTTCTGTAGCTCAGGACACAACAATTTCTTAGCAAACCCCCTCCCTCCCCCCCCCCCCCCCCCCCCCCACCCCGGCCCACCCCGAACCTACACCTCAGTCGTCCTGCACGGCAACTTATTCCAGACAAATTACTTGACGCCGCTCCTCTGCTCGCAGATGTTAAATGATATTTTTCTAATTTACATCTGCAATCGGTGATCTTGCTATTCCAACATCATAGAACCGTAGAAACATACAGTACAGCAGGAGGCCATGCAATTAGCCATGCCCATACCGGCACGTTGAGAGCACAATCCAATTAGTGCCACATCCCATCTTGCCCCGTAACCCTGCAATATTTACATTCACATGTATTTATACAACTCCTCTTTGACCGTTGTTGTTGAATCTGCTTCCACCACCTTTTCAGACACCGCATCCGCGATCGTAAAGACTCTGCCTAAGAAATATTCTTCTTGGTTCACCTCTTTTTATTTGCCATGGAGCTTAAATCTGTGTCCTCTGGTTGCTCGCATAGTCACTATATAGTAAACTGTGAAAAAAATGAAAATCGCTTATTGTCACGAGTAGGCTTCAAATGAAGTTACTGTGAAAAGCCCCGAGTCACCACATTCCGGCGCCTGTCCAGGGAGGCTGGTACGGGAACAGGCGCCGGAATGTGCCGACTAGGGGCTTTTCACAGTAACTTCATTGAAGCCTAATTGTGACAATAAGAGATTTTCATTTCACTTTTTCATTTCATTTCAAGCAGGGACGATAGTGACATTTACAGACAATTTACAGTGCAGAAGGAGGCCATTCGGCCCATCGAGTCTGCACCGGCTCTTGGAAAGGGCACCCTAACCAAGGTTAACACCTCCCCCTATCCCCATAACCCAGTAACCCCACCCAACACTAAGGGCAATTCTGGACACTAAGGGCAATTTATCATGGCCAATCCACCTAACCTGCATATCTTTGGACTGTGGGAGGAAACCGGAGCACCCGGAGGAAACCCACGCAGACACGGGGAGGATGTGCAGACTCCGCACAGACAGTGACCCAAGCCGGAATCGAACCTGGGACCCTGGAGCTGTGAAGCGATTGTGCTAACCACAATGCTACCGTGCTGCTCCTTTAAGGGGCATCTTGACACATACATGAATATGATGGGAATAGAGGGATACGGACCCAGGAAGCTTCCACCACCTCCTCCGGCAGCGAGTTCCAGGCACCCACTACCCTCTGTGGAAAAGAACTTGCCTCGCACATCTCCTCTAAACCTTGCCCCTCGCACCTTAAACCTATGCCCCCGAGTAATTGACCCCTCTTCGTTGGGGAAAAGCCTCTGACTATCCACTCTGCCTATGCTCCTCATAATTTGGTAGACCTCTATCAGGTTGCCCCTCAACCTCCGTCATTCCAGTGAGAACAAACTGAGTTTATTCATGCCCTCCATACTAGACAACATCCTGGTAAATCTCTTCTGCACCCTCTCTAAAGCCTCCACATCCTTCTGGTAGTGTGGCGACCAGAATTGAACACTATACTCCAAGTGTGGTCTAACTAAGGTTCTATACAGCTGCAACATGACTTGCCAATTCTTATACTCAATGCCCCGGCCAAAGAAGGCAAGCATGCCGTATGCCTTCTTGACTACCTTCTCCACCTGTGTTGCACTTTTCAGTGACCTGTGGACCTGTGCACCTAGATCTTTCTGACTTTCAATACTCTTGAGGGTTCTACCATTCGTTGTATATTCCCTACCTGTATTAGACCTTCCAAAATGCATTACGTCACATTTGTACGGATGAAACTCCATCTGCCATCTCTCCGCCCAAGTCTCCAAACAATCTAAATCCTGCTGTATCCTCTGACAGTCCTCATCGCTATCCGCAATTCCACCAACCTTTGTGTCATCTGTAAACTTACTAATCAGACCAGTTACATTTTCCTCCAGATCATTTATATATACTAAGAACAGTAGAGGTCCCAGCACTGATCCCTGCGGAACACCACTAGTCACAGCCCTCCAATTAGAAAGCATCGTTCCATTGCTACTCTCTGCCTTCTATGACCTAGCCAGTTCTGTATCCACCTGTGACTTCACCTTTTGTACCAGTCTGCCATGAGGGACCTTATCAAAGGCCTTATTGAAGTCCATATAGACAACATCCACTGCCCTACCTGCATCAATCATCTTTGTGACCTCTTCAAAAAACTCTATCAAGTAGTGAGACATGACCTCCCCTTCACAAAACCATGCTGCCTCTCACTAATACGTCCATTTGCTTCCAAATGGGAGTAGATCCTGTCTCGAAGAATTCTCTCCAGTAATTTACCTACCACTGACATAAGGCTCACCGGCCTGTAGTTCCCTGGATTATCCTTGCTACCCTTCTTAAACAAAGGAACAACGTTGGCTATTCTCCAGTCATCCAGGACATCACGTAAAGACAGTGAGGATTCAAAGATTTCTGTCAAGACCTCAGTAATGTCTTCTCTACCCTCCTTCAGTATTCTGGGGCAGATCCCATCCGGCCCTGGGGACTTATCTACCTTAATATTTTTCAAGACGCCCAACACCTCATCTTTTTGGATCTCAATGTGACCCAGGCTATCTACACACCCTTCTCCAGACTCAACATCCACCAATCCCTTCTCTTTGGTGAATACTGATGCAAAGTATTCATTTAGTACCTCGCCCATTTCCTCTGGCTCCACGCATAGATTTCCTTGCCTATCCTTCAGTGGGCCAATCCTTTCCCTGGCTACCCTCTTGCGTTTTATGTACGTGTAAAAAGCCTTGGGATTTTCCTTAACCCTATTTGCCAATTACTTTTTGTGACCTCTTCTCGCCCTCCTGACTCCTTGCTTAAGTTCCTTCCTACTTTCCTTATATTCCACACAGTCTTCGGCTGTTCCCAGCCTTCTAGCCCTGACAAATGCCTCCTTTTTCTTTTTGATGAGGCCTACAATATCTCTCGTTATCCAAGGTTCCCGAAATTTGCCGTATTTATCCTTCCGCACAGGAACATGCCGGTCCTGAATTCCTTTCAACTGACATTTGAAAGCCTCCCACATGTCAGATGTTGATTTACCCTCAAACATCCTCCCCCAATCTAGGTTTTTCAGTTTGTGCCTATTATTGTTATAATTAGCCTTCCCCCAATTTAGCACATTCACCCTAGTACCACCCTTATCCTTGTCCACCAGCACTTTAAAACTTACTGAATTTTTATCCGTGAACGCTATCCAGAGTAACGCCTCCCAAAAATAGCTCAACAGGAACTCCACTTTATTTGCGGTAATTACCAATTGATGATGAATCTATAGACTAATTTCACCACCGCCACCACTCTCTGAACTAACGTGCAGACTGCACTGGAACATTTGCTGGAGAACCACCTCTGACATTGTAACACAACGACAGCTAAGCAAATCATCCCTACTTGTTGAGCAGGGTGACCAACCATCCTGGATTTTCCAGGAGTATCCCGTAATCGTGGCTTTTGTCACACATCCTGGTGGGTCAGGCCATCCCGGGAATGCGTTTTGTCAAGCAGACCAGGCGCCGGAATGTGGAGACTCGGGGCTTTTCACAGTAACTTCCTTTGAAGCCTACTTGTGACAATAAGCGATTTTCATTTCATTTCCTGGATTTCCACTTTAACTCACCTCTGCAGGGGGGCCCGACACTTTCTTCTGCTGTTTCTGCACATGTGCAGAGTTGACTCTGGGATGTAGGGCAGTCCTCGTCTCCTGTGCTGCGAGATCCGGCTGACTTGGTCAATGGTCAATGCCTTGTACATTGTCGTAGACATTTAAAAATTTTTTTAGAGTACCCAATTATTTTATTTCCAATTAAGGGGCAATTTAGCATGGCCAATCCACCTATCCTGCACATCTTTGGGTTGTGGGGGTGAAACCCACGCAGACATGGGGAGAATCTGCAAACTCCACACGGACAGTGACCCAGGGCCGGGATTCGAACCCGGGTCCTCACTGTGCCACGTGCCGCCCTTTTGTCGTAGACATTACAAAGCACAACACTCTCCTCCAATCTCCACCCTCATTTTGTCCTGGATGTAAGACTAGGAGATATCCTGGAAAATCTGAGATGGTTGGTCACCCTGCTCGATATTATGGGAAGATTTGCTTAGATATCGCTGTGTTACAGTGACTGAGGTAGTTCTCCACAAACTATCCCAATTCGATCCGACTACTTTGCAACCCCCCCCCATACTGAACTTTTCCTTTGGAAGTGCCGCAGTGATACAAAGATCAAGTTTGCATTCCGTAAGTGGGAAAAGTACGAAAGGCATGGGATCGATTCAACAATTATTTTGCGCCAGTATCGCAGCAGAAGCATTTCACAAGCTGCGAGGTTAGAAGCTATTCAACAATGGAAAGATCAGACTGCCACCAATGTCGGCTGGTTTTTAATATGCTTTTTCGAAGGTTCGTTTTCCACATAAACTGGGGTTATGTGTCGGGAATTGATTCCAGATTTCACAGGAGCGGCCGAGCAGGCGGTAGTGCTTGTGAAAACAAAGTTGAATGCAAAGGACTGGCAGCAAAAACACAGCTCCCTGTGAAAGGGAGAGTGCAGGGTAAGTTCTCCTCTCATTCCCTGGGCTTTACAAATCGTCTGGGCAAAGGGCAGGAAATGGGAATCAGGCAGGGAGCATCCGTCTCCCATTACAGAGCTGGGTCTGGATTTGCTTGCTCTTAAATGAATCAGAGGTGGCAAAGGCCGGCTTTCCCTGTCGGATTTTAAAGTCTTTGTGAAACAGCTGGGAAGCAAAACCAAAATCGACATTTATCTGTGCCCAGGTCTTTTTCCAATTTTTGAATGAGCTGACGTTTTTTAAACTAAATTTAGAGTGCCCAATTTTGTTTTTCAACGCTAAATTGCCCCTTAATTCCACCCAACTTGCACATCTGAAGGTTGTGGAGGCGAAACCCACGCAGACACGGAGAGAATGTGCAAACTCCACACAGACAGTGAACCGGGGCCGGGATCGAACCTGGGACCTCGGCGCCGTGAGGTAGCAGTGAATGAACTGACATAAAGTAAAATATCTTGTTATTGTAAATCCAAAACATTAATGGAAATACACCAAAGACTGTGAGAAGCCCTGCGTAGATCGCACCCGAGTGAGGTAAAGTGTTTTGGGTGCCACACTCTAAGAAAGATTTACTGATCTAACTGAGGGCAGTATAGATTTATTAGAATGATGCCTGGTGGAGAGATTTCTGTTATCATTCTTATGGGTTTTAGATGTGGCAGTCATGGATCTGGATTCACAGGTTAGCCTGGAGGTTAGACTGTGAGTAAACTTTACCTTTTATTGAGCCATTGGCTAGCGATGCACAATAAAGATTCAGTACGAGGCTGTGTGCACAGAACTGCCTCTCTCCATGCTCTGTTGTGTGATCTCACTACACTAATGATGAGACTATATATTTACATATTTGACATTAACTCTTTTTACTACATTTCCCCCAGGTCTCTGACTCGGATGAATACTATTTGCTTTATCCTGGGATTCTCTGCCTTAATCTCCTTCACAGAGATAAGCATCCTGGTGGATTCAACAACCTTCATGATCTTGATCTCACCTTTCTCGGAGGTTGTGTTGAATGCAGGTCCTCCAGTTCCTCTCTGGAACTCTGGGTATGAATCTTCAGAGGCTATTGGTACTCTATTCAGATTGTCTTTCTGATGAAATGGATAGTTAGTTCATTCCAATGATGGTCTTCTCGTAGATATGAGTGCACTTCTATGTCTTCTCACTGTTCTATTCTCAGTCTCTGCCAATTATGATCTCTTTGTTGTTTCCAGTACTTGGCCTTCCCAGTCTGGGTCTCTAATCCAGACAGGTACACCAGATTGGAGTTCTGGTAAATCAATAGTTCTGATAATCATCGTCCTTCTCCCTTACTCTCTTGATTTCGTGGACATGTCATGGGCATATTTCGAAGAACAGGAAGTTGAGTCATCGTCTTCTCCCTCACAGAGGTTCAATGGAGCCAAACCATTCTGAAATGGTATGGAATGGCATCTCAACGGAGCTAAGTTCAAATCATCATTCTTTTTCAACAAAGCTTTGAATGTCTTTACTCCTCTCTCAGCCTCTCTGTTTGCTTGTGGGTACCTGAGTGGACGAGTTGTATGAACAAACCCAAAAGCGGGAGTTTTTAGGCCCTTCCTGCTGTTGGGATCTTCCGGTCCCACCTTCTCAATCTTTCCCCTCGCCCGAGTATGGCGATCCTCAGGTTAAATCACCAGCAGTCAGCACGCCCCCTCAAAGGGGAAAGCAGCCTATGGTCATCTGGGACTATGGTGACTTTACCTTGCCTTAACTTTTAAGTGCTAACTGAACAGCAGAAGTTTTGTTGCACTATTGTATATTTTTGTTTACAACTTGTGCTCCCTGATGATTTCCCCAGGACAGTGATTTGCCATTATATAATTCACATTCACTGTGGTCTTGAGAGGTGAATCCACTGGTCTATGTCCTTAATTAGCTTTCCATCCTTATCTTTGCAAATGTTCATAATTTGGGATCAGTCAGATTATCGCCAGCACCAGTGGCCATGGAGGTTGTGTGGGTTCGATCAGCACAGGGTTCGATCCCTATTCCCATTCCAGCTGAGGTAGGTTCGGGATTGTGTGCAGAGAGCTGAAGAACAAGGCGACCAGTGACTGCGGGATTTGGCTGACCAACTTAAACGCTATCTTCCTTGACTTCTATTTCCACTCTTCCATTGTGTTCAATTCTGAAGAGTCATAGCTGACTCAAAATATCCATTCTTTTCACGCTCCACAGATGTTGGTAGATCTCAGGAGACGTTGCGATCTGGATCTCACCCCATCAGCATCCTGTCTCCCACATGTCATCATCGTGTTCCCCCTTAACTCGATCTATACGATTCACCTCAACAATTTTAGGTTATATCAAGTTCCCCATTCACACTCTTTGTATTGAAGATTTTCTCCATATATTCCTTAATTAATTGAATAATGAGTATCTTATGTCTATGAGTATGAGTGAGTATCTTACGTCTTTGGCCCCGAGATTTGGGCTCCAACACAAATGGAAGCATTTTTAACATAGAACAGTACAGCACAGAACAGGCCCTTCAGTCCTCAATGTTGTGCCGAGCATTGCCTGAAACCAAGACCAAGATTTTCTTTACCTTGTCAAACTCCCTCATAGTTTTAAACACCTCTATTAGGTTCCCCAATTCTAGAGAAAACAGCCCCGGCTCGCTCAATCTTTCCTGATATTGATTGATTGATTTGTCACATATACTGAAGTACAGTGAAAAGTATTTTTCTGCAGCCAAGTGAATGTACACAGCACACACACAGTTGACAAAAAAGAATAATCAACAAAGTACATCAACAAATAGTGATTGGTTACAGTGTGGATCAAGGGGCCAAACAAAGCAAATACATGAAAAAGAGGAGCATAGGGTATCATGAATAGTAATCTTACAGAGAACAGATCAGCCCGAGGGAGAGTCGTTGAGGAGTCTGGTATCTGTGGGGAAGAAGCTGTTCCTATGTCTGGATGTGTAGGTCTTCAGACTTCTGTATCTTCTGCCTGATGGAAGGGTTTGGAAGAAGGGAATGCCTGGGTGGGAGGTGTCTCTGACAATGCTGTCTGCCTTCCTGAGGCAGCGGGAGGTGTATACAGAATCAATGGCAGGGTGCCAAGCTTATGTGATGCGTTGGGCTGAGCACACCACACCCTGCTGTTTTTTGCAAACTTGGGTGGAGCAGTTGCCATACCAGGCTGTAATGCAGACGGATAGGATGCTCTCTGTGGCACATCTGTAGAAGTTTTGTAAAAGTTTGTGAGAGTCGATGCAAACAAGCCAAATTTCTTTAGCTTCCGTAGGCAGTAGAGATGTTGGGCTTTCTTGACTGTTGCATCAATGTGAGTGGACCAGGACAGACTGTTGGTGATGGTGACCCCCAAGAACCTAAAGCTATCGATCAGGAACGTAAAGCTATAACCTCTCAGATCTGCCACCACCACCTGTAAAAATAATCTGTTTTTTCTCAAACAAAGCCCATTGTGCAGAGTATTCAGAGTGTGATAATCATGCACAGCCCCATGTTGGGGACAACTTATCAATGTACGGCTGCCATGCCTATTCCAAGGTGCCATCTACATTTTCTATTCACATGCATATCATCATTTGGGCAGCACGGTAGCCTTGTGGATAGCACAATTGCTTCACAGTTCCAGGGTCCCAAGTTCGATTCCAGCTTGGGTCACTGTCTGTGTGGAGTCTGCACATCCTCCCCGTGTGTGCGTGGGTTTTCTCCGGGTGCTCCGGTTTCCTCCCACAGTCTAAAGATGTGCAGGTTAGGTGGATGGGCCATGATAAATTGCCCCTAGTGTCCAAAATTGCCCTTAGTGTTGGGTGGGGTTACTGGGTTATGGGGATAAGGTGGAGGTGTTGACCTTGGGTAGGGTGCACTTTTCAAGAGCCGGTGCAGACTCGATGGGCCGAATGGCCTCCTTCTGCACTGAAAATTCTATGATATCTATGATCTAATTTGCACATCTATTTGTTGATACCTCTTTGAGTGTTATCATTCTCCTGCTTGGTTGCATGTGGTTGTATGTAATCTCCTGTATAACAACAATAAATAATACACAGGGCATGGGTCCCAGAACAGACCCTGCAGAACTTCACGAATCACCAGTCTCCTAAAATAGCCATTAATCAACTTTCCACTTTCTGTTTGCACAGCCCATTGTCAATCCACATGACCTAATTTTCCATGACGTAAACACCAATTTTTAGAATAATTCATCCCAAAGGAATTAGAAGTAGTGCATCTGTGTTCCTGTGATCTTTGAGGGAGGAGGAGGGAAACAGTTCTATCTAAAGTGTGAGCGAAGTCTAGCTCCTGATGCTCTACTTTTATTTTTAAGTCTATGGTTGGGCTGTGATGCAGAACAGAGAAACGTGGAGTAATTCCACTACTCCAGGTATAAATAGGGCTCCATTTCACTCCCTGCACTTGATTCGAATCCTGGTATGATGGCATTGCACCTTGTAATGGTGAAAAATTCACTTTCCGTAGTTCACCATAGTCTGTACTCACTACTAGATGTACCTGTGACAGCCATCCAAGCTTCCTCTGACAGCGCCTCCTACACCTTGTCCTTTAGCACCAGGAAGGGTGAGGGAGAAGGTGAATGGGAACACCATTTACTGGCAGACAGTTACTGGGTCAAAAACCTGGGGCTGGATTCTCGCCAAAAGCCGCTTTCGCGATGCTCTGGGGCGGCGTATTCAGAGAGTATGCACATGCCCTATAGACAGCCTCAGGACATTGCCTGAGGCCCACCCCTCAATGCTCCACCCCCGACCGGCAGAGTTCCCGACGGCGTCGGTCCCCTGTGGCCTCATCAGTCGGGAACTCAGCGTGGTGGCTGCGGTCTCAGTCCAGCGCCGCCACAGTCGGGGGAGGGCACAGGGGACTTTATCAGGAGCTGGGGGCACTGTTGGGAGGTAGTCCGGGCTGCGCGAGTCGGCCAAAGGGGCGCAATGTTTCGCAGGCCGGATCCACGAGCGGCCGGTGCCAAGTTGCGGGAACGGCCTGAAAATCCTGCTCCATAATTTTAAATCAGGTCACTCACAGGTGGCAATCTGGACACCCTTACTACAAAGCTCATTCTTAGGGCTAAACCCATCTTCAGCTGTACTAACTAAAACTGCAACAGGTTACAGCTCTCAACTACATCAAGGAGTATTAAAAAACTTGAAAACACACAATTACGTTGCTCGATGGCCCACTGGGTTCAGGAAAGAATGTGTGATTACGCAAATGAATATTACTAGAAACTTGAAGCATAACCAAACCAGCGCAATGTGAAGTGAACCTTGGCTCGGTTTCCCGATCGTTTCCAAAGCTGAAACTCTCCTCGTTTTGTTCAATTTTTATATTTTGTGGTTGGACTGGTGGTAATGTGGCCACAAAAAACAAGGTTGACACGATAATCTGAAGAATGATGGAATCTACACTTTAATGTACACCTGGAGTTTTGTTCTGAGCGTCAGATAAGAGTCTTGATCTGACGCAACTTGAGGAATTTCTTGAAATCCCTGCAGGAACTCATCTTTGCATACTGTGAGGGTACCCATCAGACTGTGGTGAACCACTGTACACCTGTATTAGGGGATGTAAGGTAGAACCTGTACTACAGGTTCGCCGGTAGCCCCTGCCGGCTAGCTCCGCCCACAAGGAGCTGTATAAATATGCGTGTCCTCCATTGACCTGCCATTTCGCCAGCTGCAGCAGGAGGCCACGCATCTGACTGCAATAAAGCCACAGTTGTACCCAATCTTAGTCTTTGTGCAATTAATTGTGCATCACAGACTTAGGCCAACTTTAAAGCAAATATTGGACCGACTCATGCTCCATTACACTGTGAAGATTTTTTGATTCATTTCTTAATGTACTCTTGTCCCAGGCTCTTGACATGAACTGTTAGCAGTATACATAAACGATTTGGAGGAAAATGTAGCTGGTCTGATCAGTAAGTTTGCGGATGACACCAAGGTTGGTGGAATGACAGATAGTGTTGAGGATTGTCAGATATTACATCAGGACATAAATCGGTTGGAGACTTGGGCAGAGAAATGGCAAATGGAGTTTAATCCGGACAAATGTGAGGTAGTGCATTTTGATAGGCCTAACATAGAGGGCAAATATACCGTAAATGGCAAAACTCTAATAGAAAGAGAGATCTGGTACACAGATCTTTGAAAATGGCAACACAGACTTCCGGTTGCGGCTATGACCAGCTAAGTCGCACATTTGGCAGCTCCTGCGACAAAGGTGTTTAAGGGCCGATTGGAGGGCCCCGACGGTACTGTAAAGACGAATCCCGGTGGGGGAAGGCTCCCTGAGGAGAGTGAGACCAACTTTATGGTCGGTACTCGGAGTGGGGCGACAAAAAAAGCGGCAGCAGCTCCCCGAAAAAAGCGGGGGAAGAGGACCAAAATGGCGGCCGGTGGCGCACTAGAAGATTGGAGAAAATGGGCGGAGGAGCAGCAGGCCGCTCTCCTCCGGTGTTTACGGAGCTGAAAGTGGAACTCTTAGAGTCTATGAACGCGACGACCACAAGGCTGATGGGGGCCCAGGCGACCCAAGAGGCGTCGATAAGAGAGCTGCAGCAGGAGATGACTGCAAGGGAGGAGGAGGCCACGGTCCTCGTGGGAAAGGTGGAGGTGCACGAGGCACTCCACCTGAAATGGCAGAGCCGCTTTGAGGAGCTGGACACTCGAATGAGGCGGAAGAACTTGAGGATCCTGGGCCTAGCAGAAGGCCTGGAGGGGCCTGATCTCCCGAAATATGTAGCGGAGATGCTGAGCTCCCTGATGGGAGAGGGGGCCGGTCCATCGCCTCTGGAGCTGGAAGAAGCATATCGGGTCATGGCTAGGCGGCCTAGGGCGAACGAGCCCCCGAGGGCGGTGCTGGTGCGATTCCAGCGTTTCTGTGATCGGGAGAAAGTGCTGAGGTGGGCCAAGAGGGAGAAAAGCAGCAAATGGGAGAATTCGACTGTGCGGATATATCAGGACTGGAGTGCGGAGGTGGCAAAGCGGCGGGCCCGGTTTAAACCGGACGAAGGCGGTGCTGCACGCAAAGAGGATCAAGTTCGGAATGCTGCAGCCAGCGCGCTTGTGGGTCACCTACAAGGACCAGCACCATTACTTTGAGACCCCAGAGGAGGCATGGACTTTTGTTCGGGAGGAAAAGCTGGACCTGAACTAGAACTTGGGAACGCCGGCGGTCGAGGCCGCCCGAGTACCCTTGACTGATCAAGTGGCCCATGTCTTTCTTAGGCCAGGTCGGAACTTGGTTAAAGTTGATGGATCGTTTGGTTTCTTTGAAACTTGTGTTATGGGGGGTTTCTTTGTTCCTTTTTGTGTGTCTCTTCCCGTTGCCAACTTCCCTTAATTATTGTTGTTGTAGGGGGGGCTTTTTTACTGTTTTTTGATCTGTTCTTTAAGGGTTATGGTTACTGTTCTGTTCGATGGAGGGTGATGGTTAAATACGTTATTATTGGGTAGTTATTAGTTATGCAGGCATAGTTATGTATTTATGTATTTATTTGAGATTTGTTATTTATATTGTTATATTGTTAAGTTGGGGAGGTGGGACGGGGGGGGGTGCAAGTTGGTTATGCGGGTTTTCTTTTTCTCTTTTTTCTTCCTCTCGTTTTAAGGGGGCTTTTTTATGGGCTTGGATGAGGACGGGGGTGGAATTGAAGATGGCGGGGTAGGGTGTGGCCGGGCGAAAGCGCGGGCTTTCCCCTGTTTCCCGCGCGCGGGACGGAGGAAGGGGGAGGAGAGAAGAGTGGGGTGTGGCCAGCAATGGCGGCTTTTCCCGCGCTGAAGCGGGGTCAGAGAGGGATGGCAAGGGGAGGAGTCGGAGTGTGGCAGGGGCAGCCGGGTCAGCGAAAATCAGCTGACTCTCGGGAGTACGATGGTGGATACACCGCGGCTAGGAGGGGTCCTAGCCAGGGGGGGGGGAAGGGGGGTTAGGGGGGGATACCGGGTTGCTGCTGGAAAGGCCGAGGACGGGAAGGGAAGAACGGGAGGAGAGAGGGGGGGGGGGCCATCGCCATGGGGAACGGGTCAGAAGGGGAGGGTCGACCCGGGGCGAACAGGGGACAGGACATGGCTAATAGACAGGGGAAAGGGACAGGTCGCTCCGCGACCCGGTTGATTACTTGGAACGTGAGGGGGCTGAATGGGCCGGTCAAGAGAGCAAGGGTTTTTTCACACCTAAAGGGACTGCAGGCGGATGTGGCAATGTTGCAGGAGACTCACTTGAGAGTAGTAGACCAGGTACGCCTGAGAAGGGGGTGGGTGGGACAGGTGTTCCACTCAGGCTTGGACGCAAAGAACCGGGGGGTGGCGATTTTGGTGGGAAAGAGGGTGTCGTTCGTGGCGGCGCAGGTGGTAGCAGATAAGGAGGGTAGGTACGTGATGGTGAAGGGTAGGCTGCAGGGAGAGAATGTGGTGCTGGTGAATGTGTATGCCCCGAATTGGGATGACGCGGGTTTTATGAGGCGCCTGTTGGGCCTCATTCCGGGTCTGGAGGCAGGGGGCCTGATCATGGGGGGGGACTTCAATACAGTGCTCGACCCTGGGCTGGACAGATCGAGTTCCAGGACGAATAGGAGGCCGGCAGCGGCAGAGGTGCTAAGGGGGTTCATGGAGCAGATGGGGGGGGGGTAGACCCTTGGAGATTTGGCAGGCCAAGGGCGAGGGAGTATTCTTTTTTCTCCCATGTCCACAGGGTGTACTCCAGAATAGACTTTTTTGTACTGAGCAGGGGGCTGATTTCGAGAGTGCAGGACACGGAGTACTCGGCCATTGCGATTTCAGACCATGCACCACACTGGGTAGAGGTAGAACTGGGGGAAGCACGGGACCAGCGCCCGTTGTGGCGCCTGGATGTGGGGCTGCTGGCGGACGATGAGGTGTGCGGAAGGGTCCGGAAGGGCATTGAGAGATATCTGGGCACGAACGACACGGGCGAGGTGAAGGTGGGGGTAGTCTGGGAGGCCCTGAAAGCAGTGATCAGAGGAGAGCTGATCTCCATAAGGGCACACAGAGAAAGGAAGGAGAGGCAGGAGAGGGAGAGACTGGTGGGGGAACTTATAGAAGTGGACAGGAGATATGCGGAGACACCAGAGGAGGGGCTGTTGAGGGAGCGGCGCAGTTTACAGGCCCAGTTTGACCTACTGACCACTAGGAAGGCGGAGACGCAATGGAGAAGGGCACAGGGCGCGGTCTATGAGTACGGGGAAAAGGCGAGCAGGATGCTAGCACACCAGCTGCGCAAGCGAGATGCAGCCAGAGAGATTGGGGGAGTGAGAGAGAAGGGAGGGAACGTAGTGCAGAAGGGGCAAGAGGTGAACGGGGTCTTCAGGGATTTCTACAGGGAATTGTACCGGTCTGAGCCGCCCAGGAGGAGGGGGGGAATGGAGAACTTCCTCGATAGATTGAGGTTCCCAAAGGTCCAGGAGGAACGGGTGGAGGGGCTGGGGGCGCCGATAGAGCTGCAGGAGCTAGTTAAAGGGATAGGCCAGATGCAGGCGGGGAAGGCGCCGGGGCCGGATGGGTTCCCGGTGGAATTTTATAAGAAGTATGTGGACTTGGTGGGTCCAGTGCTGGTGCGAGCCTTCAATGAGGCGCGAGAGGGGGGGGTTCTGCCCCCGACAATGTCACAGGCCCTGATCTCCTTGATCCTGAAGCGGGACAAAGACCCTGTACAGTGCGGGTCCTACAGGCCTATCTCCCTCTTGAATGTAGATGCCAAACTGTTGGCAAAGGTCCTGGCAACCAGAATAGAGGATTGTGTGCCAGGGGTAATCCATGAGGACCAGACGGGGTTCGTAAAGGGACGACAACTTAACACAAATGTCCGGAGACTGTTGAATGTGATTATGATGCCAGCAGTGGAGGGGGAGGCTGAGATAGTGGTAGCACTGGATGCGGAGAAGGCATTCGATAGGGTGGAGTGGGAATACCTGTGGGAGACGCTGGAACGGTTTGGGTTTGGGGAGGGATTTATCAAGTGGGTGAAGCTGCTGTATTCGGCCCCGATGGCGAGTGTGGTTACAAACGGGAGGAGGTCAGAGTATTTTGGGCTCCATCGAGGTACCAGGCAGGGATGCCCCCTATCCCCCTTACTATTTGCATTAGCGATCGAACCGTTGGCGATGGCACTGAGGGGTTCAGGGGGGTGGAGAGGACTGACAAGGGGAGGGGAGGAACATCGGGTATCACTCTATGCGGATGATTTGTTGTTATATGTGGCGGACCCGGAAGGGGGAATGCCGGAGGTAATGGAAATACTAGCGGAGTTTGGGGACTTTTCGGGATATAAATTAAATGTGGGTAAAAGTGAGGTCTTTGTGATACACCCGGGAGATCAGGGGGAGGGAATTGGGCGGCTCCCCTTTAAGAGAGCAGTAAAGAGCTTCAGGTACTTGGGGGTGCAGGTGGCAAGGAACTGGGGGACCCTCCACAAGCTGAACTTTTCAAGGCTGGTGGAGCAGATGGAGGAGGAGTTCAAGAGGTGGGACATGGTACCGCTGTCGCTAGCAGGGAGGGTGCAGTCAGTCAAAATGACGGTCCTCCCGAGGTTCTTGTTTCTGTTTCAGTGCTTGCCCATCTTTCTCCCCAGGGCCTTCTTCAAGAAGGTAACTAGCAGCATTATGGGCTATGTGTGGGCACATGGCACCCCTAGAGTGAGAAGGATTTTCTTGGAACGGAGTAGGGACAGGGGAGGATTAGCGCTACCCAATCTTTCCGGATACTACTGGGCGGCGAACGCATCGATGGTGCGCAAGTGGGTGATGGAGGGGGAGGGGGCAGCTTGGAAACGTATGGAGAGGGCGTCCTGCGGCAATACAAGCCTGGGGGCGCTAGTAACGGCACCATGGCCGCTCCCCCCCACAAGGTATACCACGAGTCCGGTAGTGGCGGCCACCCTGAAAATCTGGGGGCAGTGGAGGCGACACAGGGGGGGAAGTGGGGGGTCTGATGGCGGCGCCACTGAGAGGGAACCACAGATTTGTCCCGGGGAACACTGGCGGGGGATTCCAGAGCTGGCACAGGGCGGGCATCAGGCAACTGAGGGACATGTTCATAGAGGGGAGGTTTGCGAGCCTGGGAGAGCTGGAGGAGAAATTTGAGCTCCCCCCGGGGAACACGTTTAGATACCTGCAGGTGAAGGCATTTGCCAGACGACAGGTGGAAGGATTTCCCTTGCTTCCCGATAGAGGGGTGAGTGATAGGGTGCTGTCAGGGGTCTGGGTCGGAGAAGGGAAGGTCTCGGACATCTACAAAATAATGCAGGAGGTGGAGGAGGTATCGATAGAGGAGCTGAAAGACAAGTGGGAAGCGGAGCTGGGAGAGCAGATAGAAGATGGGACATGGGCGGATGCCTTAGAGAGGGTCAATTCGTCGTCGTCGTGCGCAAGGTTGGGCCTCATCCAATTTAAGGTGCTGCACAGAGCCCATATGACGGGGACTAGGATGAGTCGGTTCTTCGGGGGGGAGGACAGGTGTGTTAGGTGTTCGGGAAGCCCTGCGAACCATGTACATATGTTCTGGATGTGTCCAGCACTGGAAGAGTTCTGGGAGGGGGTGGCGGGGACGGTATCGAGAGTGGTGGGAACCAGGGTCAAACCAGGGTGGGGGCTAGCGATTTTTGGGGTTGGGGTGGAGCCAGGAGTACAGGAGGCAAGGGAGGCCGGAATATTGGCCTTTGCGTCCTTGGTAGCTCGGAGAAGGATCTTGATTCAGTGGAGGGACACAAGGCCACCAAGTGTTAACACCTGGTTAAACGACATGGCAAGCTTCATCCAATTGGAAAGAATCAAATTCGCCCTGAGAGGGTCGGTACAGGGGTTCTTCCGGCGGTGGCAGCCCTTCCTTGACTTTCTGGATCAGAGATAGGAACTGGAGGCCGAAACAGCAGCAACCCGGGGAGAAAGGGGGGGGGGGGGGGGAAGGGAGGGGGGGGGGGGATAGCAACGAAGGGAGCACGTCAGCGGGGGGTCGCGGGCAATGACTGCCCGAGGCCATCGGCAGAAAGGGAAAAACGGTTTGGTTGCTAGACTGGTAGCGCGGGGGGGGAGGGTGGGGGGGGGGTGCGCGCGGGGGAGGGCGTGGGGAGGATTTTCCAGGGGGGATTTGTTGTGTTATAATTTAAAATGTAGTAGGGGTAAATGTTTGTATCGAAAAATTTCAATAAAAATTATTTAAAAAAAAAAAAGAAAATGGCAACACAAGTGGACAAGGTCATCAAGAAAGCATACAGAATGCTTGCCTTTATTGACGGGGCATTGAGTATAAAAACTGGCAATTCATGCTACAGTTGTATAGAAACTTGGTAAGGCCGCACTTGGAATATTGCGCACAATTCTGGTCACCACACTACAAGAAGGATGTGGAGGCTTTGGAGAGGGTGCAGAGGAGGTTCACCAGGATGTTGCCTGGTCTGGAGGGTGTTAGCTATGTGGAGAGGCTGAATAGTCTCGGACTGTTTTCATTGGAACGATGGAGGTTGAGGGCCTGCGAGATTATTATAGAGTGGATGGGCAGGCACTCTTTCTCAGGGTGGAGGGGTCAGTCACCAGGGGACATAGGCTTAAGGTCCGAGGGGTAAAGTTTAGAGGAGATGTGCGAGGCAGGTTTTTTTACACAGAGGGTGGTGAGTGCCTGGAACGCGTTGCCAGGGGAGGTTGTGGAAACAGATACATTAACGGCGTTCAAAAGGCATCTCGACAAACACATGGATAGAATGGGTAAAGAGGGATATGGCACAAGGAAGTGCTGTGGGTTTTGGCCAAGGTTGGTATCATGACCGGTACAGGCTTGGAGGGCCGAAGGGCCTGTTCCTGTGCTGTATTGTTCTTTGTTCTTTGAAAGTTATACTTCAATAACAGCAAGAGAGAGTCTTGTAAATACATACCTGATTTAAGCAGAGAATTCCAAGGCACTGTTCCCATTCAGTCACTTTGCAGATATAAAATCCACACCCAAATGATACAGACACAAGCATGACAGTTCCTAGTAAACTGCGTAGTTGTTTATAAGGATTCAATTACATCGTCAAATGGTGCAAACAAAGGCAAAAACAGCCAGTCTGCAGCAATTATATTTACATTTAGCGTGACTCCTTTGGGTTACAACAGCTGAAGGCCATTAAATTCTCGAGTTCGTTCTTATGAACATGACTCTACAAGTGAAATTGAAAGGTCAAAGAGCCAGGAGAACAAGTTTAAGAACCTTCCTCCATCTAAAAGTCGTTGCATTAATTCCTTTTCCGAATCGAGTGATTCAGTGGGTGGTGGGTGCTGACACCTTGCAGTGCCCACAAGCGGAGCTGGACAGTTCTTGATTCAGGCAGATAGCACATCACGTGAAAGATAATGGCTGGCATTTTCCAGAGCCACCGTGGGACGTTCAGCGGCCCAGCCAAAGGTCCACTGACTTTGGGCAGAACCAGACAGTCCTGGCGATGGGCGGGACTGGATGAGTCCACCCAATATTTGGACTGCTTCGTCCTTGCGCTCTCCTAGATTAGTTTCCATTCCTTGAGGAGGTGTCAGAGGGGAACTTTCCATGATATATTTTCCCTTATGAGCACAGGTTTTTTTTCCTCTTTGATTCTGCCTCTCACAGGAGATTACACTGTATTATATCTGAGAGAGAGGTGAGGGGGGTGGAGGTGGTGGGGTGGGGGGTGGGGGTGTGAGGTGGATGAGGAGGGTATAGGAAGTGTCCAGCTCAGGTGCTCCTTCTATCATTCTGTTGCGGTTAGACATGATGGAACAGATCGGCGCGATTTTGAACCGCATTACCCATGCGCGGGCCAAGAGACGCGGGCGGAAAATCCCACCAGAGTCACGAGAGGCAATTCTCTCCGGAGAGATTGCGCTTCCCGATTTCCCGAGCCTCCCACCGGGCTGAGGTTCACGCCCACAAAGTGTGTCGACCTCATTTAGATAGGTTTCAATGTATTTGAATATTATTAACGGATGTCCCCCCCCCCACATTTTTCCGCATCACTAAATATTCACACCTCGCCGGCTTTAAGATAGATTTGCCCAAACGAGAAGCATTCGAGGGGATCCTTCCGGAAGCGCAGAGGTAAGTATAACTCCGGGGTGGGAAGGAGAGGGATGACCCGGAGGCAGCGCTAGCCAGGGCTGGTGCGGCCATGTTCACACTGTCAGGTTGGCACAGTGCCAATCTGTGCCGGGGCAGTGCTTAAGGTGGGGGCCATAGTGGTGCCCCATATGGGGGGGGGGGATTTATTTATGTGCAGTGGGTGGCGGGGTGGGGGAGGTGTGGACACAGCTTTGGGGGGGGGGGGGGGGGTGGTAGGAGCGAGTGCCAGCGATTAATGTCAGGGGAGCTGGGAGAGCCCCAGAAAACTCAGTGGTGGGGGCTGGGGGCAATTAATTTGCAGTTCTGATCAAGGCACCCTTTCAAAAGACTGCCCCGATCTCTGTGGTGCCAAGTGCTGGCTATATCAGGTCCAACCTCGCCAGATTGATGGCATAAGCAATGCCTACTCATTTTTCTTTCTTTGAATAGGCACAATATCTGGAGAGAAAACTGGTCTGTGCAGCTGGAGAGCTACACGCGAGTTTTCAGCCTGAGCCACATTCTGGTAGGATTCCATCCATAGTCTTTTCTTATAACCTGCCAGGATCCTGTTGGGTGGGGACAATACGTTACCCCAGGTTCCTTGGGGAATATGAACTCCCCCAACAACTGCCTATGCTCATACGTACGGCTGTATGAAATGTCATTGCTTCCTTTCACCGGCAAGGGATGTGACAAAGCAGAAAAGTTATGGCAATCCAGTATCGAGGGGACCCATCTTATTGTTTTTGTGAGGGCCAGGTAGAATCCAGCAGAGTTTGTAGAATGAAACAGAAAGTAAATTTATTTACAACAATATGTACACGGGGTCAGTCGTCCACGACTGCTTCCTTCTCAAACTGGTACCGTACTGGCCAGCTCTATTGATACAGCTGAGCTGCTAATTGTCATAATATACACCAGTATATCCTGGTGCAGACACACACTGATGGACATACGCTAGGACCAATCAACATGTACAAACACTGCAACCAATCACCAGTTAGAATACACACACTATAAAGGCGGAGGGCACCACGGTTCCCACTCATTCTGGGTGCTGCCTCTGAGTATAACAAGAACTCATCCAGCCCAGCACAGACTCACACCACGTGCTGAGAGAATCAACTGGTTCGGACAAGGCTTAGGACTCTAGTTTAAACTAGACTCATTTAAACCCGCAGTTCTCGTACGTCGATTAGTTAATAGTTAGTTAATAAAATAGAGTTGAACCTTCCTCAGTGTTGGTGGTATATGTTCACCTCGCAATCCTACACTATCCAACACTTCACTAATGATTACCAACAACACCCCTCCCCCCCCCACCCGCCTCATTGGGGGAGTTCATATTCCCCAGGGAACCTAGGGGAACGTATTGTCCCCACCCAACAGTATCCTGGCAGGTTATAACATCCCTACCACCCCGAGGAATCAGCCAAAGACCCTGGTGAAGAAGGGTGCCGGACTCTTTTGACAGCCAGCTGGGCGCCATGCACACGACCCACTGGATTTAGCGGCGTATAACCCGAAGGCGACTGGCACTTCCGAGACTAACACCGTAACGGCTGCAAGTCTGTGGACTGTGGAACCGAGAGCTCCCCCTCGGAGGCGTCCTGCATGTCCATCCCAGAGTCAGAGTCGAGAACCTCCGTCACCTCGCCGTCCCTATTTTCGTGCGGTGCTGTAGTGACCCGAGCAGGCCGTGAGCGAGGTGCCAGAGGGGGATCTCGAGGATCAGCACCCACTGTATCTGGATCCGGTGGCTGCTGTGGCTGGAGAAGCGATTTCCGGGCACGAGGAATCTGCGGAATAGGAGGCCTCCTGGATCTAATGTGGTCTAAATGCTGAAACATTGAACACGGCCCTCGGCTTGCACCTGGTAAGAGATCGGCCCCGTTTGTCGAAGGATAATGCCGGAGACCCACTGAGCATCACCAGCAAAACTGCCAATAAATACCAAAGGTCTCCAGGTGCAAACCGCCGGACTAGCCGATGTCGAGAAGGGCAATGCCCCGGCTGTTCTGGATTTCAGCATATCTTTGCGGCAATGCTCGGAAAAACCATACTGAAGCAGGTATGAAGTCTGTGGCCCAATAGGAGTTCCATGGGGGCTACTCCAGGCACCGCAAGCAGAGTAGTCCTACAACAAAACAAAAACATACCAGTCTAGTGTCCATGGACCCAGAAGGCTGTTCCTTGAGGCCCCCATTAACGCCTGCACTGCGCCCTCCGCCAACCCATTGAAAGCCGGGTGGTACAGGATGGTGGAATATGCCATATATCGTTCATCTTCATGAAACCTGCAACCTCCTCACTCATGAAAGGAATGCCATTGTCAGTGACCAGCACCTCGGGGAGGCCATGCCAGCTAAAAGATAAACGCATCTTCTCTATGGTTGCGTGGGACATTGTTCTTGCCATCCTGTGTACCTCGAGCCACTTTGAATGGGCATCAATCAATAAGAGGAACATGGATCCTTAAAAAGGGCCTGTGAAATCAGCATGTATTCGCGCCCAAGGCCAGCCTGCCTATTCCTAGTGATGCAAGGGAGGCTGGCAGGAACATCTGATGCTCATGGCAAACGAAGCAGGGTTGTGCCATCTTCTCAAAGTCGGCGTCGAGGTCTGGCCACCAGACATGACCCCGCGTCAACACTTAGATTTTTGTCACGCCTGGATGACCATTGGGGAGGTCCATAAGAATCAGCTCCTGCCCTTTATCTGGCACACGTGACCCCCACAACAGGACACTAAAGGGGCTGGTTTAGCACAGTGGGCTAAACAGCTGGCTTGTAATGTGGAACAAGGCCAGCAGCGCGGGTTCAATTCCTGTACCGGCCTCCCCGAACAGGCTCCGGAATGTGGCGACTGGGGGCTTTTCACAGTAACTTCAATGAAGCCTACTTGTGAGAAGAAGCGATTATTATTATTGTTATTATTATTAACACTGAATTTGAACAGCTTGGGAGAAAATGCTTGCAACTCGCCTGGGAGCTCTCTATGCTGCCCACCATATCACACCACCTGCCGAACCGTGGACAGGACCAGGTCTGTCTGGGTCCACTCACGGATCCGCGATGCCGTGGCAGGTAATGAGTGCATAAAATTCAGGGGGTTGCGACCACTTTGCCCGTCGTGGGGCTCAGAGCATCGGCATTCGCAATTTGCGTCCCTGGCTTATGCTCCAAAGAATATCTTCAGCCATCGAGCTGGATTCAAGCGGAAGCAATGGGCTGAATTGGCTCATCCCACTCTCGTCGCCAGTTTTGTGAGGGCCACAAAGAATCACGCACGAGTTTGCAGGTCAAACAGAAAGTAACTATTTACAAAGATACGTACACGGGGCCAGTAATTCACTACTGGTTTCCCTCTCCAGCCATTACCACACTGGGCCAACTCTATGTATACAGCTGTACTGCTAATGATTGCCCCCATCCCTGCCCTGATTGGGGGAGTTCATATTCCCCAAGGAACCTGGGGTAACCAATTGTCCCCAGCCAATAGGATCTGGGCAGGTTATCACAATTGTATTCATTGCCACCCTAAAATTTAATCTGCACTTTGAGTCCAAGCTGCTGCTGTTTCCCCAGAAACATGAAGGAGGAGGACTCCTGATTATCAAAAACGATCTTGTCCCCATCCCAAATACCATTGGATTTTGAAATAGATCTTCAATCGGGCAGAAGCCTGGCGTGATAGACCCAAAATCCTAGCCCGAGGTGGGTATCTCTCCAGAAATTTCACCCCTTCCAAGTGCAAATAATAAATCTTATAAAAATGACGACAGAGGAAAAAACGTACATCACAAACGCATAACAATGATTTGGAGGATTCTTTGACTCCACGTCCCTGACACGTGCAATTATGGTCACGCTGTAATTCTCGCAAGCCAAACATTTTTCTGCTGTGCGCATTCTTGTGTTCCCTCGGAAAAGCACTCAATGGAGAAATAGCCCCATTAGTCAAGTGGACGTCAGAATTAAAAACACATTTTACAACTTCATCCCATCAAAGTGGCAATTTCCTTCATTAAATAAGCTGTCATGAAAGATTTTGTGGACTGCATATAACACGAGGCATGACACGTTCCATTGTGAGTGCCCTAATCATGTGAGCAGCGTTGGAAAATATTTGGTAAACTGTGAAATCTGTAATATACAAGACAATTTTCCCTATTAAATATAATTACATAAAACTGAATTCCAGAATTCAGAGGATTCGGGCCAACTATTTCAATATTCCACATCAGAACAATTTCAGACGTTCGACAGTAAATGAGTCTGCTTTTTCTGTCAGTGAAACCCCTCACCTTTCATAAAAACAGTGGGGCAGTTTCGAACGCCAGCCAGAAAGGCTGGAAGTGCACATCGCGTCACGATGACTCACGCTGAATTCCATCTGGCCCTTTTTTGTTCACTGCCCGCCTTGTCAAAATCCCCGTGCAACCTCCTTTGGTGTTCTCTAAAGTTTAACTCAACCCTTTCTATTTTTGGACCATCGGAAATTCCACCAGAGCACCCAGTGAGCCTGTATCCAAATCACTGAAATGAAGTGAAGGGCAGTGGCCCTGGCCTAAAAGGTGGTGCTGGGCGTCAGTGGAACTGGAGAAGGTAAATGGATTAAAAAATAAGATTTACAAGCGTGACATGGGAACTGAGAGGTTATACTCAACGGGAGAGACTGCACAGGCTGCAACCCTCTCAGTAGAATGCTGACGGGTGAACTGATCGAGGTGGATGATGGGGAATGACAGGAGCAGATTTGGCGAAACTGTTTCCAACTTGTGGATGAGGCCAAAATTAGGGAGTCATAAATATACCTGGCTAGATATCGGGCAGAATTCAACCAAACAGTTACTGAGGGCGCAATCTTCCCAAATGGGAACAAAATCCCCCCGCGAGCGCGTTTAGTCGTGTGTGAGAGTGCCGGGAAACGCATGGCGACACAACGCGACTCGCTTTGAATAAGGGGCCTTAACGGGGAACACGGGGTCGAGGCCACACATACACTCGTTTTAATAAAGGAGAGCTCTGTTCGCCGGAATTCCCCGTTGTAGCGAGGGATTGTGATGTCATTTTAAAATGGCGCCACGATCTCCGAGGCCCCGAGAAAATCCCCGACCCCCCCCCCCATCCCGAACGCAACATGGAAAGGCCGCCTCCCCCCATCCCGAACGCAGCATGGAAAGGCTGCCTCCCATCCCAAACGCAACATGGAAAGCCCCCCCCATCCCAAACGCAACATGGAAAGGCCCCCCCATCCCAAACGCAACATGGAAAGCCCCCCCATCCCAAACGCAACATGGAAAGGCCGCCCCCCATCCCAAACGCAACATGGAAAGGCCCCCCCATCCCGAACGCAACATGGAAAGGCCCCCCCATCCCAAACGCAACATGGAAAGGCCCCCCCATCCCGAACGCAACATGGAAAGGTCCCCCCATCCCAAACGCAACATGGAAAGGCCGCCCCCCTCCCAAACGCAACAAGGAAAGTCCCCCCCATCCCAAACGCAACATGGAAAGGCCGCCCCCCCCCATCCCAAACGCAACATGGAAATGCCCCCCCATCCCGAACGCAACATGGAAAGGCCCCCCCCCCCATCCCGAACGCAACATGGAAAGGCCCCCCCATCCCGAACGCAACATGGAAATGCCCCTCCATCCCGAACGCAACATGGAAAGGCCCCCCCCATCCCGAACGCAACATGGAAAGGCCACCCCCCCCATCCCAAACGCAACATGGAAAGGCCGCCTCCCCCCCATCCCGAACGCAGCATGGAAAGGCCGCCCCCCCATCCCGAACGCAACATGGAAAGGTCCCCCGCACTGCCCAACGGCCACGGTGGGCAACTCCGGCCCAATGGCCGGCACGCAAAAAAATGCACCTCGGCAGTGCCAGCCTGGCACACTGACAGTGCCCCTTCCATAAGGAACACAGAAACTCACACCTTGGTGGGATTAACTGGTAGGCAGGCTTCTGGGTCACTGACTGGCGAGCACCTCACAGCTGAAGATCCACAGCAGGCTGAGGCAAGAACTTCCAAGGAATCCGGCACACGGAGGAATGCCGGAGCCCAGGGCATTGCTGAATCCCAGGCCGATGAACTGCCCCTGGGTACAATCGTCCCAGAGCTGCAGAAGGTACAAAAGCGGAGTTGCAAGCATCAAGATGGGATAACCGCATCCCTCCTCCGACTGCAAAGCTGATGGGAGGAGTCCATCAGCTTCTGTCTGAGGAGATGGTGCCGTCACTCTGACACAACGATGCCAGCACTACAAGAGTGGTTTGTGCAGTGGAGACCTTGGCGCAGGATGTGCACTCCATGGCGGGGATGTCCACTCCATGGTGCAGGTCATGACCTCCATAGCTGAGGGCATGAGCTCCATGGTGCAGGAATTCAACTACATGGTGCAGGTTCTAGACGGAACCCACAAGTGCAGTGCCAGAAGCCAAGGACTTCTGGATCTCACTCCAGCTGCGCCGCTCTCCCACGGCGGAGGACAAAGGCCCTTGGTTACCTTGAAGGGAAGAGGGTCAGAAGGAGTGCAGCCTCGGGCCTTCCACCCAGGGAACCCTGGGGGTGTCCAGCCCAACTGACAACCTCCCCTCCCTGTGACCTTCAGCCCCGCACACAGAGGAGGGCAGCACGCCAACACCTGTGCTGCCTGAAAGCAGGCCCAGTGTCTCAAGGCGATAAGCTTTTGGTGGGCATGGCTGAAACTAAACACTAGTGGAGAAATGCCACCATTGTAATAGTATTCAAACTGTATTAAAATTCTCTTTACTCAGCTGAAAAGAGCCTCAACAATGTCATGCTATGGCACCATGTTCCGCGAACCCCCCCCCCCCCCCCCCCCCCCCCCCCCCCCCGCGATAACCCGGCGCTTCATCCCTGTGCAGTGTGAGAATGGCAGCACAGTATCTCTCCCACCTCCCCCACTGATGAAGCAGTAATCTCGCTCTGCTCCTGGCATCCCCCGCCCCCCCCCCGCCCTAGCGACCAGGTCTCTGGCACTGTGCCTGGCTCTGTGGCCCAGAAGGGAAGGGGGGAGAACAGAAAAGCAATAGTGATAGGAGACTCAATGGTGAGGGGAATGGATAGGAGATTCTGTGATCGCGAGCGAGATTCCCGGAAGGTATGCTGCCTCCCGGGCGCCAGGAGTGTCTCGGTTCGAGTCTACAGGATTCTTAAGGGGGAAGGGGAGAAACCAGAAGTCGTGGTGCACATAGGATTGGATTGGATTTGTTTATTGTCACGTGTACTGAGGTACAGTGAAAGGTATTTTTCTGCGAGCAGCTCAACAGATCATTAAGTACATGGGAAGAAAGGAAAATACATAATAGGGCAACACAAGGCATAAAATGTAACTACATAAGCACCGGCATTGGATGAAGCATACAGGGTGTAGTGTTAATGAGGTCAGTCCACAAGAGGGTCATTTAGGAGTCTGGTAACAGCGGGGAAGAAACTGATTTTGAGTCTGTTCGTGCGTGTTCTCGGACTTCTGTATCTCCTGCCCGATAGAAGAAGTTGGAAGAGCGAGTAAGCCGGGTGGGAGGGGGTCTTTGTTTATGCTGCCCGCTTTCCCCAGGCAGCGGGGGTGTAGATGGAAATGGATGGGAGGCAGGTTTGTGTAATGGACTGGGCTGTGTTCACAACTCTCTGAAGTTTCTTGCGGTCCTGGGCCGAGCAGTTGCCATACCAGGCTGCGTTGCAGCCAGATACGATGCTTTCTATGGTGCATCTGTCAAAGTTGGTAAGAGTCAATGTGGACATTCCTTAGTTTCCTGAGGAAGTATAGGCGCTGTTGTGTTTTCTTGGTGGTAGCGTTGACCAGGTGGTAGGTGGACCAGGATAGATTTTTGGAGATGTGTACTCCTAGGAATTTGAAACTGCTAACCACCTCCATCTCGGCCCCGTTGATGGTGACTGGGGTGTGTACAGTATTTTGCTTCCTGAAGTCAATGACCAGCTCTTTAGTTTTGCTGGCATTGAGGGAGAGATTGTTGTCGCTGCACCACTCCACTAGGTTCTCTATCTCCCTCCTGTATTCTGACTCGTCGTTATTCGAGATCCGACCCATTATGGTCGTATCATCAGCAAACTTGTAGATGGAGTTGGAACCAAATTTTGCCACGCAGCCGTGTGTGTACAGGGAGTAGAGTAGGGGGATAAGTATGCAGCCTTGCGGGGTCCCGGTATTGAGGACTATTGTGGAGGAGGTGTTGGTGTTCATTCTTACTGATTGTGGTCTGTTGGTCAGAAAATCGAGGATACAATTGCAGAGTGGGGAGCCAAGTCCTAGGTTTTGGAGCTTTGATATGAGCTTGGCTGGGATTATGGTGTTGAAGGCGGAGCTGTAGTCAATAAATAGGAGTCTGATGTAGGAGTCCTTGTTGTCAAGATGCTCTCGGGATGAGTGTCAGGACAGGGAAATGGAGTCTGCTGTGGACCGGTTGTGACGGTATGCGAATTGCAGTAGACCAAGGCATTCTGGGAGTATGGAGAAGATGCGCTTCATGATCAGCCTCTCGAAGCACTTCATTACGACTGAAGTCAGGGCCTCGGGAGGGTAGTCATTGAGGCACGTTGCCTGGTTCTTCTTTGGCACCGGTATGATGGTGGTCTTCTTGAAGCAGGCGGGGACCTCGGAGTAGAGTAGGGGCAGGTTAAAAATGTCCGCGAACACCTCTGCCAGCTGGTCTGCACAGACTCTGAGTGCATGACCACGGATCCCGTCCAGGCCCGTCGCCTTCCGAAGGTTCACTTTCAGGAAGGCCAATCTGACTTCGGAAGCTGTGATGGTGGGTATGGGTGAGTTATGGACTGCTGGGGCACTCGACAGCGGATTGTTGGTTACCTGCTTGAACCGAGTATATAATGCATTGAGTTCGTCGGGGAAGGGTGCGCTGCTGCCAGAGATACTGCTCGGCTTCGCTCTGTAGCCCGTTATGTTGTTTAGTCCTTGCCACAACCGCCGAGAGTCTGTCTGTGACTCTAGCTTAGTTTGATATTCTCTCTTGGAATCTCGGATGGCTTTTCAGAGGTTGTTCCTGGATTTCTTGTATAGGTCAGGGTCGTCTGACTTGAATGCCATAGGCACCAACGACATAGCTAAGAAAAGGGATGAGGATCTAAAAAGTGATTTTACGGAGTTAGGTTGGAAGCTAAAGAGCAGCGTAGTAATCTCAGGATTGCTATGGTGCCACGTGCAAGTGAGGCAAGGAACAGAGAGCGAGTGCAGCTGAACACGTGGCTACAGGGCTGGTGCAGGAGGAAAGGCTTCAGATATGAGGATCATTGGGATATCTTCTGGGGAAGGTGGGACCTGTACATGAAGGACGGATTGCACCTAAACTGGAGGGGGCACCAATATCCTGGGTGGGAGGTTTGCTAGAGTTTAAACTAGTTTGGCAGGGGGATCGGAACCAGAGCTATGGATCAGAGGATAGGGTAGCTGTTGAACAGGCAGAAATAGTATGCAGCGAGTCTGTGAGGAAGGATAGACAGTTGGATAGAGCAAAGTTGCACTCAGTGGAATGGGTTAAAGTGTGTCTGTTTCAATGCAAGGAGTGTCCGGAATAAGGAAGATAAACTTAGAGCATGGATCAGTACTTGGAACTACGATGTTGTGACCATTACGGAGACATGGATTTCACAGGGACAGGAATGATTGTTAGATGTTCCGGGGTTTAGATGTTTTCAGAAGGACAGGGAGGAAGGTAAAAGAGGAGGGGGAGTGGCACTGTTAATTAGGGAGTGCACCACAGCTGCAGAAAAGGAGGTAGCTGAGGACAGTTTGTCTACTGAGTCAGTATGGGTGGAAGTCAGAAACAAGAAAGGAGCAGTCACTTTATTGGGAGTTTTCTATAGACCCCCCAATAGCAGCAGAGAGATAGAGGTACAGATTGGGCGGCAGATCTTGGAAAAGTGCAGAAGTAGTAGAGTTGCTGTCATGGGTGACTTCAACTTTCCCATATTGACTGGAACCTCCTTAGTGCAAATGGTTTGGATGGAGCAGATTTTGTCAGGTGTGTACAGGAAGAATTCCTGACTCAATATGTCGATAGGCCGACTAGAGGGGGGCCATATTGGACTTGGTGCTCGGCAACGAACCAGGCCAGGTGTCAGATATCTCGGTGGGAGAGCATTTTGGTGACAGTGACCACAGCTTCTTGACCTTTTACCATAGTCGTGGAGAGGGATAGGAACAGACAGAATGGAAAGGTATTGAATTGGGGGAGGGGAAATTATACTGCTATTGGACAGGAGTTGAGGAGCATAAAGTGGGAACATTTGTTCTTGGGGAAATGCACAACAGTAATGTGGGGGTTGTTTAAGGTGCACTTGCTGTGAGTGCTGAATAATTTTGTCCCACTGAGACGAGGAAGGAATGGTAAGGTGAAGGAGTCTTGGATGACAAGAGAAGTGGAGCTTCTAGTCAAGAGGAAGAAGGAAGCTTACATAAGGTTGAGGAAGCAAGGATCTGACTCGGCTCCAGAGGGTGACAAGGTAGCCAAGAAGGAACTCAAAAATGGACTGAGGAGAGCTAGAAGGGGGTCATGAAAAAGCCCTGGCGGGAAGGATTAGGGAAAACCCCAAGGCATTCTACACTTATGTGAGAAATAAGAGGATAATCAGAGTGAGAGTAGGGCCGATCAGGGATAGTGGAGGGAACTTGTGTCTAGAGTCTGAGGAGATGGGGGAAGCCCTAAATGAATACATTGCTTCAGTATTCACTGGACAGAGGGACTTTGTTGCCCATGAGAACAGTGTGAACCAGGTTAATAGACTCGAACAGGTTGATATTAAGAAGGAGGATGTGCTGGAAATTTTGAAAAGCATCATAGAACATAGAACATTATAGCGCACTACATGCCATTCGGCCCTCGATGTTGCGAGTCCACTACTGTTGCAGGCAGGGCATTCCACACCCTTACTACTCTCTGAATAAAGAACCTACCTCTGACATCTGTCCTATATCTATCTCCCCTCAATTTAAAGCTATGTCCCCTCGTGCTAAACAAGGAAAAAGGCTCTCACTGTCCACCCTATCTAATCCTCTGATCATCTTGTATGCCTCAATTAAGTCACCTCTTAACCTTCTTCTCTCTAACGAAACAGCCTTTGTGGTTTTTATAAATGACTTGGATGAGGAAGTGGAAGGGTGGGTTAGTAAGTTTGCCGATGACACAAAAGTTGGAGGAGTTGTCAGTAGTGTTGAGGGTTGTTGCAGGTTACAACTGGACATTGACAGGATGCAGAGCTGGGCTGAGAAATGGCAGGTGGAGTTCAACCTTGATAAATGTGAAGTGATTCATTTTGGAAGGTTGAATTTGAATGCTGAATACAGGGTTAAAGGCAGGATTCTTGGAAGTGTGGAAGAACAGAGGGATCTTGGGGTTCACATACATAGATCCCTCAAAGTTGCCACCCAGGTTGATAGGGTTATTAAGAAGGCGGATGGTGTGTTGGCTTTCATTAACAGGGGGATTGAGTTTAAGAGCCGTGGGGTTTTGCTGCAGCTTTATAAAACTCTAGTTAGACCATACTTGGAATATTGTGTCCAGTTCTGGTCGCCTCATTCTAGGAAGGATGTGGATGCTTTGGAGAGGGTACAGAGGGGATTTACCAGGATTCTGCCTGGACTGGAGGGCATGTCTTATGAAGAAAGGTTGAGGGAGCTGGGACTTTTCCCACTGGAGCGAAGAAGGCAGAGAGGTGATGAGAGGCATGAATAGAGTGCATAACCAGAGACTTTTCCCCAGGGTGGAAATGGCTGTCATGAGGGGACATAATTTTAAGGTGATTGGAGGCAGGTATCGGGGAGATGTCAGAGTTAGGTTCTTTACACAGAGAGTGGTGGGTGGGTGGAATGCACTGCCGGCGGAGGTGGTGGAGTTAGAGTCATTAGGGACATTAAGCAACTCTTAGTCAGGCACATGGACAGCAGTAAATTGAAGTGGTGTAGGTTAGGTTGATCTTAGATTAGGATAAATGGTCAGCACAAAGTCTCCCTAGCCCTACACCCCATCTAGGCCCTGACCATCGCCCGAGGTCCTTCCTCTGCCTCCTCCACAGGTTTCCCCTCACCGCCCTCCTCAACGTCCTCCTCTCCTGGGGAGTTGTGGCTCTCCTCCATCTTCTCCTGTTCCAGCTTCCCTCCCGCTGCAGTGCCAGGTTGTGTAGAATGCAGCAGGCCACAATGATTCGGGACACCCTCTGGGGATTGTATTGGAGAGCCGCTCCCAGCCAGGCACCAGAACCGTATCCTCAGCAGGCCAATCGCCTGCCTATCCAACACACACATTGACGCTTGAGCCTCATTGTCACGGGTTTTGGTGGGTGTTTTGGGTCTCCATACTGGCATCATCGGCCACCTCCTGAGTGGGTACCCTTTGTCCCCAAGGATCCATTCTTCCAGCCGCTCCTCTCCCTGAAAAATAGCTGGGATGTGTGAGTATCCCAAGATGCAGCTGTCATGGACGCTCCCAGGGAAACGGACACACATCTGCACAAAGCACATGCCCTGGAAACACACAATCTGGACACTGAGGGAGGGGAATCCCTTACGGTTCATAAACAGGGCTGCACGCCACCATGAGAAACACAGAGCTACGTGGGTGCAGTCAATGACTGCACCTAGGGCAGGCCTGTTAAGTGGGTGAACCCCAAGGACCTGGCGTCCTGGCTCGCCTGGCCCCAGTCAAAGTTGATGTACAAATGGGCCCTCATAAATAGTATGTCTGTCACCTTCCTTATGCACTTGTGTGCGTCAGACTGGGAGATACATCACAGGTCACCTGTGCAGCCCTGAAACGAGCCTCTGGCATAAAGGTTCAGAGTGACACTGACTTTCAGGGTCACAGACAATGGGTGACCACCCAGTTATTGTGGTGCTAACTCTTACATCACCTGGAACAGGTGGTCCACCGTCCACCATGACAGATGCCACTTCCTCCGGTATTGGACCTCTGACATTTGGAGGTACGGAATTGCTCAGCGGCAGACCCCTGGCCTGTAGTGTCTCCTCCAAGGCTCCCCCATCGTTGGCACGGCACCTGGTAGGTCAGCGGGCCCTGCCTCCCCATACTCTGCAGGCTGTGCGCAGTGGCACATCAACATCGCTGCTGCTGCTCCACTGCTATGAAAAGAACTGCCAGCTCCACTGGATCTATGATTCTGTCGAATCAAAAACTGAAATGAGAAGAACATTACAGTGAGCGATGAGGCGCCCTGACAATGCCCTGACCCACAGACATCTCAGGATCTGCGACATCCACCCACGCTGATGACTGATGAGCACTGCTACCCTCCCGCCTTGCATCAGGTGCAACCTGTGTGGCACCTCTCTGACCTGGAGAGGTGGGTGTAAGCCTTGGTGTTCAATATTTGGGGGCTCAGCTCACAAAGGGTTAACCATTGAGCGACAATCAGGGGCGTACTCAAACATTTCAGTACTGACTAAATTGGCACAATTGACTCATCAACGAAATGTCAGGGAGCTTCTTAGGCAACTGGCTTCCCCCTTCCTACTAGGTCTAGATCTCTTACGATTTTGATCGCCTCTATCAAATCTCCGCTTAATCTTCTCTTCGTTAAGGAGAACAATCCCACTCGCTTCCATTTATCCATCACAGTTGAGCGTTGCACACCTCACCAGCCCTCTGCCAGTCGGGGTCAGTGATGCATCAGCCGCTGATTTTCCCCCTCTTTAGTTCTGAGCCAGCAGCGTGATAGAGGTATTAACAATGAAAATGTTGTTCTTGTGATTGTTTTGCCAGTGGCAGAACATATTTAAGTGTTTGAAACAAAGAGCCAGGAGCTATGATGGTGAAATATGTGGGGGGAGAAAAAGTGTTTAGAAATCAGTCAAAGTCACACAATGCACTAAAAACATGATGTGACGTCAATAAAAAGCACAAGAAGCTAAGATTGTTAACATAAAATGATACACAAGGACATAATATGTTTACATATCTCCTGCATTAAACAGGATAAATTTAGCAAAAACTCACCAGGTCATTTTATGACCACATTATAACAAACATTAAAATGAAGCACTCAAGTTCACAGTGTTCTCTGGGCAGCTCTTGAACAATAATGTTAAGAGCAGTAAATTGGAGAGACCAACGCAACATTGACACGGTGGAAATGCTTCGAACAATCGGAAACTTTCTGTTCTCCTGTTGGCGAAATCATTTAATTATTTTCAGGTTCAATTTACAAACAGTTATAGTGGGCTGCGGCAGTTGTTTACAATAATAGTTCCTTTGTTAGCTAGTTTCAACCTGCTGGACAAAGTCAGAAAGAAATGCCGCTGAGCTTTATGTGCACGTGGAATCATATCGCTCAGAAGGAGGCCATTCGGCCCATCATGCATGGATGTGGCTGCTCTCTGCAAGAGTTACAAAGTAGCCCCAGTCCCTTGCATTTCCCCACCCTGCAAATTGATTCTCTTCTAAGTACACATCCAATTCCACCATTTTTAACAACTCAACCTGTTCCCAATACTCTTTCAGACGATGCACTTTTTTGCCAAGTGCCCTAAATCCGATTCCTCTGGTTACCACCCCTCAAGCCAATGGAGTTTCTCCCTGTCCACACTTCATAGTTCTGATCGCATCAACACATCTTTTCTCTCAAGAGAGCGATCCCAGCTTCTCTAGTTTTGCAACGTAACTGAAATTCCTTTTCTACTTGGACGGACAATGAAGCATTCCTTGAGGAATGCCGCAGCTGGTTTGTGCGCAGCAAGATCCCACGCACTTCAACGTGACAACGATCAGATCATCTGTTTTCATGATGTTGGCTGAGGAATAACTATTAACCGGCGTACCTGGGAGAACTCCCCTGCTCTTCTTCCAAATGGTGTCATGGGCTCTGTCACGTCCAACCATGAGGGCAGATGAGACCTTGGGTTTGACGTCTCATCTGAACGCCGGCACCGCTGACAGTGGCGCACTCCCTCGGTACTGCACCGGAGGTTTCAGCCTAGATCCCCACGTGCCAAGCTCTGAATTGGGACTATGAACGTTCCTAACTCGGAGGTGAGCGTGAGCCATGGCACCATGCCAATAATGATGTGGCATGGGATGCACGTTTTGAACTGCTAAACCCCTTCTATACACTCACCAGTAGTGGAAGTCCACTGTTGCGTTCACTCTCTTAGAATTGAGGTTGTGATGTAAATTGAGTATGAACACTCGCAGCTGTCGGCCAGATAGGATGTTCTTTTCTCAGGCTATAGAGCTTTAAAAGGTCGGTTCACCCTGGGCAAAATGAACAGTTAAGACTTAACACATGTACCTAGTAACATGAGATGAGTGAGTGCAGCAGTGGAACTTGGGTTAAGTACTGTCCGGACTCGATAGAATAAAGTTCCCTGTGATCTCTACCAGGGTCTGCTGAGAAAATGTACCCAATCCTTTAGGCATCAGTCCATAGTTTGCAAAATGTGATGTGAATTGGGATCCTTGTTAAAGGTCGGGGAAATGGACAGTGCACCGAATCAGTCGGAGAGATTCTGATACTGGAGCAGGGGTGCATTACTGTTAGAGTTACTCGACATCTAACCCATGCTGGAGCTGACTTGGGGGGCACTCGATGCCAAAAGGTGGGCGCACAAAATGGCAAATATTGCATTTCCCACAACATCCTTCGAGCGGGGCAGCACTGGCGTTAACGACAATCAGACAGGGGAAAATAAAAGAGAAAAACTTTCAATTTGCCAGTGAAGTGACGGAATGTTACAGGGCAGCTGTTTTCTACATTTGCGTATGGTAGCTGCACTACAGGGAATATGAATTCTTGACACATATGACAGGCAGTCAGCAAGTGGCTTATAAAAGAAAGAAGTATTAGTCTTGTGTTTTAAGCTGGCATGTGCAGCATGTGACTTGCTAGCTGCTTGCAGAGTTAAAATGTCTCATCTCTGTTGGCAGCGCATCCATTTTATATTCTTTTAATGAGAATGTGGTCTCATTCGATAATCGTGAGACAATTCACATGGGCTTGAGAAGTGGTTATCCTGTTTCTCAAAGCATTAATCTAATTTCTGAAGTTGACAGCTTCGGGAAAGCGATGACAAGTAGTTCTATTCCTTCAGTCATATTTCTGGACCCTCCCGTGTTTCTGATTTTAACCATTGGCAGCCATGACTTCAGCTGTCAGGTCCCCAAGCTCTGCAATTTCCTCCCTCGATCGCACCACCTCTGTATCTCTCTGTCCTCCTATAAGATGCTCTTTGAAACCTAATTCTTTGACCTCGCTATTGGTTATGTCTCGCTATTGTCTTGAGCTGTTAAAGATCTTTATTTTGAGTTTATCTTGGGATTTGATGGCTTCTTACTCTAGAAGTGATCTTTCTGGAAGCAAATGCCTTGTTCAAAGACATTTATTTACGTGCAAACTATTTAGAAAGGTTAAATAAGATGAAGACATGGCTGGAGCGAATCTATAAGATGCTTCACACTCCTCCCCTTAATGAGTGACATCCCTGTGACATAGTTCCTTATGCACATGCTCAGGAGCTAGTATTGGAGTTAACTTTTTATTCTACGATGGGTGCCATATAAAAATATGTTGCTGGCGTTTTGACCTGTCACTGGTTCAAGATCAGCCATAAACCCCAGAGAAGCTGCACAATCTCATGTCCATGCTCTTAATTATACAATCATATCCAATTTACTCAGCATCTTGAGTGAGATAAAGAGAAAGGGAGGAGTGCTTGAGTTGTATTTTTTAATTCATTTATGGGATGTGGGCATCGCTGGTTATGTCAGCATTCATTGCCTATCCCTAGTTCCCCTTCAGAAGGTCAGTTGCCTTCTTGAACCGCTGCAGTCCTTGATGTGTAGGTACACCCACTGTGCTGTTAGGGAGGGACTTGCAGGATGTTGCCCCAGCGACAGTGAAGGAACGGCGATATATTTCCAAGTCGGTATGGTGAGTGACTTGGAGGGGAACCTCCAGGTGGTGGGGTTCCCAGGTATCCGCCACTCTTGACCTTCTAGATGGTAGTGTTCGTGAGTTTGGAAGGTGTTGTGTAAGGAAACTTGGTGAGTTACTACAGTGCATCTTGTGGATGATACACACGGCTGCCACTGTTCGTCGGTGGTGGAGGGTTTGAATGTTTGTGGAAGGGGGAGCAATCAAGCGGGGCTGCTTTGACCTGGATGGTGTCGCGTTTGAGAATTGTTGGAGCTGCACTCATCTAGGCAAGTGGAGAGGATTCCATTACACTCCTGACTTGTGCCTTGTAGATGCTGGACAGGCTTTGACGGGTCAGGAGGTGAGTTACTAGCTGTAGGATTCCTAGCCTTTGGCCTGCCTTTGTAGCCACAGTATTAATGTGGCTAGTCCAGTTCAGTTTCTAATCAATGGTAACCCCCAGGATGTTGATTGTGGGAGATTCAGCGATGGGAATGCCATTGGATGTCAAGGGGCGGTGGTTATATCCTCGCTTGTATATATTTTGCTATATGACATTCTGTCCCTACTTGAAGATCACTTATATAAATTGTAAATAGTTGAGGACCGAGGACTGACCCTTGCAAGCAGGTACAGAGTGTAATATTACAAGTTTTGTGGATGATACTAAAATAGATAGGAAAGCACAGTGAAGAGGAGATAAAGATTTTACAGACGGATATAGATAGGCTAGGAGAATGGGCCAGAATTTGGCAGATGGAGTTTCCATTTTGACCAAAAAAGTAGAAAGGCAAATCATTATCCAAATGGAAAGCCTCTGGGCAGAGGGATCTGGGTGGCTTTGTGCATGAATCACAGAAAGTCTGTATGCAGGTACAGCATAAAGTGAAAAAGGCAAATGGAATGTGAGCATTTATTGCTAAAGGACTGGAGTATCAAAGTAGAGAAGTGTTGTTGCAATTGTATAGGGTGTTAGTGAGACCACATCTGGAGTATTGTGTCCAGATTTGGTCTCCTTGTTTGAGGAAGGATGTGGTGGCATTGGAGGCCGTTCAGAGGAGGTTCACCAGGTTGATTCCGGGGGTTAAAGGGTTGATGTATGAGGAGAGACTAAACAGTTTGGGCTTATACTCGCTGGAGTTTAGAAGAATGAGAGGGGATCTGATTGAGGTATATGAAACACTAAAAGGAGTTGATAAAGTAACTAGACCAAAACGTTTGTTCCTCTTCGTGTTGTAATCTCTCAATTCTGTTCATGGCCCTGTGGGTGAAGACTGTCTCGTTATCACCTGAAAAGTTACAGGTTTGGGTTCTGCACATCTTTCGAAAATGTCCAGTCCTTTCCCAGTGAAAACATTTTGAAGTGCTTGCAGAACATTACTCATGCCTGTGGGTCATCTTTGGCGCCACAGCACTGGGTGAGCCAATTCAGTTTGAGGGCAATTAAGGACGGGCAACACATGCTGGCCCAGTTCACATACCAAGAATTAATTTTTTTTAATGTTTAAAATGTTATGGCCCCATCACAGTGCGTCTCGCACTGACATATGCAGTGTGCCATTTATATTGCCGTTTACTTTGGGTGGGGGGGTAAACTGTGGCCCATGTGTGTGGTACTGTTGCATAGACCCACACATTGGTCCTTTCAGCTGTAATGTTACAGCCTGCATTCAACCAGCAACTTCCATGAGTGCAGGACTTTCCAAAGCGCCTCACAACGAAGGGTTTTTGAAGTGCAGTCGCGGTTATCATGTCGGAAATGCGGCAGCAGCCAACTTGTGCAAAGCAAGATTCCACAAATAGCAATATGATAGATGACCAGGATTATTTGTTTTTTTAGCGGTGTTGACTGAGAGATAAATATTGACCAGGGGACTGGGATAAATTCCCTTGCTCTTCTTCAAATTAACACCATGGGCCAGTTCACAGCACAACACACCAATCACTCATTAGGGATTGAGTAACCATCTTGTGCCATATCTTAATATATGAACCCACATGAGAACGTTCCTCCAGTGGCATAAAGGTGGAAGACATCCGAGTTGTGTCCTTCTTTTGCGGCAACAGATAAACGAATTCAACAAATTGAGGGATAAATTAGAAGACAGCTTCTTAAAGAGATACTGCATCAAAGTAAACCGATTCTCAAAGGAAACTTAAAACATCAACATACAATATGGCTGAAGGGAAGGGCAGCACGGTAGCACAGTGGCTAGCACTGCGGCTTCACAGCGCCATGGTCTCAGGTTCGATTCCTGGACTTAGGTGACTGTCTCTGCACGCTGTCCCTGTGACTGAGTGAGTTTCCTCCGGGTGCTCCGGTTTCCTCCCACAAGTCCCAGGGGATTTTCACAGTAACTTCATTGCAGCGTTCATGTAAGCCTACTTGTGGCAATAAAGATTATTATTATTAATAAAACACCTCGGACCCCCTCGGTGCCCACTGAGCACGGAAGACCTCAATCGTGCTGGCAGACGCCATGTGCACCCTTTCCAGAGACACCCCGGCAGTGAATATAGCTATGGAAGATATTCCGACCCCCTCGTCCCTTCTGGAGCTATTAATGGCCAGCTTGGCTCGGCCCAGAAGCAGACCCATGAGGAAAGTCCTCCTCACTGCCCTCCTCCACACTGGGTGCCTGAAGATCAGAAGCGTGGGGTTGAAGTCTAGATTTTTCACAAAACTAGAAAAGAGGGTGCAGCCGAGGACAGCTGACAGATATGTGGTCCACGGGCTCCACAAGGCCGCAAAAGATACCTGCAAATTGGTAGCCCATAAACCAATGGGCCTACTGCCTGCGTGCGACCTCTCAACCCCGGGGCTCTGTGTGTGTGTGTGTGTGTGAAACTAAGACTGGATCACATGACACATTTCCCTTCTACAGATGTCATGCTGATACCCCTGAAAGGCATATTCCTACAACTGAGACTTGTGTTTAATATCTCATCCTAAAGCTGGCACCTCTGTCAGTGCAGCATTCCTCCAGTACTGCACTGGGAGTATCAGCTGATCTTTACATGTCTCAGTAGAAATTTTGAATTTGTGTGCTTAATCAGATGGGGAAAAATTCCATCCCTTCAACACCAGTCTATCGGATTAACACCAAAACATTTTCCGGGATCACGTAATAGCGGGTCCTATTGGAAAGAATTTCTGTTGACATCGGAGGAAAATAACAAAAGATGAGGAGAAATTTTTGAGACAGCTTCTTTGCCAGGAACTTACTGATAATTTAAGATTCCAAAGGGAGCAGGAGAAATTGAAAGGACTTAGGAAAGTAACCAAAAATATATGCATTCACATAAAAATGAATGACGTGCTGATGAGGGTTTACAATGTGAGTGGTCTGCAGTGCACTGTGTAATGCTCGCATAGTGTGCATTATACACAGACAATCTTCTGTTTATATGATGCGCTTTGACTGGTTGTAAATCACTGTGGGATGGACCGTGCACTTAACCCCCATCCACCTTCAAACCCAATTCCTGCTCGGAATCTTCTGGGCATTAGTTACTGTTATCAGAGTCTGTAAGAAAAGCCCTTCAACTTAAAATGCCAATTTTGTTGATTAATTATGAGCAAACTCACAAAATGAAGAGCCAGCCAAGCAGCAAGTGCGAGGAAGGCAAGTCCAGGATATGGATTAGCCACCTTTAGAACATAGAACACACAGCGCAGAAGGAGGCCATTCGGCCCATCGAGTCTGCACTGACCCACATTAAGCCCTCACTTCCACCCTATCCCAGTAACCCAATAACCCCTCCTAACCTTTTTGGACACTAAGGGCAATTTAACACGGCCAATCCACCAAACCTGCACATCTTTGGACTGTGGGAGGAAACCGGAGCACCCGGAGGAAACCCACGGGGAGAATGTGCAGACTCCGCACAGACAGTGACCCAGAGGGGAATGGAACCTGGGACCCTGGTGCTGTGAAGCCATAGTGAAGCCACAGTGCTATTCACTTGTGCTACCGTGCTGCACTTTCTATCAGCTTGCTTCCTTTCAGGCCTTTGAAGATCTTTTCTCAAAAAATCTGACGTTTTATTCGGTTTTTCTCACTTTGGTAAATTCCCTCTCACCTTCGGATCGAGCAAAGCTACGCCTTGATTGTAAAATTCTCACCCTTGAATCCGAATCCGGGCCCTCAGTGGGGAACACCCCTCCGAGGCCATACTTAGTCCCGTTTCCTGTACGGAGGAGATCCGCCCTCCGGAATCCTGAGTGCAGGAGGTGATCGGGATGCCGTTTTTAAATGGTACTCTGATCTCTCGACCCCCCAACAAGACCCCCAGACCCCCCCCACCCAAAGCCCCAACTTACCAATAAAGGGGTCCTTGGGCCCCCCTCCCACCCCACGGACAGGGCATTGCCGGGTCGATCCTCGGCATGGGCGCAATGTCAGTCTGGCACCTTGGCACTGCCAGGGTGTCAGTGCCAAGGTGACCAGGTGGCACCGACAGTGCCAGGGTGTGACCCTGCCCAGAGGGTAACCACCTGGGGCCTCCGATCCCTAAGGGAACCACCCCCCCCCCCAAGTGCCGGTCTGCCTGTTCCCCATTTATGGGGACCCAGTACTGAACAGCGCCCGCCTAAGGTCTCTGAGGAGTTAGTTCCCAACACCTCAGCTAGATCTGGCGAGCTGCATTTTAGAACGAGAGTAGCTACTCGCTCTAATCTGCAGATTTGCCAAATACTGATCCCGCCTTCATTGGGCGGGATCCAGCTGGCAAGATCCCGTTAGATCTTGGGAAGCATGGCGAGCCGGGTAAATCCCGGAAGAGGCCTCTCCCGGAATCTACAGACGGCGCTGCGCCCCTGTTCGGGTGGGACACGGCTGTTAGATCACACCCTAGATTTCATGACTAGTCCTTCAGACCCTGCTGTGGCCCTAGCCAACATCTTCCCCGACAGCTCCAACACTGGCATCTATCCAGCAACGTGGAAGATTTCCCAGGTGTGTCCTGTATACAAAAGCAGAACAAATCCAAATCAGTCAATCACGGCCGCATCAGTCTGCTCTCCATCATCAGCAAAGTGATGGAAGGAGTTATCAACAGCGCTATCAAGGGGCACTTGTTTCGCAATAACCTGCTCACTGATGCTCAGTTTGGGTTCCGCCAGGGTCACTCAGCTCCTGACCTCTTTACAGCCTTGGATCAAACACGGAAAAAAGAGCTGAATGCCAGAGGTGAGGCGCGAGTGACTGCCCTTGACATCAAGGCAGCATTTGACCGAGTATGGCATCCAGGAGCCTGAGCTAAACTGGAGTCAATGGGAATCATTGGTTGGAGTCATACCTGGCACAAAGGAAGATGGTTGTGGTAGTTGGAGTGTGGTGAACCCTTGGGTGCAACTGTATTAGGGGATGTAAGGTAGGACCTGCACTACAGGTTCGCTGGTAGCCCCTGCTAGGAGCCGTATAAATATGCGTGTCCTCCTTCTGATCAGCCATTTCGCCAGCTGCAGTAGGAGGCCACGCATCTGACTGTAATAAAGCCACAGTTGTACCAATCTGAGTCTTTCGTGCAATTGATCGTGCATCATGGAGGTCAATCATCTCAACTCCAGGACATCACTTCAAGAGGTCCTCAGGGTAGTGTCCTAGGCCCAATCATCTTTAGCTGTTTCATCAATTACCTTCCTTCCACCATAAGGTCAGAAGTGGGGATGTTGGCGGATGACTGCACAATGTTCAGCACCATTCGCAACTCCTCAGATCCTGGAGCAGTCCATGTCCAAATTCAGCAAGACCTGGACAATATCCAGACTTGGGCTGACAAATGTAAGGCCACACAAGTACCAGGCAATCACTATCTTCAAGAGTCTAACCATCGCCCTTTGACATTCAACAGCAGTACCATGGCAGAATCCCCCATTACAACACGTTGCCTTTACCACTGATCAGAAACTTAACTGGACCGGCCATATAAATATCAGCAGTGTGTACCATCTACAAGATGCAAGATGCAATTCACCAGCACTTTCTAAACCGGAGATTCCTACATTTACATGGACAGAGGCACTTGGAAACATCACCACCTGCATCCAAGGAATATCTATAGTCAGACACCAACCTGACCTGGAAATATGTTGGGCTGGATTCTCCGGTCGCGGACGCCGAAACCACATTCAACGATCGGCCGGCGAATCACAGTTCCCGACCAAATCGGGACGGGTGCCACTTTCGCGAAGCTCCACCCCCTCCAAAGTGGCGTACTCAGTGAGTCGGGGGAGGGCCGATCGCGGACAGGGGGGGGACATTAGCAGGGGCTAGGGGCACTGTGGGAGGGTGGTCCGGTGCACGCGAACTGGCCAAAGGGGGGGACTATTTTGCCGGCGGGGTCCGCGAGCGGCTGCCGCCATGTAGCACGGCACGTCCGCTCAGGCTGCCTCCATGCGCATGCGCAGCCACGGACCTGGAGATTCTCCGGGGGGGGGGGGGTATCGGCAGCTAGAGCCGGTGTGCTCTTCGCTGGCGGCATGCTAGCTCCCAGCAAAACGGGGAATCGGTGGCCATTTCTTTTGTCGTAAAATGCCACCGTTCCCACGCCGGCGTGGGAACATCGCCTCAAAATCGGAGAATCCAGCCCCTGTCTTTCCTTCACTGCTGCTGGGTGCGAATCAGAGACACCTTCTCAAGATCAGTAGGCCAATTAGGGATAGGATTTAAAGGCCTTGCTGGCTAAACTCAAATACATCGATGAAAAATGAAAAAAGCACTTTGTGCACAGATTAATAGATTTGTTACTATTTTTAGAAATGACTGTAAATTCAGGGACCAGGGATGTTAATGTCGAGGAATGGATCAAGGCCGTATTTCAGCTGCTAAGTATCAATCTGACAGGTCAGGAACGGAGTAAGTCTTTCTTTGCTCAGGCCTTGTGCCCAGAGTTAGGAGAAAGCCCATCACTGCGCTATATCCTACAACCATGTTTGTGGCCTTTTCTCATGTGATGGTCAATCGGAAACTGCAGTGAAGCTACCTTTAGGGATAGAATGCACCCTCAGTAGGCAGGATGTACACACATGACGCTGTAATAACATTCCCAGCATTAACAAATGTCATTCAGACCCCAATGTTTATTATTATTCAAAATATTCCTCAATGTTTCCTCAGGCAACAACAGAAAAGAAAATAATGTGAAAGGACACCACAATCCTTACTGCGGCCATTCGTGTAACTAATCTGACTTCATGAAGCATCATGAAAGTTCCCTAAAAGTAAAAACATGCCTTTTGCTCTCTTGGGCACCAGGGAAATGAGGCCAAAGGCCTAAAGCTCAATCCTTGCACTTTGTTTCTGTCTTTAGCCATCTCTGAAATGAAGGATCTTATAGAGATAGATAGGTTCTTGAGTAATAAGGGGATCAGGGGTTATGGGGAAAAGGCAGGAGAATGGGGATAAGAAAATATCAGCCATGATTAGTTACAAGGGGCGCTTGATAGTTACAAGGAAGCGAGGAAGGATCTAAAGAGAGAGCTAAGACGAGCAAGGAGGGGACATGAGAAGTCTTTGGCAGGTAGGATCAAGGAAAACCCAAAAGCTTTCTATAGGTATGTCAGGAATAAAATAATTACTAGGGTAAGAGTAGGGCCAGTCAAGGACAGTGGTGGGAAGTTGTGTGTGGAGGCTGAGGAGATAAGCGAGATACTAAATGAATACTTTTCGTCAGTATTCACTCAGGAAAAAGATAATGTTGTGGAGGAGAATGCTGAGACCCAGGCTATTAAAATAGATGGCCTTGAGGTGCGTAGGGAAGAAGTATTGGCAATTCTGGACACGGTGAAAATAGATAAGTCCCCGGGGCCTGATGGGATTTATCCTAGGATTCTCTGGGAAGCCAGGGAAGAGATTGCTGAGCCTTTGGCTTTGATTTTTATGTCATCATTGGCTACAGGAATAGTGCCAGAGGACTGGAGGATAGCAAATGTGGTCCCTTTGTTCAAGAAGGGGAGTAGAGATAACCCCGGTAACTATAGGCCAGTGAGTCTCACGTCTGTTGTGGGTAAAGTCTTGGAGAGGATTATAAGAGATACGATTTATAATCATCTAGATAGGAATAATATGATTAGGGATAGTCAGCATGGTTTTGTGAAGGGTAGGTCATGCCTCACAAACCTTATCGAGTTCTTTGAGAAGGTGACTGAACAGGTAGACGAGGGTAGAGCAGTTGATGTGGTGTATATGGATTTCAGTAAAGCGTTTGATAAGGGTCCCCATGGTCGGCTATTGCAGAAAATACGGAGGCTGGGGATTGAGGGTGATTTAGAGATGTGGATCAGAAATTGGCTAGTTGAAAGAAGACAGAGGGTGGTGGTTGATGGCAAATGTTCAGAATGGAGTTCAGTTACTACTGGTGTACCACAAGGATCTGTTCTGGGGCCGTTGCTGTTTGTCATTTTTATAAATGACCTAGAGGAGGGCACAGAAGGTTGGGTGAGTAAATTTGCAGACGACACTAAAGTCGGTGGAGTTGTAGACAGTGTGGAAGGATGTTGCAGGTTACAGAGGGACATAGATAAGCTGCAGAGCTGGGCTGAGAGGTGGCAAATGGAGTTTAATGTAGAGAAGTGTGAGGTGATTCACTTTGGAAAGAATAACAGGAATGCGGAATATTTGGCTAATGGTAAAATTCTTGGCAGTGTGGATGAGCAGAGGGATCTCGGTGTCCATGTACATAGATCCCTGAAAGTTGCCACCCAGGTTGATAGGGTTGTGAAGAAGGCCTATGGTGTGTTGGCCTTTATTGGTAGAGGGATTGAGTTCCAGAGCCATGAGGTCATGTTGCAGCTGTACAAAACTCTGGTACGGCCACATTTGGAGTATTGCATACAGTTCTGGTCGCCTCATTATAGGAAGGACGTGGAAGCTTTGGAACGGGTGCAGAGGAGATTTACCAGGATGTTGCCTGGTATGAAAATTGCGTATTGTCACGAGTAGGCTTCAATGAAGTTACTGTGAAAAGCCCCTAGTCGCCACATTCCGGTGCCTGTCCGGGGAGGCTGGTACGGGAATCGAACCGTGCTGCTGGCCTGCTTGGTCTGCTTTAAAAGCCAGCGACTTAGCCTGTTGAGCTAAACCAGCCCCTCGAGGAAAGGCTGAGGGACTTGAGATTGTTTTCGTTAGAGAGAAGAAGGTTAAGAGGTGACTTAATAGAGGCATACAAAATGATCAGAGGGTTAGATAGGGTGGACAGTGAGAGCCTTCTCCCACGGATGGAGGTGGCTAGCACGAGGGGACATAGCCATAAATTGAGGGGTAATAGATATAGGACAGACGTCAGAGGTAGGTTTTTTACGCAAAGAGTGGTGAGGCCGTGGAATGCCCTACCTGCAACAGTAGTGAGCTCGCCAACGTTGAGGGCATTTAAAAGTTTATTGGATAAGCATATGGATGATAATGGCATAGTGTAGGTTAGATGGCCTTTAGTTTTTGACTTCCCATGTCGGTGCAACATCGTGGGCCGAAGGGCCTGTACTGCGCTGTATCGTTCTATGTTCTATGTTCTATGATTGAATGGTGGAGCAGACTCGATGGGCCGAGTGGCCTAATTCTGCTCCTGGCTGGGATTCTCCCCTACCAGGCGGGGCGGGGGGTCCCGGAGGGATGGAGTGGGGTGAACCAGTCCGGCGTCGGGCCACCGCACCTTTCGGGGCCAAGCCCTCACCTTGCGGGGCTAGGCCCGCATCGGAGTAGTTGGCGCTCCGCCGGCTGCCATGGACGACCGTTGGCCAATGCCAGCGAGGGCCGAAGAGGGACTTTGCCGGCCGACGTAAGTCCGCGCATGCGCCGGAGCGTCAGTGGCTTCTGACGTCATCCCCGCGCATGCGCAGGGGAAGGGGTCACTTCCGCCTCTGCCATGGTGAAGACCATTGCGAAGCCAGAAGGAAAAGAGTGCCCCCATGGCACAGGCCCGCCCGCCGATCGGTGGGCCCCGATCGTGGGCCAGGCCACCGTGGGGGCACCCCCGGGGCCAGATAGCCTCGCGCCCCCCCCCCCCCAGGATCCCGGAGCCCATCCGCGCCGCCTGCTCCCGCCGGTCAGGTCGGTGGTTTGATTCCCGCCAGCGGGAGAGGCCTGACAGCGGCGGGACTTTGGCCCATCGCGGGCCGGAGAATCGCCGGGGGGGGGCCCGCCGACCGGCGCGGTGCGATTCCCATCCCCACCGAATCTCTGGTGGTGGAGAATTCGGGACACGGAGGGGGCGGGATTGACGCCGGCCCCCAGCGATTCCCCGACCCGGTGGGGGGGTCAGAGAATCCCGCCCCTTACGTCTTATGGTCTTATGGTCTCTCCATACATAACTTTTAATGCCACATGCCTTAAATTTGGAACACCTTTACGACACAACAGTCTATCAAACTCCATATACAGCCATTACATTCCTGTTACCTTTTATCTCTGACCTCTTCATACAATGCATTTAATTTGCAAAGCCTTCTTAAATTCATTGGGGTAGATTTTCTCCTTAGCTACCTGTGGGGGTGGTTGAGAGAGGGCTCTGGATTGTAATATCTGGATGTCCTGACTGTTTTAGAACCCATCTGATCTTCATTCCATGAAAATCAACTGACAGAACCTTTACCAAGCAACACACTGGAGTCCGAGGACATGTGTGACAGCCGTTCTGTGCTGCTCCTGTCTTACTGCGCTTAGTCCAAGGGATATTTATTAAAATCACTCTCTGATGTTTGACCCCTTGTGCTAAGTTCAGAGGGTATTTACTCCTACGTAGGGGGTCCCTCGGGATCGAGCGTGATTTGCTTCTATTCTGGTTCGGTGGGTTCAGAAATAGCGGATACGTCCAATGTGCGATATGAAGATGCTGCCACATGTGGGGCAGGTGGTGCCTGGCGGTTCAGATAGTTGTTTGGAGGTTTGCGTGCTCTCTCCGTGTTCACCTCTTTGTCTTCCCAGCAAAGTATCTCAATGTGGCCCTCTTGAATGAACCAGCTACATTTGGGTCTGTCGCAAGTCAGGATCTACCAGGAGTTGGCGGGAATGTTTGTTTTCCTCAGGGATGTTTTGGGGGCATACCCGCTGTCCTCTTGGGTGTCTCTTGCCATGACCAAGTTCGAAGAAGAGCAGTTGCCTCAGGAGCCCGGTGTCAAACATACAAATGACATATATTGCCCAGCAAAGCCGGGATCAAACCTGGGACCTCGGCGCCATGAGGCAGCAGTGCTAACCACTGTGCAGCACTCCCCTTGGACCACCTTTCTTGTCACAGGATTTCCTGACACTACCAGTCCATTGATGTACTACAATAGGTAGTCCGAGTCTCTAGAATAAAAAGGAACATGGGGGAATCACTGCGACCGAGTAAACCATCATCTTAACCTCGTGTTTGAGATCCTGAACCTCAAATACTCTTTCCCATGGCCGGCTGAACACTGTGTTAGCACATTGGAAGTGATGAGGAATTTCGTTGTCCATATCGACCTTCATAAAATGTTGACACTGTAGATATCCAGCTCTTCATCTTGGACCCCCTTTTATCAGCTCTTAAATCTAAGAGATGTCTCCAGCCTGGATAACTCAATTGGCTTTATTTGCCTTATCACTAGAAATGTTTTTAGCACCAGTAGTTCATACTTGATGCAATAATATCATTCCATGGTCATTCCTTTGTCAGACAGTCAATTTGTTTAAGGATGAGAGCGAGCAACATCACGCCCACCCGTCCGTAAATAGGAATCTGTGTACAGATTAAAAGTTAATTACTCTACTTCTCACATCATTCTGAAAAGCACAGGTCAGCCAGGCAAAAAATTGAATAGAACGTCCCTTGATTTTACATCTTCCTTTATTATTCCGCACCATTTGATTTGGGATGGAGTGCATGGGTAAATACTGAAATGAAGTATTCAAAGAGGCACTTCCCAGCCAAAGAAGATCCATATGAGGCTCATCAATTCAAGGAGTCCCTACAGTGCAGAAGGCTATTCGGCCCATTGAGTCTGCAGCGACCCTCTGAAAGAGCACCCAACCTAGGCCAGCCCCCCCCCCCCCCCCCCGTCCTATCCTCATAACCCCGTAAACCCACCTAACCTACGACTGTGGGGGGAAATTGAAACCCAAGCAGCCACGGGGAGAACATGCAAACTCCACATAGACAGCCAGCCGAGGCTGGAATCGAACCTGGATCTCGGGCGCTGTGAGGCAGCAGTGCTAACCAGTGTGCTACCGTGCCGCCAAGTTGCCAGTTGACCACCCTTGCTCTATATAGCCTTACCTCCCCCTGCTTCATGCTAATTCCAGTGAGCGCACTTCTCATGGCTGTACTGTGCAATGCTGATTCAGCCCTGGGAGTAGATCGGAAGACAAGAGGCTACAGTCATTCTGCACAGTGTGATCGCCAAGGATGAAGCCAAAGCTCTCTCAGAGCAGCTGCACCTGTACAAACCTCAACCTCCCCCTTCTTCTACCTTTTCCGGTTACGTCCAGCCTCCTGATACAATGCGCACTTCTCAGATTTTGACTTGTCTTGCTCCTGTCACCCATATTGCCTTGAATTTTCTTGATGCTCCACATCTGACGCCAGTCAAGGGGCAGGATGTGTGGTGCCTCTAATCAAGTAATACGTCTACAATAAACATGAACCGCAGCATAAAATGGCTAGATTGATTGTTTTCACTTGATGGTGGGGCTCATCTAACACAAACAACCTTCACATGACCTTTCTCCAGGATCAGGATAATTTTTCCAGATTTAACATGCAAGAATGCTTGTTGTGTGGGTCAACGTTTGGTAATCTCCTTTTGTTCCTAGTATAATCGTGAGGGTTTATACCCGGCATAATTCCTTCATGGGATAAGTCACCATTATGGTTCTTATTTACAGTGTCAACCATCGCTCAGTTGATATCACTTCTGACGCTCAGTCAGAAGGTTGTGGGTTCAAGTCCCATTCCCGGGGTTTAAGCACAAAATCTATCCTGACACATCCAGAGCAGCACTGAGGAAGTGATGTACGGTCAGAGGTGCCATCCTTCAGATGACACATTAAACCACGGCCCTGTCTCCCCTTCAGGCAGGCATAAAGGTTCCAATGACATAATTCAAAAGAAAAACATGGCAGTTCTCCCCATTGTCCCAGCCAATATCTATCCCTCCAACCAACATCACTAAAGCAGATTATCAGATCATTATCACGTTGTTTTTTTTCTGGGGGGCTTGTCTCCATCAATTGCTGTGTTTACGACATTACAATAGTAACTATACTCTAAAAGCACTTCATTGGCTCCAGCACTTTGATAGAGGTCTACAAAATTATGAGGGGCGGATAGTCAGAGGCTTTTTTCCAGGGTAGAGGGGTCAATTATTAGGGGGCATAGGTTTAAGGTGCGAGGGGCAAGGTTTAGAGGAGATGTACGAGGCAAGTTTTTTTAAACAGAGGGTAGTGGGTGCCTGGAACTCGCTGTCGGAGGAGGTGGTGGAAGCAGGGACGATAGTGACGTTTAAGGGGCAACTTGACAAATACATGAATAGGATGGGAATAGAGCGATACGGAGCCCGGAAGTGGAGAAGATTTTAGTTCAGACGGGCAGCATGGTCGGCGCAGGCTTGGAGGGCCGAAGGGCCTGTTCCTGTGCTGTACTTTTCATTGTTAAAAGCAAGTCTTTCTTTTTGTTCCTCATGGGTTTCAGGTTGGATCTATGACTGTTACAATTGAAGAAGAACATTGCTATAAGGTAGAGGGAACATTGCAAAGTAAAAGTATACAAAGCCTGTGGCTTCATAAAATCCCTATTCCAATGGAGATGAAAGGAGCAGAAGCAAACTTTGGAACAAATTCCATGGGTGTGGAAGTGCCGGTGGGACAGCTCAGTAATGATATTATAATTTATTAAAATGAGGTTCCCAAACTTCCTGGGCAAGAGCCTCGTTACCTCACAAGAGAGGGGCGTGGAAATCCCGTTTCCTGACAAATACACAGAACTCCTTTGAGGCCTGGGGCCCTTTGGAAAACAGAGATTGATAGATTTGTGTTGGGCAGGGATATAAAGGGATAGGGAACCAAGGCAGGTAGCTGGAGTTGAGCCAGAGATCAGTTAAATGGCAGAACCAGAGATCAGTTAAATGGTGATAGAGAGCATCCTATCCGGCTGCATCGCAGCCTGGTATGGCAACTGCTCGGCCCAAGATCGCAAGAAACTGCAAACTATGGTGAACTCAGACCGACGCATCACAGAAGCTTGCCACCACCACATTGATTCTGTCTACACCTCGCTGCCTCAGGAAGGCAGACAGCATTATCAGAGACCCCTCCCACCCAGGCATTGCCTTCTTCCAGACCCTTCCATCAGGCAGAAGGTACAGAAGTCTGAAGGCTCGCACATCCAGACATAGGAACAGCTTCTTCTCACAGCTGCAAAACTCCTCAACGACTCCCCCTCGGACTGATCTGTTCCCTGTAAGAACACTATTCACGAGCCCTATGCTGCTCTTGCTCATGTATTTGCTTTGTTTAGCCCCTTGTTCCGCACTGTAACCAATCACTGTTTGTCGATGTACCATTTGTCAATGTTCCCTGTTGATTATTCTTGTGTCCACTGTGTTCGTACTGTGTACACTCCTTGGCCGCAGAAAAATACTTTTCACTGTACTTCGGTACACGTGACAACAAATCAAATCAAATCGAAAGGCTATATGTCCTATTCTTGTCCCCAGCCCGGGCTCTCCCATTCTCCACTCCAGCTACACCAGTCCTGTTCTGGAGACATAGGAGCACTCTATCTGGCCTTTGTTGTTAAGTGGATAAACCCGCATATTTTACAGAAATCAGTCATGAAAACCTTCACCAATATGCCAAATGTTCCCCACAAATGTCAATGAGACATTATACTTGCAATGTTTTCTCAAATAGTTCAATTCTTGCATCCAAACAAAACTTCCTGCTCCAGCACAGAATACAGTGTCTTAGAGACCCCCTTTACGTGGAAGAGTGTTTGAATGTTTGGATTTATTTCCATGAGGGAAAACAACACGGACAATGAGATCCTTTTGATTTCTCCTTTACCAATGTCCAAGATGCTCCATCTTCATAAACTTCCTCGTCGCGATGTTGTCTCCAGCTTCCATTTATCGCCCTGCCTTCACTCCTCACAGTCCTCTTCATTCCACTTTATTACAAGGGCAGCACGGTAGCACAAGTGGCTAGCACTGTGGCTTCACAGCGCCATGGTCCCAGGTTCGATTCCCCGCTGGATCACTGTCTGTGCGGAGTCTGCGCGTTCTCCCCATTTCCACGTGGGTTTCCTCCGAGTGCTCCAGTTTCCTCCCTCAGTCCCTCAGTGGGTTGGGTGGATTGGCCATGATAAATTGCCCTTAGTGATCAAAACGGTTGGTGGGGGTTGTTGGGTTGCGGGGATAGGGTGGAAGTTAGGGCTTGAGTGGCTCGGTGCAGACTCGATGGGCCGAATGGCCTCCTTCTGCACTGTATGTTCTATGTTCTATGTTCTGTTACTTGAATGCCCCAACGCAAAAACTCTCTGTGTGATTCCCCTCCCAACGTACGCCACATTTACCATCTTTCTATTAAAACACATCATTTACTCATCATACTGACACATAACATCTTGTGACAGCTTCCAATGACTCGAGGCTGCATTTACGTCAGAGGCTGTCCAAATTCTTTAATCCTAGCTTTACCTCTGTTTCTTCCAATGCTTTGAATATAGAAAAGAAATCTGTACATAATTACAAAAGTGAGATGTTATGGAAATGCAGGTCTAGCATGAGTTGTGCACAAGCCATAACATGTTTGGATTTAAAATTAATGCTCACCTCTAATATGCTCTTTTCTGTTTCATAAGGAGAGCATAGGATTGGCTGTGGGATAGAATAGGTTTGTAGGGGCAGCACGGCGGCACAGTGGTTAGCACTCTGACTCACGGCGCTGAGGTCCCAGGTTCGATCCCGGCTCTGGGTCACTGTCCGTGTGGAGTTTGCACATTCTCCCCGTGTCTGCGTGGGTTTCACCCCCACAATCCAAAAATGTGCAGGGTAGGTGGATTGGCCACACTAAATTGCCCCTTAATTGGAAAAAAATGAATTGGGTACTCTAAATTTATAAAAAAAAGAAATAATAAAGGTTTGTATGTGGGAATTTTTCACGGCTATTTTAAGTGATAGTTTTGACTGGCAGAATTACCAGTTTCTTAAATTGGAGTAGTTTCACAAGGGTTGTTACTTGAACGGAAAGGAATATTTTCCATGTTATGTCCCATAGTTTGCTGCCTCCCTGCCTATTCTGGATCTTAGACTTGCTGTTACTTGGTTGATGTTAGCTGACTGGACCCATCAACGACTGGCTCCGTACAGTCTAGCCCTGATTAATGTCCTTTTCTACTGTGGGTGATGAACAGGAGATGGGAAAATTGAGTACCAGTTACCGCTGTATCTGAACTTTGACGAAAGAAAAAACTCTAATTGAAGCTATTATTTCTGGAGATCGGTGGCAAGGAATATGGGAAACGTCACTTCGGCGAATACTTTTCACAGATATACAAAGAAAGCCCACAACGGGATTTTGTTAACAATGAAATAAAGACATTCTGGGCACGGTGCAGTGACCTCATCATGCCCCACTTAGTGTCGGGCCGAAGCCATTGAATCTCGCGAGGGCCTCTCGCGGGATTGGCGCGCTCGAAATGTCTCGCGAGATTCAACGAAATCTCACGAGGCATCGCGATCTGGATCTCACATTTGCTGGGCGAGATCCAGGCTCATTTAAATATGGGCTCGCCAAATTCACCCGAGGCCAGGGATTCACCAGCCTGGCCTGCAAGGCCTCAATCAGGCACCATATGCTACTGGTTCACAAAGTCATGAACCAACTATGATAGAACCCGAGGGAGTCTGACTGGGGAGCCGAAGACCCCAGGTGGTTGGGGGCAGGGCAATGTTGTATCCTGGAACTCCCCCTGGCCCTGGGGCACCTTGGCATTGACAGCCTGGCACCTTGGCACTGCCACCCATGCACCCAGGTGCCGGAGCACCTTGGTATTGCCTGTACCAGGGCACGGGGTTGAGGGCTTTTACTCCATAAGAGGTGGAGTGAGGGAGCGTTGAGGATCCCTGAAGAGGTAAGTTGAGTGAGTTGGGGGTGGGGGGGCCGAGGCTGCGGTGGGGGTGCTAGGCTGAGCCCGCCAGTGCAGGAAATTACTTAAAGTGTGGCCTCGATGGGGAATTTCTCACCAAGGCCAAATAAAACGGCAAAGTCCGGCTGAATAGCAGAGTCTTTTTCGGTGCTGCAGGTGCAAAGAAACACCCCGCTAAACATGCCGTTCAGCATACATTAACTCAAGTCCGCTGAATTGAGCCCTCTGTCGTCACTTCTGTATTTACGTCTGGAGACAGCAACAACTTTAGGATGCATCTCAATCCTTCTCATGGCAATCAGCCAGTAAAGGCATGGAACACCCACAGAAACTTGTTCTGGTCCAGTTGTACTGCTTAAAAAAATGTTTAACCTCCATCACTCTCTCGCAATAATAACGTCTGGAGAAAGCTGAACTCTACAAGAATATTTTGAGAAGTACCTTGAACTCAAAGTAAAACAGAGAATTCTGGATAAACACCTCAACTTGTCCATGTGATCTGATTCTGATGGGGAGAGAAACTCAAATAGAGCCGCACTGAAGTTCAATAATTGTTTACAGTATCGTTTAGCACTGCTGCCTCATGGCGCCAAGGACCCAGGTTTTATCCCAGCCCCGGGTCACATTCTCTCCATGTCTGCGTGGGTCTCACCCCCACAACCCAGAGATGTGCCTGGTAGGTGAATTGGCCACGCTAAATTCCCCTTAATTGAGAAAATAATAAATGGGGAGTCTAAATCTTAAATCTACCCCGTCTGGCTGCCAAAGCCACAGGGCTGTGAACATGGAGATGGCCTAAGTCACAATAGGTACGATTGTCCCTTCCTGCTGTTGGTAACTTGTCAGTTTGCTGACCGCCCCTGCACAAATCTACTTCACTCCTCTCCTGGGAATATAGAACACTCAATCTCTGTCCATGGCCTTTGCTAATCACCAGCGTGCTCCCGAGATGCAGACGTATACGCCTGGAATAAAGGTGTCGGCACAGGGGCTTTTCACACTTGGGTCAACAGCTGGTTGGTTTTTTGATCCTGGACACCAGGAGTAATATTTGAAATGATAGGAGGGATGTCACAAAGGATATTTCTCTTCATCCTGCCACAGCTCATTTGCTGCTGAAATCCTCACCCAAAGCCCCTGTGAGCTCCAGACAAAACAAAACCAACGCTCCCCTGCCAGGTCTCCTGACTTCCACTCTCCAACATCTCCTGGTCTGCAGAACATTTCAAATTCTCAATTCCTTGTGTGTAAGTCCCGTGGTATGTTAGGTGCAGGGCAGGCAAAGCCCGTTTGACATCAGTGGGACTGGAAGATCCCGCTGTCAGACAATGGCAGGCCACCCCCGCCACCAGTGTGGGGGGAGGTGGGGGGGGGGTTTAGAAATTCTCACCCAAAGCTGCAACAGTATTCAACGCGCAGTTTCAATGCAAAGCGCTCACAAACCTATGTGCAGAGTCTCTGATCGGATGCTGCTGTTACAACACGCTGGGCTAGCCCGCGGTCAATTCCAGCCTCACTTAACCCGGAGTCACAACTCATGTGAATGAACCAATAGTTCTGAGAAAAATACCCAAAGTCTTTGGCCCCCATCTGTCCAATATTTACAGTCACCAGGTTGGTAAATGTGAACACAATTGCTTTATATTAATAGCAAGAAGTATAATGAAAGACAACTAGTTAACTATAATCTAATTCCTAATTCCCCACTTCAACCTGCCTCTACCCTCTATAGACACACACACACACACAAGACAGGCAAACACACACACGCACAAGACAGACAAACACACACACACACACACACACAGGGACAGACAAACACAGAGGGAAGAAAGGGGTAAAAAATCACAAGGAAATGGAAATAAAGAGGCCGGAATTCTCCGGTCGTTGTAATTCACCTTTCCTGCCGGCAGCGCACCCACACCCATGGAGTCGGGTGTATACAATGCGAAATCCCATTGACAAGTGACGGAAAGATAGAACCCCGCAGCCAGCAAATGGCGTGCTACCAGAAAACAGGCTGTTGGAGAATCGGAGAATCCCGCCCAGAGTCTTTGCTTCAGATGGTGGGTTTTAGCACCATACTCCGCTTCAAACTTTGCTTTCTGTTCAAGGTCTTTACTGCAGATTCATTCAATTCTCTGTAGTTTCAGAAGTACAGCACTCACAGCCTTTCCTGAGAGAGAGCAGGTTCTTGTCTTTGTCTGTAATGGTTTTCCTGTCGAGTCATCCGTCGAGGTTCTCTGCAGCTCCAGGAATACAGCCTTCCTGGAGCAAACACGGAGGAGGAGAGAATGGGACCTTTTGTGTGCTGCCAGGAGTCAAACTGAGCTCCTTGGGACTCTGAAAATCATTCAACTGGGATAGGATCCAAACACCACCTGTTACCGGGCAGAGCACTGGCTTTTGGCCCAATTCGTTGGCCACCAGCCAATCAGTCAAACTGGGTCCCACCCCATCTCTCTCTTTGCTGCTGAAAAGTCTGAAGCTGCTGTTCAAACTAGCAGAGACTAGCAGAGTGTTCTCTACTGTAGTTTCTGAATTCCTCATTTTCTCTGGCACTTGACTTAAAGGCACATGTGCATTCATCATCCGCGGATTTAAAATGTTACTGGCAAAATAAAAGAAAGGAGAAACAAGGGAATGAACAGGAAGGACTCTTACACTTCATGCTGACTACGTGCAGAGTGGGGTGGGTGAGGGAGATGAGGACAATTAGGAATTTGGGGAGATGTGGGAATGATGGTAAAGTTATTTAACTAGTGATCCAAAGGTGCAGGCTAATGGTCTGGGGGCATGGATTTAAAATGCCTTCCACATCAACTGGTGTAGGCTTCATAAAGGTCCAGAATATAAATGAAACTATCATCAATTGTTGCCAAAGGAAAAACCCATCTGCTTCACAAATGTCCTTTAGGGGTGAAATCTGCCGCCTTCACCTGATCTGGTCTACATGTCACTCCAGACACACAGCAATGCAGTTGACTCTTCACTATCCCTCTGAAATCTGTTCAAGAGTATTTAGGGATGGACAATTAATGCTGGCCTCAACAGCGTTGCCCACACCCCAATAAAGACACCAACATTTTCACTCAGAGTTGTCGGGATCTGGAACGCTCTAACAGAAAAGCGAGTGGAAGTCAATTCCATGGATAAATTTAAAAGTGAGTTGGACGGGGAGTTGAGCCTGAGGATCTCTGTATAGCAATCCAGCCAGGCTGATTCCCCTGCTCCATCCCCATAGCCCTGCAAGTAATTTCCCTCAATTCCCCGTCCACTTTCATTCATTGTCTCCACTTCCACCATCCTCACCGGCTGCACCTCTCGCTCCATTTAAAAGAGCTCTTCCTCTCGCCCAAAACCTTAAACCTGTCTCCCCATGTCTTGCTACAATCAACTAACGAGAACATCCTATCTGAACTGATTCGTCATCCTGTGCACCTCTGTCAAATCTCCCCTCGATCTCCTCTGCTTCAGGGAGAACAGCAGCAGCCTCTCCAACCTAACCTTGCAGTTGAAATCCCTCATCCCTGGACTCATTCCAGCAAATGTTCCCTACACCCTCTCAAGGGTAGGAATTCAATGTCCTCTCCTGAGGCAAGTTTGGAGGTGTGTATGCGTGTGTGTGTGGGGGGGGGGGGGGGGGGGGGGGGGGGAGGCTGTTGGGCAATGCAGGAGAGCCATATTGCCTGGATGCAATTCCACCCAAGGACTCCCAGATCCTTCCTTAAGTGTGATAACCAGAAGTGAACCGTTATGACCCAGCAGAGCCTTATAAAGATTCAGTATAACTGCCCTGTTTTTGTTCACAATACGTCTATTTACGCCTCTTCAGATCCGATAAGCTTTGCTAACTACTCTCTCAATATGAGGGAATGGATAGGCTAAGGAGGTTTTCCTTAAGAACATAGAAAGCTAAAGGGTGACCTAATTGAGGTGTATAAAATTAGGAGGGGCCTGGACGGGGGAGGTAGGGAAAACTTGTTTCCACTAGCGCAGAGGGTCAATTATCAGGGGGCACAGATTTAAGGTGATTGGGTGAAGGATTGATGGGACATGATGAGAAATGTTTTCACCCAGAGAGTGATAAACATCTGGAATTCACTGCCCAAGTTGGTGGTTGAGGCTGAAACGCTCATTTCGTTTAAAAGGTTCCTCGATCTTCACCTGAAGTTCTGGAATGTGCAAGGCAACAGAGCAGGTGCAGGAACTTGGCTAAGGGGCTGTTTAACACAGGGCTAAATCGCTGGCTTTTAAAGCAGACCAAGGCAGGCCAGCAGCATGGTTCAATTCCTGTACCAGCCTCCCCGAACAGGTGCCGGAATGTGGCGACTAGGGTTTTTTCACAGTAACTTCATTTGAAGCCTACTTGTGGCAATAAGCGATTTTCATTTCATTTTCAAGTGGGATTAAAATGAGTGGCTATTTTATTTCCTCTTCCTTGGCCAGCCCACAATGGGCTGAATGGCCTCCTTCTGCACCATAACTTTTCTGTGGTTCTATGTCCAGTTAACTTCAAAGATCTGTGTGTTTGAATCCTCAGATTCTGCTGTCCCTGTAACTTCTTTAGAACCATGCCGTGTAGTCTACATTGTCTCTCACAATCCCTCTGCCAAGATGCATCACCTCGCACATCTCTGTATTAAATTCCACTTGCCCACTCTGCTAGCCTATCTATCTCCAATTGAGACCGCTAACTGTACCACCCTGACTTTTTCGAACCTCCAAATTTGATATCATTGGCTAATTCTGCAATGTTACTCTACATTCCAATATCCAAGTCAGTTATATAGGTTAGTAAATCTGGGGTTAGGAAGACACTGCCAAGGTTGGGGTGGTTATCCTTTGATGTAGCGATGGAAGTAGGTGAGGAACAAGGTGGAGCGGGATTTGGAGAATGGAACGATTCACAGGAAGACAAACAGAAGAGTGTCTGCTGCATAAACCCCGAGGCACAAGCCCTTAGAATCAAAATAATGATTAGTCTTGTTAAAAAGAGAACATTTCTAAGCCTTTAGCAGGATGAAGGACTTAGTTCTCCTGACGGCAGAAGGTCCAGAATAGCCACCGAAGTTGGTACAACCCAGGGTAATAAAGAAGCCAGTCTGACTGATTTATTATTGTGATGCTCCAACCTGCATGTTAGTTACAGAGGATAAACATCAACAGATAAAGGGTTAAATAAAATAAATGGAGTGAGGCAGTGAGAGCAACACCATGCCGGGTATTTGCAGCTTCCCAAATGGGACTCAGCTTTGGGCAAGATTTAAAACAGCCCTTTGTTATCTGCTTACACCGCTGGATTTAACGTTTCAAAAACCATTGCAGCATCCCCAATGTTCGCCCCTGTGCGATATTGCACAAACGTTTATTTCATACAAACCAAAAGTAAGATAAACACAGCTGCTGAGAAGATAGTGTTACATACATAGACGGACTCTCACACTGAAGGGCTACTCACTAACAGCAACTCTTTTCATGAAAATGCAACACTCAGAGCTTCCCACGGTCTTCTCCCTGAGCGAAAGGACGCCTGGAACTCGCTCACTCTCATCTCGAAGGTGCTCACTTTCTCCTGTGAGAATAGTTCCCTGTGGAATCTCAGGCGTATTTGGTGGGAATACCATATCTTCACAAACTGTATTTTTCTTTTGAAACACGGGAGTATTATTTGGACACTTTGGATTTTTTTTCAAAGAAGGTCATAAGTTCACCCTGGGCCGTCAACTAGCATGCCTTTTCTCAGAGATCACATGATTTCAGCTACCTGAGATGGCACTGGAGAGGCAGGGGAGAGCTGTCTGTTTATTTGAACTGCCATTATTTTAATTGATGGGAACAAAATTGGATTAAAGGCAAAGTTTGACTGGAAGTCCCCCGGGAGAGGAGCTTTAAGCCTTGACCCTGTTGTTTTGAATTGAATTTTGGTGAATAAAAAGGAAGAATGCCCAAACTTGCTCTCTCCCTATATTGTCTGAAATGACAGATGTTGTTATCAACTTGCAGCCAGAGAATCCTCATCTGTGTCGGAGCTCTATATTCGCCTCTGTGCCGAATCCCCAGACATTCACTGTGACCAGCGGCCGGACGTCACATGAGGGAGATCCGGATCAACAGCATCAAAACCCTGCAAACTTTATCTTTCATTTTGTAAAACCTGTCCTCCAAAGTCCATCTCTACAGAGACCCGATCTGTTTGTCCTTTGTATGTCTGTATGCGTGTGTGCATGCCTGCATGTGTGAATGCTAGGGTCTTTTTAAAAGGGATAGATAGCTATCGTTCCAGGCTACAATTGTGGTAGCCAATTCTTGCAAATTATTTTTATAAGGTTTTGTTTTCTAATAAATCAATAATTCAGAATGTATTAAAAGACGTTAGTTAAAGTATCTTTTAATCGAGTCTAATGGTAGCAAAGGTAAATAATTGGCCATTTTTGTGAGGGAATTAAACTTTTCAACTAATAGTGTGACCTGCGGAGTAATGGAGCTAGATAAATTGTGCAATCCTCTTAACCACAGTCCCTGATGACCAGAGGCTGCTTTCCCCGGAGAATTGACTAGTGGTAGTTCAACATGAGGGTCAAAACACCTCAGGCAACGGGCAAGGTTGAGAAGGCGGGGCCTTCATGAATAACCGCAGCCGGTACGGGAATTGAACCCACGCTGTTGGCCTCGCTCTGCATCACAAGTCAGCCATTGGTTGTAAGCACTTTGGGACCGCCGATGGATGTGAAAGGTGCTCCATAAATGCAAGTTTTTCTTTTGAAGTGACATACTTTTCGGTCCCACCATAATGTGTGGGACTATAGAGTGGATGTGTGATAGGTTCCTTCAGTCCTTTCAGAGACTCTATGATAGTAAAACGATTCTGGCCCATCTCGATCCAGTTTCTAGCACACTCAGCTCCACGCACAGGAAACACTTCTATCATTTCCTCTTCCCATCACTAACTTAGTTATTGGTATCGCATGCAGTATTATTAATGATGTGCCAGGAAGGATCAACAACAGTGTTTGCATTCAATAGCAATGTGCATTTTTAAAAATTCATTTATGAGATGTCAGCATCGCTGGCTAGGCCTGCATTTATTGTCCATTCCCTATTGATACAGCACCTCTCACATCGTAAAACATCCCAAGGCATTTCACGGGAGTGATTATCAAGCAAAACTTGACACCAAGCCACATAAGGAGCTATCAGGGCAGGTGACCAAACATATACACATATTTTAAGGAACGTCTTAAAGGTGGAGAAGGACTTCGAGAGGCGGAAATGTTCAGGGAGAGAATTCCAGAGTGCCGGCCTAGGAAATTGAAGCCATGGCCATCGATGGTGGAGCAAATCAGGGATTCTCAAGAGCCCAGAGTTAGATTAACATAGATATCTCTGAGGCTTTTCGGAACGGAGGGGATTACAGACACAAACAGGAGTGAGAACATGGAGGAACTTCAAAACAAGGGTAAAATTATTAATATCCAAGAATGGGAGCTCTCAGTGAGCATAGCAGTGAGAGGTGAACATGGCTTGATGGGAGTTAGGGTATTGTTTTATATTCACTTCATTCATATTGCATCTTTTAAATCAGAAACTGACATAATTCTCAAGTCAGAAAAACATCTCTCGGCAACAGCGCGCAGGTGGCCTGAACTGGAAGAGCGTGTGACATTATGGGGAATGTTCAGAATACAAAGGGTTAATGTTATATCAAAATAAACCACTAGATGGAGCTAGTTGCAGGACTACATGAAGCACTGATTCACCGTCTTCTGGGAGAAAGCTGGGAAAGCAGAGCAGAGGAGCAGTGAGAGAGCTCAGAGTACAGTTATAGATAGAGTGTGGAGACTAATGGTATTAGAGTGCAGGTTGTAGATTACTAGATTATTGTTGCTGTAGGAGTAAGTGGTCAAGCTTTGATAAGTAGCATAAATAAATGTTAGTTTCGTTAATGAACTTAGCTTCTGTGGTCTTTGTGAACACTACGACATTCATCCTGATAACAAGACTCACAAAGAATACCACAGAGCGCAAAGATCTGACTGTTTTTCAGCTGGAGGAATACACAGAGATAAGGAGGTCCTAAGCCGCTGAAGGTTAATGCCAATTTGAAAAGGTATCCCTCGACATTGACCGCTCAACCAGAGAGAAAGGGCAGCTGGACTGTGGAGGGTACCTGCAGCATGTGCAAGAACATGTCATGGGTTCAAATACCTAAATTAACAGGGAACTAACTGTTACAAGGCAGGAGGCAGAGACTGCGACAACATTTCAAACTTTGGGCATGCTCCAGTCCACCAGCTGCGAGTTCCTCGGCAGTGCGCCATTCGCTGGTGGCAGGATCCTCTCTTCCCGTCGCTGGTCAATGAGATTTCCCATTGAACCCACCCCACACGGTCGGGAAACCCGCAGGACGGGGTGGGCTGCTGGCGGGGCCAGGGAATCTGGTCGCCAGCGAACCGCCAGAGAATTCCGGCCTCGATGTAAACATCTCCTTTATTTAAGCAGCAAGAAAAATAGCTTACGTTTTCAGCATCAGGTGAATTCTGACTCGAGAGTTTTGGAACGGCCCTTGACAAAACTGAGGCCTGTTTCGCTTTGAGACGCCAAGAAACATAATGTTCCAATTGTGCACGGTTCAGTGACCTGGACAATTCTATTGTTATTCCAACAGACAGAACATTTGTGCGTATCGAGAATGAAAAAGCCTGGGGAATGTTCATGTTTCAAATCACTGACAAGAAGAACGGGCTAAAGAACAGAAAAGCAAAGGCCCCCGAGCTGATCAAGCCTTCCCCACAGGCCATGAGTTAGCTGTCTTGTCACGCAATCTTCCTCATCCATTTAACATTCTGGGAGGAACATTTATGCACACCCTCCTGAACCCCAGGTTAATAATGAACATCTTTGGAATCTGCCCCCACATTTCTGCTGTTCCCTCTCTGAAATTCTCTGTCTCTCTCCCCTCTCTCTCTCCTCTGCCACCTGCCTCTTTGACCAAGCTTTTGATTACCTGTCCGATTCTCTTACGTGTTCGGTGTCCAACTCTGGTGAAGTGCCACAGGACATTTTATCATATAGAAGCCACTATTCAAATACAAGCTTTTGTTCAATTCCAACCACCCTTCTTCTGCAAACCACAGCCTCAGCTACAGTGGTAGTTATCACACCCGTGCTAAAGACTGAGAAACCGAGACCTCCTCTTGGGCAAGGATGAGCCTGATACAGTTTAGGATGGTGCACAGGGTGAGAATGAGTGGGTTCTTTCAGGGGGTAGCAGATGAGTGTGAGAGGTATGGGCGGGGGCCAGCAAATCACACGCACATGTTTTGGGGTAGCGGAAAATTGGGAAGATTCTGGGCGGGAGTATTTGTGGTCTTAGCCAGGATAGTGGAGGAGGAGGTGCACCCGGACCCTTTGTCGAGGATATTTGGGGTTTCAGAGAAGCCGGAGCTCATGGGGAGGAGGAAGGCCGATGTCTTGGCCTTCGCCTCTCTGATTGCACGGCGGTGAATTTTGCAGGAGTGGCGGTCGGCATCGCCACCGGGGGGGTAGCGGCTTGGTTGGGTGACCTGTACGACTAGAGAAGATGAAGTATGAGTAAAGAGGCTCAGCAGGGGGGGTTTGACAAAAGGTGGGGGATGTTTGTGACCGTGTTTGAGGAGCTGTTCATCGCAGAGGGGTGGGGGGAGGTAGAAATCTGTACAGGCTGTATAGTTGATTGTTGGGAAGTATGTTTCCCGGGGTGTTTATTTGCTGTAACCTGTTTTGATACATGTTTGTAATAAAATACATTGAAAAAAAGACTGAGAAACAAATGGCTGTGCAAAAAACTAAATTCTCTAAATAACCTCCGTACTTGCTGACTTAAAACTGAAATCCTTACCTGCTAAATTTTGTTTTTCAGATTGGTGCAACTGAAGTCACTTTTCCTCAAGGCGAACGGGAACAATTTCAGCCACGGTGGGATCTGTTCAAAACAATAAATACATAGATGGGCAAAATGTAAAGTGAAAGCTCTTCTTAACGGTTCTTAACAACTGTCTTCACCTGTAACTCGACATTTTTCCTCCACGCTGGTAACCTAACTAGGACATGAGCCAACAGCAAATCTACTCATAGGTATTGCAAGACCAGTGTGAATGAACAGCCATTGTTCCGCAGTTGTGAGAGGTCATTCTGTAAACATCATTGTCTCTGTACTCAGCGTAAACCTCAAATATTTGTAGAATTGTTCCCTGACAACAAGGTCACACTCAAATTGCTCTGAAATGAGTTCATGAAGCATGGCGGCACTTACGGTAATGAGATGATTGATTAGAAAGTATCCCCCAGTCCCTCTGCGAGAATACACACTACAGCACAATTAAAATTACAGTGCTGCACGATCTTTAATAGCTTGTGGTTAAGGGTGAGATATTTTACAGTCGGTAAACAAGTTTTATGTAGCTTTCCATCCTGGTGGACACTGAATTCAGAATTTGTGTTTTACAATCTTTCTGTTTTGTTCGAGAATTAAGGTACAATTTGTTCTTAGCGAGCAACCATTGCCTCTGTACAATTGTTCAAGAATGATTTTTTCCCCCCCTTCTGCTGATAAGTGAGATGCTGTGATGTAATTCACTTTTCAAAACCTTCAACGCATCGTCCACATCTCATCCTCGTGTCAAAAAATTGGATTGGATTGGATTTGTTTATTGTCACGTGTACCGAGGTACAGTGAAAAGTATTTTTCTGCGAGCAGCTCAACAGATCATTAAGTGCGTGGGAAGAAAAGGGAATAAAAGAAAATACATAATAGGGCAACACAAGATATACAATGTAACTACATAAGCATCGGATGAAGCATACAGAGTGTAGTGTTAATGAGGTCAGTCAATAAGAGGGTCATTTAGGAGTCTGGTGACAGTGGGGAGGAAGCTGTTTTTGAATCTGTCCGTGCGTGTTCTCAGACTTCTGTATCTCCTGCCCAATCGAAGAAGTTGGAAGAGTGAGTAAGCCGGGTGGGAGGGATCTTTGATTATGTTGCCCGCTTTCCCCAGGCAGCAGGAGGTGTAGATGGAGTCAATGGATAGGAGGCAGTTTCTTGTGATGGACTGGGCGGTATTCACAACTCTCTGAAGTTTCTTGCGGTCCTGGGCCGAGCAGTTGCCATACCAGGCTGTGATGCAGCCCGATAGGATGCTTTCTATGGTGCATCTGTAAAAGTTGGTAAGGGTTAACGTGGAGATGCCAAATTTCCTTAGTTTCCTGAGGAAGTATAGGCGCTGTTGTGCTTTCTTGGTGATAGCGTCGACGTGAGTGGACCAGGACAGATTTTTGGAGATGTGCACCCCTAGGAATTTGAAACTGCTAACCATCTCCACCTCGCCCCATTGATGCTGACAGGGGTGTGTACAGTACTTTGCTTCCTGAAGTCAATGACCAGCTCTTTAGTTTTGCTGGCATTGAGGGAGAGATTGTTGTCGCTACACCGTTCTGCTAGGTTCTCTATCTCTCTCCTGTATTCTGACTCGTCGTTATTCGAGATCCGGCCCACTATGGTTGTATCGTCAGCAAACGTGTAGATGGAATTGGAACCAAGATAATTCCTTTTCATAACTTTGTGTAAGTATTACTAGTTGCCATGAATATACAAACTGGCTCAATATCCATTCCCCTTAACATTTTTTTCAAGAAAGTTTATTTTCCCTTGCATTTTTAATGCCAGGAAAACAGTACCATTAGATGTGATTCAACAATTAGACAGCAGCTACTGAGCAACCCTGAGTGTGCTAAGAACTATGATAACAACACATTTATGATTATCGATCAGGCTCCAAATGTAGCTCATTTAGGCTTGATCGAAGCTACACATGTTCATATGCAGGACTCTGTCCTCTGCAAGCAGAGAGAACATCTCCACACAATGTACCGTTTTCAATTAAACAAAAGTTATGGGGGTCACCTGTTCCCTGGTGCTTTCCCCATCGCAATTACTCAACCAACCAGCGTCAAGTTGCTTTTTTTCAAATTAAACAAATTCTCGGGTGACGACAGTTCCCTGGCGAATTCTCCAAGGCAATGCACTGGCCAATCAGTGTCCACATCTTTGAACTGTGGGAGGAAACCAGAGCACTCGGAGGAAACCCACGCAGACACGGGAAGAACGTGCAGACTCCGCACAGACGGTGACCCAAGCCAGGAATCGAACCGAGGACCCTGGAGCTGTGAAGCAACTATGCTAACCACAATGCTACCGTGCTGCCATTGTGGGACAGCCCCATGCCGTCGGGAAACCCCCGGGCGCCGGCAAAATGGAGCATTCCGCCGGCGGAGAATCGTGCCCAATTTGTATTATGCACAATTGCTTGGTAAACTAGAACTTGAATATTGTTGAAAAGACGGACATATTACTGATGCTTTACATGTTGCATTTGTGGTGTTCAATGGCTTAATTGATCTCCGTTTCATTCCATTAGTCTGTACACTGGTCTAGGTTTAATGTACTTGATTGATTAAGCTTGTGGGTGGAGCTAGAGAGCTTGAGCAACTGACACCATTCCGATGGTTCTGGAATCTGGCTGAGAACACAGGAACATAGACCATTCAGCCTCTGTAGCCTGCTCCACCAATCAATGAGATCATGGCTGATCTGTGGCCTAACTCCATGTACCTGCCTTTGGCCTATATCCAGTAATACCTTTTGTTCTTGAAAATACAGAAAAATGTGTAATTTGACACATGGAAGTCTGGCAATATCTGGTCTGAGAGAAACATGAGAGGATACAGGGAAAGATCCCACAAAAGGTTAATAGCAGCTGCAAAGAGCAGGATTATCAAGTGTAGATTCTTTCTCACAAGCAGGCTTAGCAAACACACAGGTTTCATGTAATAAGCTAAAACAATGGCTCACACCTTCATTGAATGTAAGTATCTTAGGAAGCATCTGGAAAAGCATGGATGAGAGTTTCAATTGAATTAAGTGATGAATGTTTAAAACAGGCAGGTCTTTCAAGTCATAACCAAGTGAAATTTTAGCATACAGTTAAAAGCAAAGGTTTCACACCTTCATTGAAATTAACTCTCTTAGTAAACAGCTGGAAAGGATGGATTCTAAGTGTGCAATTCTACTAACATCAAGTAAATTAAGGAAAATTGGAGACAACCTATCTATGAGAAACATAATTTAAAGTCAAAATCAAAGGGAAAGTTATGAGCTGGGGACAATTGGAAAATTAAACTATTCAAATGACAGAAATTAAAATTAACACCTCTTGAAACCAAAGCATTTTTTGAATATCACAAAGGACAATGTAATCAGATCTGAGAGGTGAGGTTATGCCCAAAATGAATACTTAGTTGTATTAAAATGTTTAGATCAAAGATACTTTTTAACAATCAAAGTGAAATAAGTTAATTTACAATAAGGTAATAAAAACTTAATAATTGTTAGAAAGAGAATATAAACCCAGGGTGCAGAACCAGAAGAAAAGGGGAGAACTCAGAGAGAGGAGAGAGGAGAGAAGGATATTCAGCTCTCACAGCTCGGTCACGGGAAAGACAAGACAAGCAGCCGAGCTTAAACAGCTATACATCTAAGGAAGACTAGAATTTAAACAGGAGTCAGAATCTGCTGAGAGATAGCCAGCAGAGCCAGCTCTAATAGCTCAGTACATGAATCGACAAGGCACAGCAACCAAGCTAACCAGCAAACACATCTCAAGAAGACCAGACTTTAAAGAAGATTGATTGTCAAGGTGGGCCTGAAGGCCCCTTCAATCAACCAGCAGGATCCAGATGCAAGATCGTTTTACCTTTCTTTAAAGAAAGTGTTTGCAGCTTTTAAAAGAAAAAATATAATAATAAAATAACCTAATTTAACCTGAAATAGTGGTTATTCCTAAGTCTACTTTACTTACTTAACAACGCAGGACCCAGGACATCGATGCTACTAAGTGGTAAGTAGATAAAATCTTTGGTGAAGGTATGGGTTATACCGGGGGATAACTTGAAAATATAGTTTGACCTGAATAGTACCCACCGAAGCCTGCATCGGAGTCAGGGAGTGAGAATCCCTGTTCTCACCATTTAGAATGTCGGCCCATTTTGGTATAGGGGGAATTCTAAGAATAGTGGTGAGTTTTCAAAATCACTTTGCTTGACAAAAAAATTATCAATCGCAGATTTAAAATTAACAACTGATCTAGCATCAAGTGCCATTAGTGGAAGGTAGCTCCAATCCTCTGCCACCCTTTATAACACCGGATAAAAGCACATTACTGTGGATGCTGGAATCTGAAACGAAAGGGAAAATGCTGGAAAATCTCAAGAATTTGCCCTTTATAACATCTCTGTTGAATGGTTAGGCCCTAACGTTTAGACTATGCCCCCTCGTTTCAGAATCTCCAACCAGTGGAAGCAATTATCCACCCGGTCTTTTCCTGTTGATATCTTGAAGACCTTGATCCGATCATCCCTCAACCTTTTAAATTCTAGAGAAAGCAGGCCTAATTTGAGTAATTTCATCAGGAGAAGTGCCAAATTTTAAATGTTCGCAACAATTTATACTTTTCTCCTCTAGTATATATGGTTGTGATCATTTGAAATTTGGCATTCTTGAATGTTTCCTGATAAGTGAAGGATGAAAAGCTTCGTCAAACTGCCTCTCTTTTCACCAATTTTATTTTACTGCTAAACATTTCAAACGGTTTGTAAGTATCAATTATACAAGAGCTATTGTTTATTTCGTATAGTATATGGACGTAACAGGCCTGAAACTCGAAGCTTATGTTTCTTTCCAAAAACATGAAGGGATTGGATGACGTCTGGCTTGATGGAGAAACTAGGAGCCAATGGTCCAGACAAGGGCCAAAAATGACTGAGTTAATTATGCCCTTCTCAGTGCAGGAATATAGATGGCTGTAGCATATCATTCAATACGGCAGTCAGGAGCTCCAGACAGTCCTGAAATTCAGGCTAATACCTAATTGCAGATGGACAATCACAGCCTGTGTGAAATTCACAAATCCCTTTGTTATACAGAAAGGAACATGGAAAACAGAGACATTGAAATGCAATAGGCGTTAGAGGCATGTTAAATGGATTACATCGACCTTCCGTTTTATTGTGATTCTCATCCCAAACACAAAACCGTGGCTGTCTGAAATTCTCAGTATGTGAAAAGCCACAATAAAGGATGATTATTGATCTAACACAACACCTTATTTGGAAAATAAGCAAAATTATCAGCCAGACTCACAATGTGGCTCCTTTATGCTTGCTCCAAGCTGGATGTGCTCATCTGCCGAAAGCAAGCAGAGATCACATGCCCACGCCAGAGTACCTTTTTCAATTAAACAAAAGACTGGGGAACAACTGTTCCCTACTGCATTGCAAATGGCAACACCTCGATCAGTCAGAGTCAACATGCCTTTTTTAAAAATTCAAACAAACTGGTAGATTCTCTTCATGTTCTTTCTCTGAAGGACATTAGTGAGCCAGGTGGGTTTTTATGATGATCTGCAAAGGTTTCACGGTCATCATTAGGCTTTTAATTCCAGATGCTATTGAATTGAACAGCACTGCTGCCACCATGTGTGATGGTGGGATTTGAACCAGGGTCCCCAGGGCATTTCCCTGGATCTCTGGATTTCTAGTGCAGTGACAATACCACTATGCCACTGCCACCACCACCTCCCTGGGATAGTTTCTTAGAACAGCATGTTCAGCAGCCAACCCAAAGAACAGACTATACGAGACCTGGTATGGTGCAATGAGATAGGATTCATTGATAAGGCATATGTTTGCGCAAAGGCGAGTGGCAGGTCTGGGGCAGGATTCTCCTGTACCCGGCGGGATGGAGGGTCCCGGTGGGACGGAGTGGCGTGAACCACTTCGGCGTCGGGCACCCCAAAGGTGCAGAATCCTCCGCACCTTTAGGGGCTAGGCCCGCCCTGGAGTGGTTGACGCCCCGTCGGCTGGAGTGGTTGACGCCCCGTCGGCTGGAGTGGTTGACGCCCCGTCGGCTGGAGTGGAAAGCCTTTGGCGCCGCGCCATCCAGAGCCGAAGCGACTCTGTCGGCCGGCACTGGTCCTCGCATTTGCGGGAGGGTCAGCGGCTGCAGACGTGGGGGGGGTGGATTAAATAACGCGTCGGCCATCGCGGAGGCTTACACTGCCGGTGCGTAGGAAAAGAGTGCCCCCAGAGCACAGGCCCGCCCGCGGATCGGTGGGCCCCGATCGTGGGCCAGGCCTCCCTGGGGGCACCCCCCGGGGCCAGAGTGCCCCGCGCATCACCCAGCACCCTGGAGCCCGGTCCCGCCAGTAAGGGACCTACTCCAATTTACACTGGCGGGACTGGCATCGAACGAGCGGGACTTCGGCCCATTGCGGGTCGGAGAATCACCGGGGTGGCCGCTGCGAGCGGCTGCCGACCAGCGCGGTGCGATTCCCGCCCCCGCCAATTCTCCAGCGCCGCCCCCTGGTGATTCTCTGACCCGGCAGGGGGTCGGAGAATCCCGCCCCAGAAGTCTGGAAATAATGTAAAGAATATCAAAGAAAGACAAAAAAAATTTGATAAGGGAAAAACTAGAGTATGAAAGAAAGCTAGCTCGAAAAATAATGATAGACAGTAAGAGCTTCTGTAGATATTTAAGATGTGGAGATGCCGGCGTTGGACTGGGGTGAGCACAAGAAGAAGTCTTACAACACCAGGTTAAAGTCCAACAGGTTTGTTTCGAATCACTAGCTTTCGGAGCGCAGCTCCTTCCTCAGGTAAATGAAGAGGTGGGTTCCAGAAACAGAATTCAATAATTCAAAGTATCGTATTGCATCTTTGACATTGTCTGTATCTATGTTTCTGGGTTTAGTCATCTATAGATGAATAAAACTGCTATCAACTCCAAATGTAAATACTTCCACATTGGACACAGAGGGAGCTCACGGCTCTCACAGTTAATGTGAGCAATCAGCATGTAGCTCACTCTACAAGCGAATCACCTCAATCAAATGGGTAGGAAAAAAACTACCTGCGGGCAGCACTCAACCAATGCCTTGTGGGCCACACTCAGAACCCTGATGGGCCGAATGAGGTGCCCAGGCCGCAGGTTGCTCAGCATTGTATTCGCTGAATAAAAACGCTTTCTGTTCTGCTGGAAGGCTACCCACGCTCTCCAAAACGCCAGCGGCAAAATCCAATGGAAAGCTGATGACTGCTGTAGTTGTGTCATGGGGAAGAGAATTAGCATCATAAATTACTGTCTTAACCACTGCAGCTGATAGCTGAGAGATCTTAAGGAGTGCCATGCGCTAGATCAGCTACTGGAATCTGAAATGATGCAATGGTGCGGGATGTGAGAATACCACTTAATTTTGCAATTATTTTTTCTAATTCATTTATGGGATGCAAGTATTGCTGGCCATACAAACATTTATTGCCTATTCCTTAATTGCCCTTGAGCAGCTAGCGCAGAACTGCCTTCTTGATCCGCTGCAGCCTGTATGGTGAAGCTGCTCCCACAGTATTGTTAAGGGGGGAGTTCCAGGACGAAGGAACAGAGATATATTTCTGAGTCAAGAATGCTGGTGACTTGGAAGAAAACGTGGACATAATGGTGTTTCCATGCTCCTTGTTCTTCTTTATGGTACAGGAGACGAGTTTGGAGGATGCTGATTAAGAAACCCCAATCACAGATACCGCACCATTCCTGATTGAATCCTCTGTACAGTAAGGCTCATTTCTTTCCACCTTAAGGCAGTCCAACAGAGTCACCCAAACGTTGACATTGCAGAGGTCCTTTCAAGTACATTAAACAGTGGAAATACATGTCAACGAAAGAAAATTTGTACGCTGGAACTGATTGGGAAGGAATATATGCAACGGTTATGTTAGGCAAACAAGCCATGAAATAAAACAGTAGGATTTGAGTTTTTCCAATCGGTTACAATCTAGTGCCAAGCTCATCGATCTTCGATGGGCTTTCAAGAACAGAAAGACTGTCACCAGTTGGGAATGGATCCCATAAGGTCACATTGTTCCTTTAGCATTGCCTGTAGTTAGTATGAGGATTGCTCCTCCATTGTTGCCTTTGATACAGGATAATGGGGACGACCTAAGTAAACAAGAGATGCAGGCTGCCCACGTTTACCATCATCCCAACAACTATCTCCATAGCTACGGCAAAACAAAGATGAACTGTTCTGGAAGATGTGCCATTTTCCACTAGCCTTCACTTTCCGGACAGTGGCTTCATTCTGGTTCATCATCATTTTGGTAACATTTTAGGGTGAATTGTAAAGGCTTTGCTTCCCCAGAAGACTATCACTCAACATGAAGACAGGTCAGAGATTCAAGCCAGTGACTCCAACTCATTATTATCACTTGACCGGAGCGGCAAAAAGCAGGAGCAGGACAAACTCTATGCCCTAAAGACACGCCGAGCAGGATTGCAAAGAAATTCCCCTTTAAGTACTTCAAATCTGACGGTTCTTCTGGCTCTCAAAGTCCCAGATCCTCCTCTATTGTTAGCTGTGATTCCTTCAGACAGACCATCGTCTGTTTAATTATTAAAGATCATCTTCTCTGTCAATAGAGCTTGCAAGCAACACCAGAAATTTGATGCTGGCAGTGAGCAATGGAGAAGGCATTTTTCAAAGGGTACCGTATCAAACCGCCATATCAAACTAGTGTGAGGTGTCAGGACATTGTCATGGATGTTACACTCTTGTCAAAATTGCTTATCAGTCGTTTCTTTTCGATGTAACAGCGCTCACACTGTTTCCGACTATTGTTGTGGATTTTATTGATCGTATGCATCCAGCCATCGATCAAAGTCAGGGATCTGACGGAAAAGGGCAGTCGAGCACAGCACCAGGGTGATGAGTGCGGGACTCTAACAACATGATTCCTTTGGAAAGTGCGATCCCAAACATAGTCAGGCATTAGTGGGGAATCCTTCGCCCAGGAGGGTGGTGGGGTCTGGAACCCACCGCCTTAAAGGCAGGACAAAGAAGACAACGGTGGCCATCGTGAGGCAGAAAACCCTCAGCATGTTTAAAAAGCTGTCGATTGAAGTGCAGCAATCTACAAAGATTCCAAAGAGCTGGATCAGGATTACACTGGATGCCTCTTTTTTGACCGGCACAGACATTGCTTCAGTGCGTACATTTTTTCATGTTTCAACTACAGATGAACAACAGACAGGTGACCGATGGAAGGGCACCCGGCAGCAATGACGGCCCTTGCAGCAAAGATGCCACCCAATTTCTGGGGCCTGGTTGCCACGTCCCAGTTTCCTCAACCTATCACAATGGGCCTCAAGGGCTCCTGGGTCATTGAGGCACCCTCTCCCTGGCCCTGCAGTCCCAGCAATGGCCACCACTAGAGATGGCGCTGCTGAGCATCCAACCCGCTGATTGAGCCAGCAGCTCTTGGGCACCCGTGGCCTCTTAATTGGTCACTGATGGCAATATCTCAACTCAGGGTGCCGCCGCCTGTTGAATCAGGGTCATCTCCTGTTTCCATCACTGGCGACGAACCTTCTTCCTTTCCAGCAAGATGTTTCCTCTGGCGGAGGAGACCAGGACGATGAGTCACAAATATATATGATGCAGTGACTGATAAATTCAACGGATTAATCAGGAGAAACCTAGTTACCCAGATAGTGAATGATTGTGGAAATCATCAGAAGGATTATTTAAGACGAAAATCATCAATGCATTTAAGGGGAAACTGGGGGAGAAGCAAAGAGGGACTTGCTGATAGAGTGAGATGGAGGTGGGTGGGAAGAGGTTCATGTGCAATACCAGTTCAGCCCAAAGGTCTATTGTCCTACTCTAAATAATCTGTAAAGCTTTGCGACATGTAGGAGAAGGGCAAAAAAAAGAACACAACACGAGAGCATAGAACTAGGAGCAGGGGTAAGTTAGTAGCCTCTTGAGTCTGCTCTGCCATCCAGTTAGATCATAGCTGATCGGAGTGTGGCCTTAACTCCACTTTCCACCATGGCCCCCCATAACGCTCAACTCCCCTGTCCGCTAAAAATCCGTCTGGCTCAACCTTCAATTTACTCAATGATCCAGCTTCCACTGCTCTCCGGGTTAGAGATTTCCACAGGGAGAATGGAAATCTGTTCACAGTCGTAGCCATGCCACATATTGCTAAATATCTGGAAGATAGGAATAACAGGGGAGATGGTGGTGCAGCAGGAATGCCACTAACTCACAATCCAGAGAACCAGCTCTGGGGACACGGGATCAAATCCCATCGTACATGGCAGCTGGTGGGGTTTCCCCTTGTCTGGGGCCCATTCAAGATGGCCACTGTTGTCTTCTTTGTCCTGGCCACCTTCACCTGCAACCTGTTGTAACCAGCAGTCTACCCTTCTCTCCCCCCAGCTGTTCTCCCCACCCCCACCCCGGGCATCCCCGCCCTCCTGTCCCCTCCTCCCCAAGTCCCTGTGGGTTCCCCTCACCCACCTCCCCCCCCAGCCGTGCTGTTTTGTCTCCCCTTCTTTGGAAAGAAGCTCCAAGGCCGCCCCTCTCCTCTTACATCCATGTACTCGCATGTTTGCCAGTCTGGTGGCTCCCCCCCCCCCCCCCCCCCCTAACATTCCCCATTTTTTGATTACTCCCCCCCCCACATCTTTTCTCACTTCAGTGTCTCTCTGCTATAGTTTTTTTCCATTGGACATGCAGGTGTTTATTCTATAGAGAGCACCATGGATAGACAGAATAATAAAAGAAATAGCATTATCAGTGGTCCATGTGTGTCCCTTATTGCTGTCTTCCCAGCCCGCTTTTCCAAATGAAATAATACTCCTCGTTGTTGTAGGGCAGCATTGTAGCACAGTGATTAGCACTGTGGCTTCACAGCGCCAGGGTCCCAGGTTCAATTCCCGGCTTAGGTCACTGTCTGTGCGGAGTCTGCACGCTCTCCCAGTATCTGTGTGGGTTTCCTCCGGATGCTCCGGTTTCCTCCCACAAGTCCCCAAAGACATGCTGTTAGATCATTTGGACATTCTAAATTCTCCTTCCATAAACCTGAGCAGGTGCCAGAATGTGGTGACGAGGGAATTTTCACAGTAACTTCATTGCAATGTTAATGTGAGCTTACTTGTGACAATAAAGATTATTATTATGTCACCCAGAGTCTTTCCGGGTGCAGCATTCACAAACCACACTTTTCTTAAATAGATCCGCCTTGACCCTGTTGAATTCAGTGCGTCACTTGGCCAGGTCAGTCCTAATATTCTGATGTATGCGGATCGTATGCCTTTCCCATTTGCAGGACTTTGTGCTCCCTGCTCAGATCACAATTTGCTCCTTGTCCTGAAATCTGTGGTGCTTTGCGATGATTGCCTGCGGGGGTCCTCCTGTTTTGGGCCTTTGTCGGAGCGACCTGTGGGCCCTGTCCACCTCTGTGGGCTTCTGACAGCTTTCTCCCTGACCAGCTTCCCTAGCATCTGGGTTTCTGCCCTCAAGGCCCTCAGGTAGCCCGACAATCTTGAGGTTCTGGCGGCGGGACCTATTTTCCTGCTCCTCCACCTTCCCCTTGAGCGCTCTCTGGGCTGCAACCAACTTTGCCACTTCTGTATCTAGTGAGGCAACCCATTCACTCTTTTCTGGCCATTTTTTCTAGTTTCCACACTGTCACCTCCTGTGTCTCCAACCGCCCTCTTTCATTAGCGAGAGGCAGCACGGTTTTGTGAAGGGGAGGTCGTGTCTCACTAATTTGATAGAGTTTTTCGAGGAGGTCACAAAGATGATTGATGCAGGTAGGGCAGTGGATGTTGTCTATATGGGCTTCAGTAAGGCCTTTGATAATGTCCCTCATGGTAGACTGGTACAAAAGGTGAAGTCACACGGGATCGGGGTGAGCTGGCAAGGTGGATACAGAACTGGTGAGGTCATAGAACAGTAAGAAGTCTTACAACACCAGGTTAAAGTCCAACAGGTTTGTTTCAAACACGAGCTTTCGGAGCACTGCTCCTTCCTCAGGTGAATGGAGAGGTATGTTCCAGAAACATTTATATAGACAAAGTCAAAGATGCCAGACAATGCTTGGAATGCGAGCATTTGCGGATAATCAAATCATTACAGATCCAGAGATAGTGGTAACCCCAGGTTAAAGAGGTGTGAATTGTCTCAAGCCAGGAGTATAAAAATTGGCAAGTCATGTTGCAGCTGTATAGAACCTTAGTTAGGCCACACTTGGAGTATAGTGTTCAATTCTGGTCGCCACACTACCAGAAGGATGTGGAGGCTTTAGAGAGGGTGCAGAAGAGATTTACCAGGATGTTGCCTGGTATGGAGGGCATTAGCTATGAGGAGCGGTTGAATAAACTCGGTTTGTTCTCACTGGAACGACGGAGGTTGAGGGGCGACCTGATAGAGGTCCACAAAATCATGAGGGGCACAGACAGAGTGGATAGTCAGAGGCTTTTCCCTAGGGTAGAGGGGTCAATTACTGGGGGGGCATAGGTTTAAGGTGCGAGGGGCAAGGTTTAGAGGAGATGTACGAGGTAAGTCTTTTACACAGAGGGTAGTGGGTGCCAGGAACTCACTGCCAGAGGAGATGGTGAAAGCAGGGACGATAGTGACATTTAAGGGGCATCTTGACAAATACATGAATAGGATGAGAATAGAGGGATACGGACCCAGGAAGTGCAGAAGATTTTGGTTTCGATGGGCAGCATGGTCGGCACAGGCTTGGAGGGCCGAAGGGCCTGTTCCCGTGCTGTACTTTTCTTTGTTCTGTGTTCTTGTTCCAGCGCCTCTTTGGAGGGGGCCGAAGGGGTTACTATGGCAGCCTCCATGGTCATCCTGAGATTCGCCATAATTAATTAAGTTTGAGGAGCTCTTGTGTTTGATGCTCCCTCCACTGTTTTCTCTGATAGAGGTCGTGGTTTCTCTCTATCTACCACCTCTAATAGAATAGAATTTACAGTGCAGAAGGAGGCCATTCAGCCCATCAAGTCTGCACTGGCTCTTGGAAAGAGCATCCTACCCAAGGCCAACACCTCCACCCTATCCCCATAACCCAGTAACCCCACCCAACACTAAGGGCAATTTTGGACACTAAGGGCAATTTATCATGTCCAATCCACCTAACCCGCACATCTTTGGACTGTGGGAGGAAACCGGAGCATCCGGAGGAAACCCACGCAGACATGGGGAGAACATGCAGACTCCGCACAGACAGTGACCTAAGCCACGAATCAAACCTGGGACCCTGGAGCTGTGAAGCAATTGTGCTAACCACTATGCCACCATACTGCCCTAATCATCCGTAATTCTTCAATTAGATCACCATTTAATCTTCCATACAGTTTCAGTTTACTGTTCCCCGGTGTATTCTCCATGGCAACACCACTACCAATCACAGTCCACTTGCTAAATAATCAGCAATCTCTTTTCATGCAGTATAAATTGTTGTTCCCTTCACAATTGGTATTCTTGTGAATTGCCCCGCTAAGTGCAAGATGAAAAACTTTGACAGAATGTCTTCTTTTTCTGCAATGATGTTTTACATAGCCCATGCAGTCTATCCTTTCAATTTAACTCTTTTAACCCAGGTCTCATTTAATAAATCTGTGCCGATCCCTTTTCAAGGCTAATACGTTCTTCAGAGGCGTGGTGCCAGGGGCTGAATGCAGTACTCGAAATGGGGTCTATCCAGAGTTCAATTTGCCTGACCCTCAGGGCTAGATCCCTCTTAATGTGTCCCCGTGTTGTCAAGGCACTGTGTATTAAGGGCGAACCCCCACAGGGATCGGGGCCTGCCACACACTAGTCTGGCAGCGAGCACCCCAATAAATGGATGTCTCACAAGGCTCTGCTCTGCCTTCATCCACATAAATACAGGTTGGAGCCCTTTGAAGAATTGCTACTAGACTGATAGAAACAACCTCTACTGCCGAGGTTTGATAACCTGTATCTCCGAATCATGCATTGTTCAAACTGCTTCTTTTATTCCTCTGCATAGATACTTCAGCCTGGTGGGGGTCTGACATTACCTCGCCAACTGAGGTTAAGTGAGATGGACTGCATGTAAGTTCTCTGCTTCAAACTCTCACCAACTTAGGGTTGGAAGTCAAGCGGTCTGTCATCATTCCATTAAGAGCTCCCCAGTGATGCTGGCTGTCATTAATCTTGAGTTATTATTACATGCTGCCTTGCAACACAAGCCTTCATGATCCAATGAGGTTCTGTGTTGTAATGAGGTGCACAGTGAAATGAATGTGCCATAAAGTGCAACATAAAATGCAACCTGATAAAAGTCTCGAACTTGATCCAGTTGCTTTATGACTGGTGGAGAGCAATAGGTTAGAGTTTTTTGGGGAGAGGGTGCACATCCTGACCCCTCAATCCCCAAACAACCATGCTAAGGAACTCTCTTCCAGCTAAAACCACAAATACAACCATTCCAAGTTTTGTACACGGAAAATTACACATGAATAGATGGATATCAGTTCTGTGCCTGTCACAACCATGTTTTGCAAAACTATATTACATCACACAACTCCAATCCCCTGCTCTGACCAATATTCAGAATGCTGCTCTGGCATTTGCTTATTCAGCTGTTCACAATCGAAACGTTTGCCATTTGTAGTGACACTCTTCAACTGTTATATCTCCATTCCCCTCCATCGCCTCAGAGGGAGGATAGATAGCGGCGGGGAGGAGTTGATCTGGCAGGCAGGCACGCTAGGAAATAGCTTCTGGAATTCTGAACTTACATTTATTGTACAAGGCTCCGTCTCCTATTATCGTCGAATCAATTTTCTCATGAAATCTGTGCAAAACTGTACAAGTGAGTCACATTACAGTTCCACCGACGAACAACACCCTGATCAGCCCTTAGCTGGATGCGTCCAGTGCCAAAATAGAATAAACTGTACATCAAAGTCTAATGCAAGTTATCTTTGTGGCTGATTGGCATACAATCGGTCACTGGGTCCCTTCTCATTATCCAACGGGTGGCTTGTTATTTTTAACTTTTTGCATTGATATGGATTCTGAACAGATTACACTTAAGAGCTGGATTAAAAAACATACACGTTCTCGACTTAGAATTTGCTGCTGTTAGTTAGTTTTTGCAATCGACAGGGGTGCAGGATTGTTTTAAATGCTTGCGCGTGCAAGAACCTGTTCAGCAAAATCAGACGCTCATCGTTTGTCTGAAAGATGACATTTCAGGACAACTGCATACATGTACACATAGTCCAGTAATTGCAAACTCGCTAACCTTCACCATATTGTTTCAGAGATACCCCCATCTGCTCCCGATCCGCGCTGTGTGATCTCCATGTTGGTTCCCAGTCCTGCCCTGCCAACCTTTATCCATCTCGTGTCTTCCAGCTTTGCCATGGGACTGGTTGACTTGCATTCTTTCATTCCAAAATGCCCTCCATATGTGCTCTCCAGGTGTCTCTCTCTGTCCGTACCGTTTGGTACCTGTGCAAGGCTATTTCAGTATCTCAATGCAATTCTCCGCTCTCCACCCCACCCTCGCCAGCATGTGGACCACTCTCTGAGCATCGTGGCCCTCAAACTTGTTCGGTCTCTGATCCCCCCCATAAGAGAATGAAGATCGGTAAAAGGAGAAGTTGAGAGTGACAGCACAACTAAAAATAAAATAAGAGAAACAAGGGAAAATAATAGAAGTTGAAGAAATCACCGTAATAACATAAAGTGAATAATTAGTCGTTTGGTCGTACAGAAATTGTGTAATGATGAAAAAAGAGACATGCTGTCGAAACTTTTCACCTTGCACTCATCAGGGCAGACTCACAAGACTACGAATTCCCGTAACAGCCTCCCTGAACAGCCGCCGGAATGTGGCGACTAGGGGCTTTTCACAGTAACTTCATTTGAAGTCTACTCGTGACAATAAGCGATTTTCAATTTCAATTTTCAATTGTAAAGGGAATCACAATTTATGCTTAATTGTTAGTGCACTTGCCACTAATGCCCACATTTCATGAATGGATACATTAAAAAATACCTATGTCAAGAGTTGGCAATTTTTCTTCTGGGGTTCTCTGGGGCAGCAGAGTCCAGCTGTACAGACGGGTGAAGGATGAGGTCAGCCTAAAGAAAAGATGGTGAATGGAAAAAGCAAAGGCGATCCAGCAGTTCGCTGAAGGCCATGACATGCAAGATTTCTTGAGCACAGTCAAGACCACTTAGGCCGCAAGCACCCAAGGCCCAATTCAAAAGGATGCAGAGGTGCTCTTCAAGAAGAGAGAGGCAGTCAGAGCCAGCTTTGAAGACCACCTTAGCAAAGACTCTGCCTTCAACGCGCGTGTCCTCGTCTCCATTCTGCAGCTACTAGCCGCCATCTCAGCACAACCCCAAACCAGAGTGAGATAGAAAAGACTGCCCAACAGCTAAAGAACAACAAGGCATCAGGAGCAGGTGGAATCTCCCTCCACTGAAGCGCTAAAACATGGCGGAGAAGCACTATTAACACAAACACATGACATTGGGTGCAATTCAGCTGCCTCTTCACACCCAACTTGGTGTCTGGACATAGCTGTTGAATCTCATGAGAGGCCTCTCGCGAGATTCTCGACGCTCAAAACGTATCGCGAGTTTCAACGGAATCTCGCGACTAGATCTCGCCCTCACTGGACGTGATCTAGGTCAGAATATTAAAATGAGCCGTACTATACGTTCGCCAGAATTACTGGGGGGGGGGGGGGGGAGGGGGGGGGGGATAAGACCAGGGCAACCTTCCAAAATGGCACCCCGATCTGCAGGGAGCCTTTCCTGCTGGCGAGCTGTAAGTGCAGCCTTGGCGAAGAGAATCTCCTCCAATGTCACAAAAACTGCAAAGTACCGTTGAATAGCGAGGTCCCTCGGTGTTGCGAAATATCTCGCTAAACCCGCCATTCTGCGGACTAACCCGTGTCTGCTGAATCGCGCCCTGGGTCGTCCTTATCTGGAAGGAGGAGAAAATGCCAGGCGACCTCAGAGATTCCGTAATCGTGACGCTCTTCAAGAAAGGTGACAAACCCGACTGTATTAACTACAGAAAGATTTACCTGCTGTCGGCCAAAGGGAAGGTCATCACAAGAGACCTCCCGAATCACCTTGTCCCTGTGGCTGAAGATCTCCTCCCAGAGTCTCAATATGGATTCAAGGGGCGCAAGGAACGTAGGGCTGGATTCTCCATCCCGCCACGCCAGATTTCTGGAGCGGCACGTCGGCCGGATGCTCCTCAAAGGGGTTTCCCATTGAGGGCATCCCCATGCCGTTGGGAAACCCCCCGGGTTGCCGGCAAAATGGAGCATCCCGCCGGCGGAGAATCCCGCCCATGATCTTCACCGAGTGGCTTCCCACGTGGCGGATGTGGCTCATCTGCCTAAAGTCAATTGACTTCGGAGGGAATGGAAGATCCCACTGCCGGGGGCGTGGCTGGAAAATTCCAGCCTATGTTGTAGAATTACTCATTTCAATGCCCCAAATGCTGTTGACTAATTTCAGCTGCAGATCCAATCAAGAAATTAACCTAAACAAGCGATGTTTTCAAAATATTAAGACAAACAGATTGGATAGACATAGATAAACCATTGCTGCGAATTGAAAAGTCTCAGGCTGGAGGACACATCCTAAAAATTACAGCCAGGTTTTTGAGGGATGAAGGTGGGAAACACTGCCGCACACAAAGGATGTCACAAGTTTGGAACGCTCTTCCGCAAATGGCAATACTTATCGTCAATTGTTCATTTTAAAACAGAGATTGATGGATTTCTGTTAACCAAAGCTAGTAAGGGGTACGGGACATAGGCCTGTACATGGAGCTAAATCACAGATCAACCATAATCTCTTTGAGTGGTGGATCAGGTTCGAGGAGCTAAATGGCCTCCTCCAATTCCCATGGGCGGGATTCTCCCCGGAGCGTTTTACGACGGCGTCATCTGGCCCCTAGGATCAACGATCCTGTGCCACACAGGGGGCCAGCATGGCACTGGAGAGCCTCACGCTGCTCTAGCTGCCGATCCGGGTGTCAAAACGTGCGCCGCGGGTCTGCGCATGCGTGCCATGGTCGACGCGAGTTCACGCATGTGCGTGGGATGCCGTCTCCGCGCCAGCCCCGACGCAACATGGCGAAGGCCTACAGGGGCCCGGCGTGGAGGAACATAGCCCCCCCGGGATAAGCCTGCCCGCCGATCGGTAGGTCCCGATTGCGGGCCAGGACACCATGGAGGCCCTCCCCGGAGTCGGATCTCCCCTCGCCCCCCCCCCCCCCCCCCCCCCACCAGGCCGCCGAGGTCCCACTGGGTAGGACCACATGGGAACGATGTCGGTGGGACTTGGCCGAACTCGACAGGCACTCAGCCCATCACACGGGAGGAATTACCGAGGGGGGGGGGCGTGTTGAGCGGCCCCCGACTGGCGCCGCGTCAACCGCCCCAGTGCCATTGGCGCCGATTCTCCGGTCACTGGAGAATCGACGGAGCGTGAGTCGTGCCTGTGGTAGTATGGCTAGAGAGATCATATTACTGGAGAACCAGGCCGCCATTGGTACAGCAGCCTCGCTGCCCATTGGCCCAGGCAAGTCACGTGCCTCTCTGCCAATTCGTTGTGGCTGGTCATGTGACTCCCCGCCAATTCGCTGAGAGGTTGGTAGCCCACTAGGCGGGGTATAAGAGCTCGTGTTGGCTGACAGTCAGTCTTTCCTCTGTACGACCACTGCCGGGCTCACATCTAGCGTATTAAAGCCTGTTGTTTGGAACTTCACTACGACTCACGTCCAATTGATGGTGCATCAGCGCCTAACCCCCTGGCGATTCTCCAATCCGGTGTGGGGGTCGGAGAATCCCGTCCCATGTTCCTGACTGCCGTGCTTCACTTCTGGGGCAGGATTCTCCCCTACCCGGCGTGACGGGGGGTCCCGGCGTGACGGGGGTCCCAGCGTAGGGGAGTGGCGCCAACCACTCTGGGGTCGGGCCTCCCCAAAGGTGGGGAATTCTCCGCACCTTTGGGGGCTAGCCCCGCGCCGGAGCGGTTGGCACCAGAAGACTGGCGCAAAAACCGGCGCCAGCGGCCTTTCAGGCCCGCCGCCCGGCAGCGGGGCTGGCCGAAAGGCTTTCGCCGGTCGGCGCATGCGCCGGCGGTGACGTCAGCGGCCAGCTGCCGCTGACGTCACCACTGGCGCATGCGCGATGTGGGTTTCTCTTCCGCTTCCGCCATGGCGGAGGCCGTGGCGGCGGCGGCGGAAGAGAAAGAGTGCCCCCAGGGCACTGGCCCGGAGTTTGAGCGGGGGGCCCCGATCGCAGGCCTGGCCACCGTGGGGGCACCCCCCGGGGTCCGATCGCCCCGCGGCCCCCCAGGACCCCGGGGGCCCGGTCGCGGCGCCGATCCCGCCGCCACCAGAGGTGGTTCAAACCTCGGCGGCGGGAGAGGCCTCCCAGCGGCGGGACTTCGGCCCATCCGGGCCGGAGAATCGCCGCAGGGGCCTCGCCGATCGGAGTGGCGTGATTCCCGCCCCCGCCAATTCCCGGGTGGTGGAGAATCTCTGCCACGGCGGGGGCGGGATTTTCGGCGGCCCCAGGCGATTCTCCGACCCTGCTGGGGGTCGGAGAATTTCGCCCCTGAAGGACATTTTTAGTGCTGTTAACGCTCGTTGGATGTATTCCTGGAAGCCTCCAACCACCACTTCCCCACTCGCACCTTGTCAATCACCTGAAGAACCCATCCTCATGGATTACCACTTTCTTCAGCTGGAAAGTGACTGGATCATTATTGGCTCCTCCGACTGCTGTCACTTTTCCCACTGTCAATATTTTTATAATTAATAACTACAAGTGTTGAAAGAAAACATAAAAGATTTTTTTAATGCCCCCATGATTTGGTGAGTACCTGGTGAAAAACTTCCAAGAGAGCTTATTTGCAAAGGAAGGAAACAATTAGATTCCAAAAAGGGAAATCAGGAAGGAAGGAATCATTAAAATTTGCTGCCTCTTCCTTCTTACGGTTTGCAGTGACCTCCTCATGTCAGTCTTAATTTATCCTTTTTTTTTCAAATGAAGGGAAACACTGACTAAGTCTGTGTTCGAGATCGTGAGCTTCCTCCCAGTAAAGCTTTCCAGGCAGGTATCAGGACCAGTTTGAATGACAAGATTTAAATAGATATGGCAATGCAACAGCAAGCTCAATAATCACATGCCGTGCATCCAAACAAATGCCAAATAAACAGCTGAATCTACTTTGACAAGCATTTATCACCACCTGGCATTTTGTTGAGCGTTTTGTTTCTCGAGATCTTGGCAACAACACAGGGTAGATACATTTATATTCAGCTCGCAAACATCCCGAGGCTCTTCACAACTTGAATTTTGACAAAAGTGGTGGGATCGCATTTAGTTTAAAGATACAGTGCTCTTGACATGATACACTAACCCAAGGTGCTTTACTGGAGAAATTGTCAAGCAAAACTTGACACTGGGCAGCACGGTGGCCTAGTGGTTAGCACAACCGCCTCACGGCGCTGAGGTCCCAGGTTCGATCCCGGTTCTGGGTCACTGTCCGTGTGGAGTTTGCACATTCTCCCCGTGTCTGCGTGGGTTTCGCCCCCACAACCCAAAAATGTGCAGAGTAGGTGGATTGGCCACGCTAAATTGCCCCTTAATTGGAAAAAATAATTGGCTAATCTAAATTTATAAAAAAAAAGCAAAACTTGACACTGAGACATCTAAACATAACAGCATGTCCTTCTATTCCCTTCTCCTTCATCCAATTATATAGCTTTCTCTTAAATCCATCTAAGGTATTTGCCTCAACCATTCCATGTTGTAGTGAGTTCCACATTGTAACCGCCCTTGGATGAAGAGGTTTAATAGAAAAAAAGAGGCATAGAAAGTAGAAGCAGGAGGAGATCATTGACCCTTCGAGCCTGCTCCACCATTCATTATCGTGGCTGATCATCAAGTTAGATACCTTGATCCCGTCTTCCCCACATATCCTGTGATCCCTTCAGCCCCAAGAGTTACGTCTAATTCCTTCTTGAAATGACACAACATTTTGTCCTCAACTTCTTTCAGTGGTAGCGAATTGCAGAGTCACCTCTCTGGGTGAAGATATTTCTCCCCACTTCTGTTCCCTTGTCCTCAAACTATGACCCCCAGTTCTGGATTCCACCACCATCGGGAACATTACATCATTGTGTAAGTATCTAAGAGATCCCCTCTCACTCTTCTAAACTCCAATGAATATAATCCTAACTGACTTAGTCTCTGAATTCTCCCTCTGTGTACCCGAACAGGCGGTGGAATGTGGCGACTAGGGGCTTTTCACAGTACCTTTATTGCAATGTAAGCCTACTTGTGACAATAAAGATCATTATCATTATCTCCTCATATGGCAGTCCCGCCATCCCAGGAATCAGCCTGGTAAACCTTCGCTGCCCTCCCTCCATAGCAAGAACATCCTTCCTCAGATAAGGACACCAAAACTGCACACAATACCCCAGGAGTGGCCTCACCAATGCCCTATAGAATTGCAGTAAAACATCTCTATTCCTATACTCAAATCCTCTTGCTATGAAGGCCAACATACCATTTGCCTTCTTTACCGCCTGTTGTACCTGCGCGCTTACTTTCAGCGACTAATGAACGAGGGCACACAAGATCTCACTGAGTATCCACCTCTCTCAATTCACATCTATTCAAATAATAATCTGCTTTCCCATTTTTGCTTCTGAAGCGGATAGCCTCACATGTATTCACATTATGCTGCATCTGCCATGTGCCCATTCAATCGGCCTGTCCAAATCCCGCTGAAGCATCTCTGCATCCTCCTCACAGCTCATCCTCCCTCCCAACTTTGTATCATCTGCAAATTTGGAGATAATACATTTGGTTCCCTCATGCATATCATTAATGTATAATATGAACAAAGGGATCCTCGCATAGATACCCTGTGGTATCCCACTAGTCACTGCCTGCCATTCAGAAAAAGATCCATTTATTCCAACTTTTTGCTTCCTGTCTACTAACCACCTTTCTATCAATCTCAAGACACCACCCGTAATCCGATGCGCTTTAACTTTACACATCAATCTGCTATATGAGATGTTGTTGAAAGCCTTCTGAAAGTCTAAAAAGACCACATCCACCGGTTCTCCCTGGTCAACTCTACTAGTTACATCTTCCAGTAGATTTGTCAAGCATGTGTTTCCTTTTGTGAATCCACGCTGACTTTGTCTGATTACATCACTGCTCTCCAAATGCTGTGCTCTAAAAACCTTGATAATGGACTCCAGCAACTTCCCTACTACCGAAGTTAAGCTCACCGGGCTATAGTTCCCCGTTTTCTCTCTACCTCCCTTTTTGAATAGTGGGGTTACATTCGCTATCCTCCCATTTGTAGAAACCATTCCAGAATCCAAATAATTTTGGAAGATGACCACCTGAATTGTTCCTGCTTGGGCAGAGACTATCAGCTGTGATGGTCACACTAAGTGTGTATGAGAGGAGCAATGAAGTTACAGCAAGTGCTCAGCTGCAACCAAGCCACTGGTAAAAGGTGTTAACCAAATAGAACATTGGCCCAAAGGACGGGACGGCAAGTTCAAACTTGACTACCATAAGTCCCTCACCTGCAGGTCTGACCTGGATTATCACAGGCAGAGATAAACACCAAGTCTCTCAGAAGTCAGGCGCCGCCAGATATCAGACGCCGCATGCTACAAAAATACCATCCATGACATATCAGGAAAAACCCACTGGTACATCCATCATGTCCCACACAATGATGCCAAGGCTAAGGAGGAAGGAACATTTTGTGGTCTTCTCAATTACCTCGCTGCGCCAGACTCGGTGACTCAACGAGAGGCCGTTAAATCTCATGAGAGGCCTCCCGGGAGATTTATGACACTCGGAATGCCTTGCGAGATCTGACAAGGCCTCGCGAGATGTCGAGATCTGGATCGCACCCTCGCTGGGCGCGACCCAGATGAACATATTTAAGTGAGCCATTAGGTTCATTTACATATGTCTACACTGGATTCGCCCAAGGTCTGGGAATGAACGCTATGGCGCCGTTTATCATTAGCCTACACAAACGTAGACCAGGTATAACAGCACCTGTGGGGGGGGGGGGGTCTCCAATGCCATCGGAGGTGGTTGGGTTTTGGGAAGCTTGGTACCCTGGCACTCCCGCTGACAACGGGCACCTTGGCACTGTCAGCCTGGAACATTGGCACTGCCATCCGGTGTGCCAGAGTAGCACTGCCAGAGCACCAGGCCAGCAGGCTGGCGGTGCGAGGTGCTTTGGGTGACAACTTGTCCATGCCAGGGATCGGGCCCGAGGACCCTCTAAGAGGTAAGTTGGGGGCAGTGGGGAGGTCCAGAGGCGGAGTTGAAAGATCGGGGCGGCATTTAAAATTGCCTCGCTGATCTTTTCCTGCACTGAGGTAACTCAGCGGGGGTGTGGGGGTGGGGGGGGGGGGGGGGGGGGGGGTGTTCCGAGGACCGAGGACAGAAAAAAAACAACAAAGTCCTGTTTGATAGCGGGATCATTCCCGGCGCTGCAGCACAGGGGAAAACCCCGCTACACTCGCCCAAAACATTTTTTGCAGGTTAAATCGCACCCCCTTGTCTCGGTTTACTTTATCGAACTACCCAGTCTTCACTTTCCTACAGAATAGAACCTGGTTCCACGGCATTGACATGTTCATATGTATTCCAGTGCAGAAAGAAAATATAATCGGCAGCTGCCTCCACCACTGAACCCACTAACAGATTTTGCAAGTTAGAACTCTAACTGCAGGAATACAGGACGAAGATTGACAAATCACTCACCTCGCTACAGGTCTTCACGTGTAATCACAACTTTGCTGCAGGAGCAATGATCTTGTGGACCTCGTACACGCTGCCAGACATGGCTTCACTCAATGTTTCTGGATTGCTGTCCCCGAACTGCAAACTCAGTCAGTGGTTTGCGATTAACAGTGGAGTCTGAGGTTGTATTTGCCCCCCACACGTTAACATCTTCCTCTGGTAAAGTGAAGGCAGTGTAGCCTGGTTCGGAATCTATTGCGAAGCAATATTAGGATGAAAGGTTTTAAGTTTAACCCTAAGAAGAACACAATTAAAGATGTGACTGAAGCGTTCTGATAGCAAAGATTGGTAATGTGAAATATACTGAAAGAGAGAGCCCACACGGCTCAGAGAGTAATGGAGACACTGTGATTCACTGTCTCTGTGTCACAATACAACAACTCGCACTAGTGTTGTAACTGGAGAAATGCACTGTGAGGCTTGTATGGCCTGAACTCAATGGGGTCAGTTCATTCTCTGGAGGTCATTAACAGAAAGGGTCACACATAAAGGAGCACACTATCAGGTACCACCCAAAACCTATAGGTAGGTGTGTGGCCCATAACATATCCAATCGCCACATCTCTAATTGTTTCAGTCCATCAAAATAATTACATGCCCCGCTGCCTCGCTGTGCTTCCATCCAATCACATGCTTGTTTGTTTTGTAACACACAAAAAGAGGGCTAGAAAGGGAAGGTTTGGAAACCAGACCCTTCAGCTGCACAATGCTCTCTGTGTTTCACTCTGTGTTTCACTCTGATCTTTGCGTTTTTGCAAGTGGAAGCAGCAGTTTGCATACAAGGGCTATGTGAGTGAGGTTACCACCTTAAGAGCTGTAACATGCACACAAACACACACTCTCTCTTCTCTGCCAGCCCCTGCCTACCCAGATATTTGAACTTTAAAAACTAGCTGTTAATAAATCCGTCAAAAACATATTTTGCATTAAGTCCATTGTTTTTTAACACGATCATTTCCATTCTTATTTTTAATTATTTCTGGTTGAACGTTAGGGGACGCTATCATTCAACAGAGACAACTACACGGGATTTACAATGGAGAAACAGGCCATTCAGCCCTACTGCTCCATCTTGGTGCTAACTTTCCCTGCAAGCCTCCTCCCACTCCTTCTCGTCTAACCTTCATCAGCATAGCCTTCTGTCTCCTCTCCCCAATGTTTCTATGCATGACAATCAGGGAAACACCAAAGGACACAATACATTGCCTCTTGGCTAATGAGCACGAAAGTCATAAAAGGCGGCTGTCCCAAACATACATGCAGGCACCAAAGGCCACTTCAGACACTGAACCGCTGAAGAACGAAGACTTACATTTATATAGTGCCCTCCAAGATCTCAGGACAAAAGTGCTTCGCCATCAGTGAAGTTCTTTTGAAGCAAAGGCACCGCTGTAAAGTGACGGCCAATTTGAAATCAGCAAGATTCGCCAAACAGGCATGAGATGATGACCAGGACTCCCTGCCATTTTAGATGTTGACGATGTCAGCCAAGCAGAGGCCTTGCTCAAGCCACTCTCGGCTGAAGCAGCCCAAAGTGTTCGCAGTCATGGTGATGGAGGATAGCCTTGCCACCCCAGGAGCCACACAATCTCTCCGGGTGATAGAGCATTGGCTGGTGCACATGCCTCATAATGAAGGTTCCTTGGCAGCCTTCCCAAAGAAGTGAGCACTCACTTGCAACATGGAGTGCTCCCATCACAATATTCCCAGTTGTGTTCCTCTTATCTGTTTGTTTAAGAGTCTTCAAGGGCGGGGGGAGGGGGGGGGGGGTGGCAGAGGCAGCGAGAGAGTAGCCAATACTGAGGATGACGGCAACAAATTAGAACAGGGAATTAATAAACCTGTGGATAATTGTCAAATGAAGCTCAACGCGGGCAAATGTGACATGTATTTTGATAGGAAATATGCGGCGAGATCACTTATTGTCTGGAAGGCTTGGGTCTAGGTGGGGTAAAGGAACAAAGGGATCTCACTGTCCAAATACATCAACCACTGAAAGTGATGCAACAGGTTAACAAGGCCATAAAAAAATTAAAACAAGCACTAGGTTTTATTTCTAGAGGAGTAAAACTGAAAAGTAGGAACGGTGTGCTAAGGCTACACTGAACCTTGCTTAGACTAGATTTAAACGCCGTATAATAAAAAAGTTACAGAGACATTGGAAAGGGCCCATAGAGCATTTACAACGATGGTACCAGAAATATGTGGGTATTCAAATCAGGAAATGGTTAATAACAATAATCTTTATTGTCACAAGTAGGCTTACATTAACACTGCAATGAAGTCACTTTGAAAATCCCCTAGTCGCCACATTCCGGCGCCTGTTCGGGTACACAGAGGGGGAATTCAGAATGGCCAGTTCACCTAACAAGCACGTCTTTCGGGACTTGTGGGAGGGAACCAGCGCACCCGGAGGAAACCCACGCAGACACGGGGAGAACATGCAGACTCCCCACAGACATGACCCCCATGCTGAGAATCGATCCATGGAGTATGAGGGGTGACCTAATAGAAGTCTTTAAAATTAAGAAGGGCTTTGATTGTATGGATAGGGTACGGATTCTTGTGGTGAAGAGCAGAACTACAAGCCGTCATATAAGATCATCAGCAAGAAACCCAATGGGGAATTCAGAAGAAACCTCTTTACCCACAATAAGAATGTGGTATGTTCTATGTAACCCACCTTCACAGGGAGTGGATGATTGGAGTGAACAGTATAGATGCATTTAAGGGGAAACTAGCCAAGGATGAGAGAGAAGGAAACAGAAAGTTTTCATGCACAGATTTAAATGAGGAAAATGGGAGGAGGTTCGAGTGTAACATAAACACAGCATGAACCGGTTGGGCCGAATGGTCTGCTCCTGAGGCAGATAACCTTGTACTCCTAAAGTAAAAGGCCACCATTAACCCAGCTACACCCCGGCACTCTTCCCATTTACTTCAGCCGTTTGTGAAAAGTTCTCCTTAATTGTGGAATGGAATTTCTTTGTCTGTTGGCAAACTTGGTCTTCCTCGCCAGAAGTACACAGTTAAAAAAGGTTATAGTTTTCTGAACTGCGCTTTCTCCCTCCAGTCTTATTTTTCAATTTGCTCAAATTGATTTTCAATTAGCTGTGCTGACGTCTGGTGTTTTCATTTTGCCTTCACTTACAAGACCCAGCGCCAAGAATTAAATCATTTATCACTATTCCCAATCTAGCATTCTCCAACAGTTTAACTTTTCCACAACCTTGAGGCAATCTCTTCACTGGTACAGCCGGTGCCAAGGTATACGCCTGCATTAGATCCTTCAATCAGCCTCATTGCCACAATCTTGGCGGTAGAACATGATGGGTAAAGTGCGAGAGGGAGCTTGTGCAACGCAAACTGATCAAGGCAGCCATCAGGAAATTATAAAGCAATTTGCTCAGCGCGTAGCCTGTCCCAGTTGACAACCTAATTGTTTCATCGGTAAGTGAGCCCATCCTGGGCCTCCTGTTCAAACTCTGCAGCATCTTCTAGAAGGTGAGGCACCTTTGGCCACAGGGTCCATTCATCTCTGCTGTGCGTCAGTATCAAACTTTTCAAAAGCAAGTTCTGGAGCCACGGCAGTGGAGGAGAGCAGAGTAACTTGATTCCAAGTCTGCATGTCTTTAACATGGAAGCTCACGGTACTTACTGTGAGAGTTCTCTAGGTGGGAACATGTGTAATGTTCCACTTATTAACACAGGTTGGAGCATCTGTTAACAAGAGCAGGCAGATGCACAGTCTTTGAAAGAGACTGTGAACGATTGTGGTTTACGGTTCATAGTTATTATGCCACATACTAGCCTTAGAGCTAAAGACACAGGGGACATACAAGTGGTTAGTAGATGTTGTTATGCCTTGTTCCAGCATTCAACTTAATGGCCTCAGAGTTTCCAACAGTTGCTTTCGCTGAACTTTAAATTTCCAAAACTCTCGTGAATAGCACTGTATGTTATGGTCATAAACACTCCGATATACAGAAGTTGGTTTGTGGACCAAATCACTCCACTGTGGTCTGTTTCTTAATCTGTACAAACATTCAGGTTGGGAATGTTATTCCTGGAAGCAAGGCAGACTTCGAAATAAAACCTTGTTTTCATTCTACCTTGCCCTCCTTTCGGTAACTAGAATATAACTGGAGGTTTGTTTTATGCCATCTCCTCCTTTGTAACTGTCAGGCATCACTCCACAGCTGATCTGATCTCACAAGTGCTCAGGGCATGACTTTCCTTTCGACATACTTTGCATTTGGTCTGTGTCAATATACAGGCACATGTCCTTGGAAGGAAGTGGGGAGGGGTTGTTACAGGCACAAGTCCTTGGAAGGAAGTGGGGGGGGGGGGTTGTTACAGGCACATGTCCTAGGAAGGAAGTGGGGGCCTTGTTACAGGCACATGTCCTTGGAAAGAAGTGGGGGGTGTGTGTGTTGTTACAGGCACATGTCCTTGGAAGGAAGTGGGGGGGGGGGGGTGTTACAGGCACATGTCTTTGGAAGGAAGTTGGGGGAGGGGTGTTGTTACAGGCACATGTCTTTGGAAGGAAGTGGGGGGGGGTGCTTGGTACATTTTCTGTGTCACGCTAAATTTTCCGAGTTACAAATGAGTTTCGGGGATAGGTTTTGTATGTTGTCATTCACACCCAATCTGTCTTCTTCCCTCCCATCCCCAAGGCAATCCCAAGGCATACAAGGCAATGGGCTAAATGATGGGAAATGGGATTAGAATAGTTAGGTGGTTGTTTTTGACCGGTGCCAACTCGATGGGCCGAAGGGCCTTTTCTGTGCTGTATGACTCTCTAAAAGCACCAAATTAAAGAAAGATTTGCATTTATATAGCACCTTTTTGTGATCTCAGGGTTGCAATGGTCGATGTTGATTGAGGGATAAATATTGGTGAAGACACAAGAGGCACCTCCCTTGCTCTACTTTATCACGGGATCTATTATATCACGGGATCTATTATATCACGGGATCTATTATATCAAGTGATCTATTATATCCACCTATGAAATAGATGGGCCTTTAAACCTCTTGTTGAAAAGACTGCGCCTCAGACAGTGCAGCGCTGCCTTCCACAATGACGCACTGGGTCAGCCGGAGTGGAACTAGGCCACAGGACCTCCTGCATGAGATTCAATGGAGCTAAATTAGAAGCCTGCGACCTCCTACTGGCCAGGGCAGCTGCCTGGAATACCCGAGAGACCCCCTTCAATGTGCCTCTCAGGTCTGAACCCCCCTCGAGACCACCAGCATAGAGGAAAAGTGTGAGCGGGATTCTCCATTCCTGAGACTAAGTGTTGACGCCAGGATTCACGGACTTGCGCGATAGCAAAGCTGGCACTGCACCTGGACCGATTCAGCGACCGGTGAGGGGCTAGCACCAGCGCCACGTGGAACACAATCGATTCCAATGTGAAACGGTGCTGGATTCGCCAGATTTGTGATTGACACTCAGGAAGCTCACAAGCTTTAGCCGCACATTAAACTCCCTACACACACATATCCCAACCAACAGATGGCACTGCTCCTTGCGCATCCCGTTGATGGGTCGGCTGGAGCCAGAGAGAACCGGGGGGGGGGGGGGGGACACACCCATACGACCTGTGGCACTAAGGTCACAGTGGGCACAGCTGCATGGTTGCCTTGCAGGCCGCACCAATGGTGTTCAGTGCCCGTCTACCCCGAACCCACAGCCTACCTTCTGGCCAACACCCGCTACTCCCCTCCCCGGCCCTGGCAGAAGCACCCCCACCAGCGGCACTACTGTCAGCAAACTATGGCGATGTTGGACACTTTCTATACCCCCTCTCCCTCCCTCAGCAGCCACAACGCCTGTTTCACAATTTTTGAAAGCACAAGTGAACCTCGCCATCAGGAATTCGCCCCGGTGGAGGCGGAGAATCGCGGAGACGCCGGAGAATACCGGGTCAGGCCCGCTTATGATATGTAAACGGTATTTACTGTACACGCGGAGTGGAACATATTGACGCCTGTAATTGAAAATACAGAAAAATGTGTCATTTGAAACATGGAAGTCTGGCAATATCTGGTCTGACAGGATACAGGGAAAGATCCCACAAAAGGTTAATAGCAGCTGCAAAGAGCAGGATTATAAAGTGCAGATTCTTTCTCACAAGCAGGGTTAGCAAACACACAGGTTTCATGTAATAAGCTAAAACAATGGCTCACACCTTCATTGAAAGTAACTGTCTCAGGAAGCATCTGGAAAAGCATGGATGAGAGTTTCAATTGAATTAAGTGACAAATGTTTAAAACAGGCAGGTCTTTCAAGTCATAACCAAGTGAAATTTTAGCATACAGCTAAAAGCAAAGTTTCACACCTTAATTGAAATAAACTCTCTCAGTAAACAGCTGGAAAGGATGGATGATGCTCAGTCGAATTTGGTGTCAATTCTAAGTGTAAAATTCTACTAACATCAAGTCAATTAAAAGAAAATTGGAGACGACCTGTCTACAAGAAACATAATTTAAAGTCAAAATCAAAGGCAAAGTTATGAGCTGGGGACAATTGAAAAATTAAACGATTCGAAATCACAGAAATAAAAGTAACACCTATTGAAACCAAAGCATTTTTTAAATCAAATCTGAGAGGTGACGTTATGCCCAAAATGAATAATTAGTTGTATTAAAATGTTTACATCAAAGATACTTTTTAACTATCAAAGTGAAACAAGCTCATTTACAATAAAGTCATTAAAACTTAATAACTCTTCGAAAGAGAATATAAACCGGAAGAAAGGGGACAGCCAGCAGTGCCAGCTCTCACAGCTCGGTACATGGGAAGGATAGAACACAGCAACCGAGCTCACCAGCGAATACAACTCAAGAAGACCAGATTTTAAAGAAGATTGATTGTCAAGGTGGGCCTGAAGGTCCCTTCAACCAACAGGAAGGATCCAGAAGCAAGGTCTTTTTACCTTTCTGTTAAGAAAGTGTTTACAGCTTTAAAAAAAATTATTATAATAAAATAACTTAAAAGTTTTAACCTGAAACAGTGGTTATTAGCCTACTTTACTTACATAACAACGCAGGACCCAGGACATCGATGCTACTAAGGGGTAAGTAGGTAAAATTCTTCGGTGAAGGTATGGGTTATACCAGGGATAACTTGAAAATATAGTTTGACCTGAATAGCACCCACCGAAGCCTGCATCGGAGTCAGGGAGTGAGAATCCCTGTTCACCATTTAGAATATCGATCCATTTTTGGTATAGGGAGAATTCTAAGAATAGTGGTGAGTTTTAACTTCACGCCATTGTCGAGGCACCGGAGAATTGTGATTTGGCGTGAAACCGTCCCCGCCACGATTTTGATGTCAAAACCGATTCTCCGCTCAATCACGTTTCCTGAATCCGGCATCAGCCTACGGAGAATCCACCCCTATTTGTTTTTTAATAGTAACCTGAGAAACAACACAGCAGGTCACTGTTGGCCCAGGCATAACCTCCTTTCAATGTGCATTCCTTCCCTGACCATCCGCTGCCAAAAAGAATTAGATGCCACATTTGGAACAGACGGAAATACCCACTGCAGCATCAGAATTCTCTCAATGTGGCCCTCCATGTTTGCAAATGGTCACCACTCCTGAAATCTGTTCCCAAGAATCCAATGAATACAGATAAGCTTTTGCACCCCTGTCCACTGACACCAACACCCACAGAACTACAGGTTGAATCATCTGCAATCGTGGGCAGCGTGGTAGCACAGTGATCAGCACTGTTGCTTCACAGCTCCAGGGTCCCAGGTTCAACTCTCGACTTGGGTCACTATCTATTTGGAGTCTGCACGTTCTCCCCGTGTGTGCGTGGGTTTCGTCCGGGTGCTCCGGTTTCCTCCCACAGTCCAAAGATTTTTTTTCTTTAATAAATTTAGAGTACCAATTTTTTTTTCCATTTAAGGGGGCAACTTAGCGTGGCCAATCCACCTACCCTGCACATCTTTGAGTTGTAGGGGTGAAACCCACGCAGACAAGAGAAGAATGTACAAACTCCACATGGACAGTGACCCAGAGCCGGGATCGAACCCGGATCCTCAGCGCCACAGTGCAAAGATGTGCAGGTTAGGTGGATTGGCCATTCTAAATTGCCCTTAATCCAAAAAAGGTTAGGTGAGGTTACTGGATGATTTGGGCAGCACGGTGGCCCTGCTGTCTCACGGCGCCGAGGTCCCAGGTTCGATCCCGGCTCTGGGTCTCTGTCCGTGTGGAGTTTGCACATTCTCCCCGTGTTTGTGTGGGTTTCGCCCCCACAACCCAAAGATGTGCAGGGTAGGTGGATTGACCACGCTAAATTGCCCCTTAATTGGAAAAAAATGAATTGGGCACTCTAAATTTATTTTTAAAAAAGGTGAGGTTACTGGGTTACGGGGATAAAGGGGATAGGGTGGAGGCGTGGGACTTAAGTAGGGTGCTCTTTCCAAGGGCCGGTGCAGACTCGATGGGCTGAAGGCCTTCTTCTGCACCGTAAATTCTATGATTGTACGATCTCTGCTTTCAAATCCTGGGATCTCATCAGTTATGTCGGAAGCTAGTTGGGTGGAGTTCTCCGTGTCAATGCTGCATTGAGGGGGTTAAAAACAAACACTGTCCGGGTCAGCCTTTTGTTTCCCATGCTCCAAATGCTCGTCTTCTGTTACGGAACACAGTATTAGCGGCAACTATCTCCAGTTTCCCGAAACTGCAAACAGTCCGGAACTCAATGGTCCCATCCTTTCTACTCAGCTAAGCGAAAATCAGTGTCAATAAATTGAAGACACTAAGCGGCATAAACATTGCATTGTGCCTTAATAGCACAAAGTCCAACATGTACAGATAAATACTGTGCGGTTACATTAGTAGACAATGCTCAGTCCCAACACAAAGCAGAGTAGCCAGATGCATTCTGTGTCAATATCGCCGTAATGTATTAATGGACTCTGGATGTAGAAATCCTCTCGGTGCCCCTTGGGAGGCTCAAAGTTTATGACCGAAATGTTTCATCTTAAGTGGGCTCATTAACAAAGCAAGAAAGAAAATTGAACTCGCGAGCACAGCATTAGCCAAGTTGAAGAAGTTGAATCAATACCGCTGCCAAAAACAAAGAGGCTGTTAGATTCAGGTAGCCACAGAAGTCTAACATCTATCTGGTACATGCAGGGAAATAAGGCTTGAACTAGCTTCCTAGTTATACAGAGAGGAAATGAAAAATGCATTGCGTGAAGATGAGCTGCAATTTTAGCTATATTGTTCTCAAGTCAGGTCATGAAAATGTTGCAGGGTGACATCATTATTCACATGATTGTTTATTTACGGAGTATGGTGATTTCAAAATCTAGAAAAAGGGCCGAAATTTGCTTAGTTCCTGTGCTGTATTGTTCTTTACTCTTTCAGGAAGTGCTGAGGGTTTTGGGAAAGGATGGTATCATGGCCGGTACAGGCTTGAAGGGCCGAAGGGCCAGTTCCTGTGCTGTATTGTTCTTTGCTCTTTCAGGAAGTGCTGAGGGTTTTGGGAAAGGATGGTATCATGGCCGGTACAGGCTTGAAGGGCCGAAGGGCCAGTTCCTGTGCTGCATTGTTCTTGGTTCTGCTCCCAATGTTGGGGTCTTCCAGTGCCACCGACAGCGACATCTCGGCGTGGGTTCTCCGGCGGCAGGGGGTGCGGTGAAGGGAAGATCCCGCCGGTGGCCAATGATGGGCTGCCTCAGTCACTGCAAAATACAGCGCGGGGTGGGTTGAAAATCAGCCCAATGACTTGCATTATATAGCACCTTTTATGACATCCCAAACAACTTTACAGTCAAATTGGGCATAGCAGGGTTCCACAGACGGCAATGGGATAATGACCAGACAATCTATGTTTAGCTGTTGCTCAGTAACGGCCCCAGGATTCCACTGGTTTCACTCACAACAGTGCTTTGGGACCTTTTGTGGCCATCTGGGAGAAAAGGCGATGGGGTTTGACAGCCCTGCCCGCTGCCAGGATCCTCCAGTCCCACCATTGGGCAGTGGGCTACTGGTTCGGGCCGTCCAATCTCCCACAGCGGGCCCTGCCACGATGGAACCGGAAAATACCAGCCAAAGCCTGAGAGCTGCACTGGATCGTCAGCCTAGACTTTGTGCGCAAGCCTCCGGGGTGGGACTTGCACCCGCGGTCTGCTGGCACAGAGGCACGTGTGCCATCAACCATGGACTTAAAGGGGTTCAGAGCACACAAAAACACCTTGACAGGTCCACTTTCTGTCAATAGCTATCGCCAAAGTAACAATTTTCAACTTTAAAAGACGGATCTAAGGGCGGCGCGGTGGCGCAGTGGATAGCACTGCTGCCTCACGGCGCCGAAGTCCCAGGTTCGATCCCGGCTCTGGGTTACTGTCCACATGGAGTTTGCTCATTCTCCCCATGTTTGCGTGGGGGTCGCCCCCACAACCCAAAGATGTGCAGGGTAGGTGGATTTGCCACGCTAAATTGCCCCTTAATTGGAAAAAATAATTGGGTACTCTAAATTTAAAACATTTATTTTTAAAAAGGTGGATCTATGATTGAAGACGATCGGTACAAAGTCACCTGTGGTCAATTCATGAGGATATAGCCTAGCATTTACATCACTTCCTTGATCGTTATTCATCATTTGCCCGACACAATTTTGACCACTTTAGTCTGTCAATTGATGTGTCTGAGTTTAAAAAGCCAAAGTAACAAATGTTTATGCAGCAGCCTTTGCCCAGGCTTTTCAGACAACATAGACCATTTCACTCAAGGGGACATTTTCTCCATTTCTCATTACAGACTGAAAATTTCAAACACAGATATCTGCACACTGCGGAATTGCTGACCATCCGGAATTGTCCTGGAGCCTCTAAAGCTAACCTCCGGGACACTGCGGTGTGCAAAATGTCCAGGTGAAAAAAAATTGACCTTTCAAAAATTTTCTTTGAACACCTTTGGTTCTTGGATGGAGAAGTAATAACAATAGCTGGGGAGAAAAGTGCTGTTTGCTCATCAAGAATGATCCAATCGGATAATGAAGACATATTCCCTTTCCGATTGGCCAGCGAGAGGTGGGTGGAGAGGGGGTGGGGGAGGGTTGGTTTCAGGTCATGTGATGAGACTTCCTGGAACATAGCCAATCAGAATTGGCAACGGTGACTCACAAATATGGTTCAAATTATGCTTATTGTAGACTAGTTAAATAATTATTAGTTTTCTTTTCTCCGGCCTTCCCTATGGCTATATGATTAACATGACTTTCAAATGAAATAGGTTTTTTTTAACTCATGGTCTTCTGATGATCATTTTATGCTTGGAAGGAAAATTGTGAAATTGAACACTACACAGAGTTGTCACTTTATACACAGGCTCGCCGGAACAGCTGGAAACCTTAACTGAATTGCCAGATAATCAAACCTTTATCTTTATAATCTTTATTGTCACAAGTAGGCTTACATTAATGCTGCAATTAAGATACTCTGAAAAGCCCCTAGTCGCCACACACCGGCGCCTGTTCGGGTACACAGAGGGAGAATTCAGAATGTCCAAATTACCTAACAGCACATCTTTCGGGACTTGTGGGAGGAACCCGGAGCAAGCGGAGGAAACCCACGCAGACGCAGGGAGAACGTGCAGACTCCGCACAGAAAGTGACCCAGCCAGGAATCGAACCTGGGACCCTGGCGCTGTGAAGCCACAGTGATAACCTCTGTGCTGTCCTCCACATCTACCCATATACCTTCCACATATACCCAGGTGTAGAATCTTACTATTGACAAAAGTACCCCTCTTCAAACAGGATCTCTGGTGGAGTGACCCCATCTTTAAACAGAGGTCCAAAGTTGCCTCTTTTAACAGGGTCCTTGATGTAGAATCTCCCTCATTAAACAGTGTCCCTGATGGGGACCCCCTCTTTTAACAGGGTCCCTGGTGGAAAGTCCCCCTGATTAAACAGTCCCTTATGGAGATATCCCTCTTTGAAAAAGCCACTGACAGAGAGTCCCCCTCATTAAACATGGACCCTGGTGGATAGACTCCTCATTAAACAGGGTCCCTGATGGAAAGTCTCTCTCTTTAAACAGAGTGTCTGATGGAGAGTCTCCTCACTATATTGAGTCCCTGATGGAGTGACACTCTCTTTAAAGTGGGTCCCTGATGGAGAAACCACTCTTTAAACAGGGTCCCTGAAGGAGAGATTCCTCTCTGGAAAAGAGAGCTCCTGCTGGAGATCTGCCCCTCATTAAAGTGGGTCCCTGATGGAGAGACCACTCTTTAAACAGGGTCCCTGACTGAGAGTTAACCTTTGTAAACAGAGGCAATGATCGATCAAATGACCACGGCGTACCCAACCCGGTGACGCAACGAGACCATTAAACCTCGTGAGCGGCCTCTCATGAGATTTGCAACGCATGGAACGCCTCGTGAGATCTAACGAGATCTCACGATACATCTACATCTGGATCTCGTTCTCGCCGGGTGAGATCCAGATTTATATATTTAAGTGAGGCTCACTTAAACATGTCGGCATCTGTTGCTCCAGAGGCCCAGGAACAAATGGCCATACCTGGGAGACCTCGCCAAATGTGGACCAGGTGTAATAGAACCTGGGAGGGCTCTCCCAGGCCATCGGAGGCCCCAGGGTGGATGGGTAGGGCAGTACCCTGGCTATCCTGTTGCCACCCAGGCACATTGGCATTGCTACCTTGGCAGCACGGACAGGTTACCTGTTATGTTCTTCTGTCCTGGCTGGTGTGAATGATGCACAGAAGAACATCTCATTCTTGAATAAAGTATTTTGTTATAAAATAAATACGTGGTAAAGATAACTGTAACAAATCTATTACAAACTACTAATACTAACAAATTATCCTAGAGCTACAGCAAGTACGACTATGCATTAACACGACTAACTCTCAACTCCCCGAGGTACAGAGTCACATGGTAGACAGACTTACTGCCACCTACTGGTCAGAGGTTGTTTACATCGTTATATACAAGATAGATTATGCATATCATTACATCCCCTTTCCTTTGGAAATGTAACTATTTACATTCATGACTTTGTTTTTTGCATTACAACATTATATGCTTGTTTTTTATACATTTTTATTATTTACAGATCATCACAAATTCAGTCTCTCAGGTTTATGTGTCTGCTTTGTGGATCTTCTGAGTGGTTGAATTTGTGACTGTGTTTCATGTTCATTTGTTGGTGTTGATAATGTTTGTGGTTGTTCTGCTTGACTTTAAGTATCTTGACTTTGTTGTGTCTCTGTATTCTGAACTGGTTCTTGTGAATTGTCTCAGGTGTGCTCACAATGTCTTTGTATGGCTCTGGTACAAAAGGTCACTGACCCTTGAGTAAGGCTCTTCTATTTCTCCCTAAGAAGTCTTACAACACCAGGTTAAAGTCCAACAGGTTTGTTTCAAACACGAGCTTTCGGAGCGCAGCTCCTTCCTCAGGTGAATGGAGAGGTATGTTCCAGAAACATTTATATAGACAAAGTCAGAGATGCTGGACAATGCTTGGAATGCGAGCATTTGCAGGTAATCAAATCATTACAGATCCAGAGATAGGGGGTGATCACAGGTTAAAGAGGTGTGAATTGTCTCAAGCCAGAACAGTTGGTAGGATTTTGCAAGTCCAGGCCAGATGGTGGGGGGTGGATGTAAAGCGACATGAATCCAAGATCCCGGTTGAGGCTGCACTCATGCATGCGGAACTTAGCTATAAGTTTTTGCTTGGCAATTCTGCGTTGTCGCGTGTCCTGAAGACTGCCTTGGAGAACGCTTACCCGGAGATCAGAGGCTGAATGCCCTCGACTGCTGAAGTGTTCCCTGACTGGAAGGGAACATTCCTGCCTGGTGATTGCCGCACGATGCCCGTTCATTCGTTGTCGCAGTGTCTGCATGGTCTCGCCAATGTACCACGCTTCAGGACATCCTTTCCTACAGCATAAGAGGTAGACTACATTGGACCTGTCTATCGCAGTGTCTTGGCGTACTTTAACCATCCATTCCTGGATGGCTAAAGTAAATCTTCCAATCTGACTGTGTCATCTGGTTGCAATGGCTGGAACCTTTTCATGGATTGGTCATAGTATCGCTTTTGCCTCTTTTTTTGAAAGCATAGTTTCCTTCCTAATCTTCGATTAGCAGGCTCTTGTGGAATAAAGGGCCTATTGTCGCAGTGTCTGCATGGTCTCGCCAATGTACCACGAATACAAGAAGAGATAACAAATAGGTTAGACCAAGGAGAGCCAATGGATGTTATCTATCTTGACTTCCAAAAGGCCTTTGACAAGGTGCCTCACGGGAGACTCCTGAGTAAAATAAGGGCCCATGGTATTCGAGGCAAGGTACTAACATGGATTGACGATTGGCTGTCAGACAGAAGGCAGAGAGTTGGGATAAAAGGTTCTTTTTCGGAATGGCAACCGGTGACAAGTGGTGTCCCGCAGGGTTCAGTGTTGGGGCCACAGCTGTTCTCTTTATATATTAACGATCTAGATGACGGGACTGGGGGCATTCTGGCCAAGTTTGCCGATGATACAAAGATAGGTCGAGGGGCAGGTAGTATTGAGGAGGTGGGGAGGCTGCAGAAAGATTTAGACAGTTTAGGAGAATGGTCCAAGAAGTGGCTGATGAAATTCAACGTGGGCAAGTGCGAGGTCTTGCACTTTGGAAAAAAGAATAGAGGCATGGACTATTTTCTAAACGGTGACAAAATTCATAATGCTAAAGTGCAAAGGGACTTGGGAGTCCTAGTCCAGGATTCTCTAAAGGTAAACTTGCAGGTTGAGTCCGTAATTAAGAAAGCAAATGTAATGTTGTCATTTATCTCAAGAGGCTTGGAATATAAAAGCAGGGATGTACTTCTGAGGCTTTATAAAGCACTAGTTAGGCCCCATTTAGAATACTGTGAACAATTTTGGGCCCCATACCTCAGGAAGGACATACTGGCACTGGAGCGGGTCCAGCGGAGATTCACACGGATGATCCCAGGAATGGTAGGCCTAACATACGATGAACGTCTGAGGATCGTGGGATTATATTCATTGGAGTTTAGGAGGTTGAGGGGAGATCTAATAGAAACGTACAAGATAATGAATGGCTTGGATAGGATGGACGTAGGGAAGTTGTTTCCATTAGCAGGGGAGACTAGGACGCGGGGGCACAGCCTTAGAATAAAAGGGAGTCACTTTAGAACAGAGATGAGGAGAAATTTCTTCAGCCAGAGAGTGGTAGGTCTGTGGAATTCATTGCCACAGAGGGCGGTGGAGGCCGGGACATTGAGTGTCTTTAAGACAGAAATTGATAAATTCTTGATTTCTCGAGGAATTAAGGGCTATGGTGAGAGAGCGGGTAAATGGAGTTGAAATCAACCATGATTGAATGGTGGAGTGGACTCGATGGGCCGAATGGCCTTACTTCCACTCCTATGTCTTATGGTCTTATGGTCTTATTCATCAGCAACTGAGCAGTTGAAGGCCCGTTGATTAATGGTGCTGTCTGATAACTCTGCAGCACGAGGCAAGTGTCTTCTCAGCTATCCATGGCTCTTCTTAACAACTGTTTAACGATGTGAACACCCTTCTCTACCTTTCTGTTCGACTGAGGATACAGAGGATTCGACGTAATGTGTTCAAATGGTACTGAAGCGCCAAGTCCACTCATAGCTGTTGAAACATGGACCGTTGTCACTCATGATTATGTTAGGTATCCCATGGTTTGCAAAAATAACTTTTGTGTGCTTGATAACGCACCTCACAGAATTTGCTATCTCTACGACTTCTTGGTAACTGGAAAATAATCAATTACTAGCAGGTACTCCTTTCCCGCTAAATAAAAGAGATTGATGCCCACCTTCTGCCATGGAGCTATGATGATCTCACTCATCTGCATTGGTTCTTTGCTCTGTTTGCATTGAAACTTCTGACAGGTTTCGCAGTTATCAACCATTGCTTGAATAGACTTCCGGTGTGCATCATGGAGTGAGTGATCACACAGAGGCAGCTCCTGCCTAAGGTTGAAGAAAAGAGCTCTTTTTTGGGCAGCACGGGTTGGAATTTCGATGAAAAGGCGTGGGTGAATGTTCAAGGAGTATTTTCCCCCAGGAATAGGATGTTTCTTGGTTATCAGACCCTCAGAAACAGTGCAAGATTTGTCTGAAGCAGCAGCAAACAAAAGCCTCTGCAAGCATGCAAGCGGGGGAAGGGCCAGCTTATAGGTCTCAAGCTGACCCGAGGGCCTTTATGAAAGCTGAATTCTAGCAGCAGAGAGAAGAACGGTGAAAAGATCTCACCAAGGCCATTGAAGAACTGGAGACGGACTTCCGGTAGCGGTGATGCGGAGCTAAGCCGCACGTTCAGTGGCTCCCACTATTTTCGGACTTTGGGGCTCTTTTAAGGGCTCGCAGTGGTGCTGTTTGGACTTTTCCCCGTGTGGGAACACTATTTCTCAGATTCTCCACCGGTGGATGGCCTGGATTAGGAGTGGAGCGGTCATAAAATCGGCTTTGCAGTAAGCCGCACCGCAGCTCCCGCTGCTTAACGACTTTTGGGCCGATTTGAGGGCCCCAAACGGCGCTGTCTCGACGAATCCCAGTGGGGGAAGGTGTCTAGAGGAGTATTCCCCATAATTTATGGTGCTCACCCGGAGTGGGGCAAAGGAAAAAGCTGCAGCAGTTCCCCAAGAAAAGCAGGGGAAGAAGGACAAAATGGCGGCCGGCGGAACACCCGAGGACTGGTGGAAGTGGGCGCAGGAGCAGCAGGCCTCTCTTCAGCCCTGTTTTGCGGAGCTGAAGGCTGAGTTGCTGGACTCCCTGAATGCGACTACCAACAGGCTGCTTGGGGCTCAGGCGGCCCAGGAGGTGTCCATTAGGGAGTTGCAGCAGCAGGCCGCTGAGCGGGAGGAGGAGGCCGTGGTCCTCGTGGGGAAAGTGGAGTTGCACGAGGCACTTCACAAAAAGTGGCAAGACCGCTTGGAGGAGCTGGACGTTCGCACGAGGTGAAAGAATTTGAGGATCCTGGGCCTGGCGGAGGGGCTGGAGGGGTCGGATCTCCCGTCGTACGTGACCACGATGTTGAGCTCGTTGATGGGAGCGGGGTCCTTCCATTTGCCCCTGGAGCTTGAGGGAGCTCACAGAGTGCTGGCCAGGAGGCCTAAGGAAAATGAACCCCCGCGGGCGGTGCTGGTGCGGTTCCATCGATTTAGTGACCGGGAGTGTGTGCTGCGCTGGGCCAAGAAAGAGAGGAGCAGCAAGTGGGAGAATTCGGTGGTGCGAATCTACCAGGACTGGAGTGCGGAGGTGGCAAAGCGGCCGGCCGGGTTCAACCGGACGAAGGCGGAGCTGCACGCCAAGCAGGTCAGATTTGGAATGCTGCAGCCTGCGCGTCTGTGGGTGACATATAAGGACTGGCACCACTACTTCGAGTCCCCGGAGGAGGCGTGGGCCTTTGTACAGGCGGAGAAGCTGGAATCGAACTAGGGTCTGGGGACACACTATGGCCGTTGCTGTTTTCGCTGTTGCTGTTCTTCAATTTTGACACGTGTTTTTTTTATGCTGGTTTTCTTTTTGCTCTGTTTCCGGGTGGGTTTGTCTGTTGGGTATGGGTGTGGGGTATGTGGGGAACGTTGGGGGTATGTGCTTTATATGTTCTCTTCTGTACGGGGCTGGGGGTTAGGGTGAAACTGGATTTTGAGGAACTGCGTCAGAAGGGTGGGGTGTGGCAGTGTGAAAGCGCGGGCTTTCCTCTGGTTGTCCGCGCTGCGGGGCAGGGGGGGCGGAGCTGGAGGTGGAGGCGTGGCCTCTACTGGTTTTCTTTCCCACGCTGAAGCGGTGCCAAGGAGGTGTGGCAAGAGGGGGATGATCCCATGCCGGGAGGAGATGAGTTTTGGCAGGAGCTCCGGGTCAGCAGAAGTCAGCTAACTCACGGAAGTACCATGGAGGGTGAGTCGCGGCTAGGAGGGGTCCTAGCCTGGGAGGGTGGGGTGGGATACCGGGATGCTGCTGGAATGGCCAGGAAGGAGCTGGCATGGGCCGGGGGGATAGAGGAGAGGCGTTATCGCCATGGGGAACGGGTCAGGCGGGGCGAGCTGGCCTGGGGCGAGCAGTTGATAAGCTATGGCTAGCCGGCGGGGGAGAGGGGCAGGTTGCCCTCTGATCCGGCTGATTACCTGGAACGTGAGGGGGCTGAATGGGCCGGTTAAGAGAACTAGGGTATTTTCTCATCTGAAGGGGCTGAAGGCGGACGTGGCTATGCTCCAGGAGACCCACTTGAAGGTGGCGGACCAGGTTCGTCTGAGGAAGGGGTGGGTGGGGCAGGTTTTTCACTCAGGATTGGATGCGAAGAACCGGGGGGGTGGCGATTCTGGTGGGGAAGAGGGTGGCGTTCGAGGCGGCTGAGGTGGTGTCGGACAAGGAGGGCAGATATATTATGGTGAAGGGTAGGCTACAGGGAGAGAAGGTGGTGCTGGTTAATGTATATGCCCCGAATTGGGATGATGCCGGGTTCATGAGGTGCTTGTTGGGCCGCATTCCGGACCTGGAGGCAGGGGGCCTGATCATGGGGGGAGACTTTAACACAGTGCTGGATCCCCCACTGGACCGGTCCAGTTCAAGGACGGGTAGGAGACCAGCGGCGGCCAAAATGCTGAGGGGGTTTATGGACCAGATGGGAGGGGTGGATCCTTGGAGGTTTGGGAGGCCGAGAGCACGGGAGTATTCCTTTTTCTCCCATGTCCATAGGGTCTATTCCCGAATAGATTTTTTCATCCTGAGCAGGGGATTGATCCCGAAGGTGCAGGATGCAGAGTATTCGGCCATAGCGATTTCAGACCATGCTCCGCACTGGGTTGATCTGGCGATGGGGGAGGCGCGGGACCAGCGCCCGCTCTGGCGCCTGGATGTGGGGCTGCTGGCTGATGAGGAGGTGTGTAGGAGGGTCCGGGGAAGTATTGAGGGGTATCTTGATACCAATGACACGAGGGAGGTCCGGGTGGGGATGGTCTGGGAGGCTCTGAAAGCAGTGATCTGGGGGGAGCTGATCTCCATCTGGGCCCATAGGGAAAGGAGGGAGAGGAAGGAGAGGGAGAGACTGGTGGGGGAGCTGCTGGATGCGGACAGGAGAAACGCGGAGGCACCGGAGGAGGGGTTGCTGGGGGAACGGCGTAGTTTGCAGGCCAAATTTGACTTGTTGACCACCAGAAAGGCGGAGACACAGTGGAGGAGGTCACAGGGCACGGTATATGAGTATGGGGAGAAGGCGAGCAGGATGTTGGCGCATCAGCTCCGCAGGTGAGATGCGGCTAGGGAAATTGGTGGAGTGACGGATAGGGGTGGGAATGTAGTGCAGAAGGAGACAGAAGTAAATGGGTTCTTTAGGGACTTCTACGAGGAACTGTAACGGTCAGAACCTCCGATGGGGAGAGGGGGAATGGAGAGCTTCATGAACAGGCTATGGTTCCCAAGGGTTCAAGAGGAGCTGGTAGAGGGGCTGGGGGCGCTGATAGAGTTGGAGGAGCTAGTCAGGGGGATTGGACAAATGCAGTCAGGTAAGGCGCCGGGGCCGGACGGGTTCCCGGTGGAATTTTATAAAAAGTATGCGGATCTGGTGGGCCCCCTGTTGGTGCGAGCCTTCAATGAGGCATGGGAGTGGGGGGCTTTGCCCCCGACGATGTCGCGGGCACTGATCTCTCTGATCCTGAAGCGGGATAAGGACCCCTTGCAGTGTGGATCATACAGGCCTATCTCGCTCCTCAATGTTGACGCTAGGTTGCTGGCGAAGATCCTGGCCACCAGGATAGAGGACTGAGTGCCAGGGGTGATACACGAGGATCAGACAGGATTTGTCAAGGGACGGCAGCTCAACACGAATGTGCGGAGACTGCTAAATGTTATTATGATGCCGGCAGTGGAGGGGGAGGCGGAGATAGTGGTGGTGCTGGATGCGGAGAAAGCGTTTGATAGAGTTGAGTGGGGGTACCTGTGGGAGGTGCTGGAGCGGTTCGGATTCGGGGAGGGATTCATCAAATGGGTGAGGCTGCTCTACGCGACTCCGATGGCAAGTGTAGTTACCAATGGAAGGAGATCGGAGTACTTTAGGCTCTACCGTGGGACCAGGCAGGGGTGCCCCCTGTCCCCCTTGCTCTTTGCACTGGCGATTGAACCTTTGGCTATGGCGTTGAGGGAGTCAGGGAGATGGAGGGGTCTGGTGTGGGGTGGGGAGGAACATCGTGTATCGCTGTATGAGGACGACCTGCTGTTGTATGTGGCGGATCCAGAAGGGGGAATGCCGGGGGTGATGGAGCTGTTAGCAGAATTTGGGGGCTTCTCGGGCTATAAGTTAAATTTAGGCAAGAGTGAGGTATTTGTAGTACACCCGGGTGATCAGGAGGAGGGAATTGGGAGACTCCCATTTAAGAGGGCAGTGAAGAGTTTCAGATACCTGGGGGTGCAGGTGGCCAGGAGTTGGGGGACTCTCCATAAGCTTAATTTTACCAGGCTGGTGGAACAGATGGAGGAGGAATTTAAAAGGTGGGACATGGTGCCGCTATCGTTGGCGGGTAGAGTGCAGTCCGTCAAAATGACAGTTCTCCCGAGGTTCTTGTTCCTTTTTCAGTGTTTGCCCATCTTTATCTCTAGGGCCTTTTTTAGAAGGGTGACTAGCAGCATCATGAGCTTTGTTTGGGCGCATGGGACCCCGAGGGTGAAGAGGGTCTTCTTGGAGCGGGGTAGAGATGGGGGGGGCTGGCGTTACCCAATCTCTCGGGGTATTATTGGGCGGCCAATGTGTCGATGGTGCGCAAGTGGGTAATGGAGGGGGAGGGGGCAGCATGGAAATGGATGGAGAGGGCGGCCTGTGGAGATACAAGCCTGGGGGCCCTGGTAACGGCGCCATGGCCGCTCCCTCCTACGAGGTATACCACAAGTCCGGTGGTGGCGGCTACCCTCAAGATTTGGGGGCAGTGGAGGCGACATAGGGGAGAAGTGGGGGGCTCAATGGAGGCTCCGTTAAGGGGGAACCATAGGTTCGTCCTGGGGAACATTGATGGGGGATTTCAGGGTTGGCACAGAGCGGGCATCAGACAGCTGAGGGACCTGTTTATTGATGGGAGGTTTGCGAGCCTGGGGGAGTTGGAGGAGAAATTTGGGCTCCCCCGGGGAACATGTTCAGGTATCTGCAGGTAAAGGCATTTGCTAGGCGGCAGGTGGAGGGATTCCCTTCGCTTCCCACGAGGGGGGTGAGTGACAGGGTGCTTTCGGGGGTCTGGGTCGGAGAGGGGAAGATATCTGATATCTACAAGGTTATGCAGGAGGCGGAGGAGGCGTCAGTAGAGGAGCTGAAAGCTAAGTGGGAGGGGGAACTGGGGGAACAGATCGAAGATGGAACATGGGCTGATGCCCTGGAGAGGGTTAATTCTTCCTCCTCATGTGCGCGGCTTAGCCTCATCCATTTCAAGGTGCTGCACCGGGCCCACATGACTGGGACGAGGATGAGTAGGTTCTTTGGGGGTGAAGACAGGTGTGTCAGGTGCTCGGGGAGTCCAGCGAACCATGCCCATATGTTCTGGGCATGCCCGGCACTGGAGGAGTTCTGGAAGGGGGTGGCGAGGACGGTGTCGAGGGTGGTGGGATCCAGGGTCAAGCCAGGATGGGGACTCGCGATTTTGGGGTTGGGGTGGAGCCGGGAGTGCAGGAGGCGAAAGAGGCCGGTGTGCTGGCCTTTGCGTCCCTAGTAGCCTGGCGAAGGATCTTGCTACAATGGAAGGATGCGAGGCCCCCAAGCGTGGAGACCTGGATCAATGACATGGCGGGTTTCATTAAGCTAGAGAAGGTCAAATTCGCCTTGAGAGGGTCGGTACAAGGGTTCTTTAGGCGGTGGCAAACTTTTCTCGACTTTCTGGCTCAACGATAGGGTACGGGGACAGTAGCAGCAGCAACCCGGGGGGGGGGAGGGGGGGAAGGGGGAGGGAAAAGGTGAGGGAGTGGGCGGACGATGACTATGTTTGTTTATTTAATTTAAATTTATTTTTAAGTTCTTTTGTTGTTCATTGGGGTTGGGGGGGGTGGGGGATGGGATACATGCGTCGATGCATTTCATTGTTTGTCATTATGTTTTATATTTTCTGTAAAAAATTCCAATAAAAATTATATTTAAAAAAACCCATTGCTTGAATATAATGGTTGATTGCAGGCCGATAAACTGTATCCCTGGCTCTTCTCCTGCTCGTCTCTATTCCCAAGTGCCCTGCACGATGTTTTCGAAGAATCAATGACCTTAACGATTGTGGAATTACAATCCTTTGCTGTCGAAGCAAAAATCCATTTGCCTCACTTAATTCTGCCCTCACATTGTAATAGCTGGAGCAGGAACCTTCAGGCCATCCCTCGTGGAGATATTTTATCACTTTCTGTAAGAATGTGACTTTGGGCGTTTCTTCTTTTATCAATCTTGATTTGTCATCAGACACAGGAAGTGGCTCAGTGACATATTTACATGGTCTTGAACATCCTCATCCATCTGATGTATCTCTTCCATGGCTCGAGATATTGCATCGATTAGATGCTTGTTTGGTGGAGATATTAGCTTGAAATCATATCATTGGAGTTTCATCATCATGCGCTGGAGTCTGGGGGGGCATCTCGTTCAGATTTTGTTTTACAATTGCTACCAAAGATCTGCGGTCAACAAAAGATGGTCGTCCGTATACATAGTCGTGGAACTTAGTAAGACCATTAATTCATTAATTAAACTAGGCATTCCTTTTCAATTTGCGCATACCTGCACTCCATATCTGATATTGATCTGGGTGTATATGCTAGTGGAAGCCAGTTTTCTTCCACATCTTGCTGTAAGAAGATCACTCCCAACCCAGCCTATGACGCGTCGGTGGAAATTTCCATCTTTTTCACTGGGTCAAAAAACGTCAGGACTGGCGTTGTTGTTAATGACACTTGCCATTCCTGTTCATGCCTAATCGACCATTGGAATATTGCGACTCTCTTGATTGTTTTTTTTCTGAGATGTAATGTTTTCGCTGCACATTTTGGTGTACATTTGCCAATAAAATTTATCATTCTCAACATTCTCAGTATATCTTCCTGTCACTAGGACGTGGCATATTCAAGATTGCCTTTATTTTGTCTTCCTCTGGCTGTGTAACGTTCTGTAGCACAGTGGTTAACACTGTTGCTTCACGGCACCGGGGTCCCAGTTTCGATTCCATGCTTGGGTCTGTGCGGAGTCTGCACGTTCTCCCCGTGTCTGCGTGGGTTTCCTCCGGGTGCTCCGGTTTTCTCCCACAAGTCCCGAAAGACGTGCTCGTTAGGTGAAATGGGCATTCTGAATTCTCCCTCAGTGTACCCGAACAGGCGGAGGATTATGGCAACTAGGGGATTTTCACAGTAATTTCATTGCAGTGTAAATGTAAGCTTACTTGTGACACTATTATTAGTATTATTATTTCTAACACGTAACTGAGATTGGGCTTTGTTATGGGTCAGGGTTTAGAGACCCCCAAAGTGTATCATGGAGTTCATCTGACCCACAACTTTTAATAGATTGTGGTATGGGGAGCACACGGTCCACTCTACAGGTGTGGTACACCAGAAATGGAAAAGTATTTTTTAAAGCAAAACAATGTTTATTCTATGAACTTAAGTTCATTGGGGCTGGTTTAGCACACTGGGCTGGGTTTTAAAGCAGACCAAGGCAGGCCAGCAGCACGCTTCAATTCACGTACCAGCCTCCCTGAACAGGCGCAGGAATGTGGTGACTAGGGGCTTTTCACAGTAACTTCATTGAAGCCTACTCGTGACAATAAGCGATTTTCATTTTTTCATTTTCAAATTAACCTTTTTAAAACATACAGCAAACATCTTAGCAACCATCAATTCAAATACAACCCCAAAGACTACAACACTAAGTAATCCTTTAAGCTTTCCTTTTAACATCCAGAAGACTTAAAAATAAAACCTTTAACAGAAGCACATCAGGTGAAAGTCACTACTGAAAACATTTATAATTCTGAATTCACAAAATGATCAAGAGATAGTCTTTTGATGTCAGAGAGATCAACAGTACACCTACTCTGTCTGGCTTCAGCTCCAACACTGAAAACGAAACTAAAACACACGCTGCAGCAAACGGCCTAAAACGAAAGTGAAAAGCTGACAGACAGCCCAGCTCCACCCACTCTCTGGCATCACTGCAGTAGTAAACACTCATTTCTTAAAGGTACTCTCACTACAGATATTTATATACACGCCCATATATAAACACCCATTTCTTAAAGGTACTCTCACATGACAGCTTTGTTCCGCTTTAAGCCATTCTTCTTAATGCTCCTCAACACCCTGAGAAGCCTTTTACCATGTTCTTCTTGTCTTGATCCCCAGATGATTATATCATCAACATAAACTCTGGACTCCTGGAATCCCTTAAAATATGTGCTCCATGACACAATGGAAAATTTCTGATGCAGAAATTACGCCAAATGGCATCCTGAAGAAATAATATCGTCCAAAAGTTGTTGAAAGTACAGAGCTTTGTGCTTTCTTTGTCTAATTTCAGCTGCCAGAAGCATTGTGAAGCATCTAACTGACTGAAACATGTTGCTCCTGCCGTTTTGCATGTTATTTCTTCCCTCTTCGGTATGGGATAATGTTCTCTTTTAATGTTGCGGTTCGGATCTTTGGGGTCCGTACAGATCCGTAGGTCGTTGTTGCTCTTTTTGACACAGACCATACAATTTTGTAGGTTCTTCTATGCATTTAATTATGCCAAGAGTCATTATCCTTTCTAATTCATCCTTCAATCTGTCTTTCAATGGAGCTGGTACATGTCTTGGTATGTGTATTACTGGTTACACGTTCTTTTTTAACTGGATTTTGTACATGAAAGGTAGAGTGCCAAAGCCTTGAAAAATCCTAGGAAATTCCTTCCATATGGAATCGACTGATGCATTTTGTCTGGTTACATCAGAGTCTGCACTGTAAACCCGCTTAACTAGCTCAAGTGTCACGCATGCTTCCACTCCCAGTAGAGATTCGTATGTCGCCTTCACAATGGAAAATTTTACAGTGTGAACTTTGTTCCTCAGAGTTACATCGAGCTCGCAAGCTCCTTGAGTAGTCATTTCATTTCCATTGTAATCTTTCAGTCGTACTGCTTTATTTAACATTTACGTTTTAATTCTCAGCTCATTTAAATCTGACATACTGATAAGGTTGGCACTCGCTCCAGTGTCGAGTTTGAAGTTAATTAATGGGTCATTAATCACTAATGGAACTGTCCATTTGCCTTCAGGCGTTTCTGCATTTACTTCACTCTTGCTACAAATTGTCAGTGCAACATTGTCATCTTGCGTGCCTTGACTATCCTTATCCTCGCTAGAGATCATGTCGACGAAGAATGTGTCTCCGAGACATATTTCATCAACCATGTTGATTGATTTTGTTTGTAATAATTTGTTACCGGTATAGCATTGCTTAGCAAAATGGTTTTTGCCTTTACATTTAGAGCCTTGCTTACCAAACACTGGACATTGTTGTGGCAAATGTCGATTGCCGCATCTCCTACATGAAATGGAAGATTCGGTCGGCCGCTTAAAATGGTCGCCTGCGTTGGGACCACGTGTTTTACTCGAGTGCGTCACTACATTAATGGCGTAGGCTGCCTCTCCTAACTTTGCGCCAAAATGTCTGACATTCAACGTGCTAATCCGCTGTGCAGCTAGCTCGCTGACATGACAAGCCGAAGCCGAAGCTCATTTTCCCTTAACAGCCTCTCGTGTACCTTGTCGTTAAAAATCCCAAACATGATCTGATCGCGTATCATCGATGATTGTAGAGTAGCAAAATTACACGGCTGCGACTTCAGTCTCAAATCGGTTAGAAAACTATCAAACGATTCGCCTGGCTTCTGGGTGAGTGTGCGAAATGTGTAGCGCTCAAACATGTCATTCTTTTTTGGAGTGCAATGCCGATCAAATTGCTTTAAAACTTCCTTGAACTTCTTGCTACCGCCTCGTTAGCAAAAACGAACGTATTAAAAATTTCAATTGTTTGTGGACCGGCTACAGTGAGCAGCAACACAATACGGTTCTCATCAGGCTGTGCTTGCAGATCAGGAGCTGCAACATAGAGAGTAAATTGCTGTTTGAATACTCGCCAATTCTCGTCTACATTACCAATGACTCGAAGCTGGTGAGGTGCCTTCAAACCTTCCATCCTGAACTTTGAAGTCTTTCTTTGCGTTGAGTACAAGTTGCCAGTAGTCCACTAGGTCAGTAAAAGATTTTGTCCATTTTCTTCCAGAGTTATCTTTCACAGCAACTTCATACTTCTGACAACAAAAGGTTGAAAAAAAAAGATGTTCGGATCTTGAAAGAATCTTGTTTTCGTAGCAGATCTTCAGTCCTGGTACCAAGTTATGTTCTTCTGCCCTGGCCGGTGTGAATGATGCACAGAATAACATCTAGTTCTTGTCTAGTTAAAGTATTTTATTATAAAACAAATGCGTGGTAAATAATAATAATGATATTTATCAGTGTCACAAGTAGGCTTACATTAACACTGCAATGAAGTTACTGTGAAAAACCCCCAGTCGCCACACTCCGACGCCTGTTCAGGTGCACTGAGGGAGAATTCAGAATGTCCAATTCACCTAACAAGCACATCGTTCGGAACTTGTGGGAGGAAATCGGAGCAACCAGACAAAATCAACGCAGACACGGGGAGAATGTGCAGACGCCACACAGACAGTGATCCAAGCCAGAATTTAACCTGGGACCCTGGCGCTATGAAGCAACAGTGCTAACCACTGTGCTACCGTACCGCCCTAAGGTAACTATAATAAATATATTACAAACTACTAATGCTAACAAATTATCCTTGAGCTACTGCAAGTACGACTATCTACTAATACGACTAACTCCCAACGCCCCGAGGTACAGAGTCACATGGTAGACTTACACTGCCACCTACTGGTCAGAGGACGTTTACATCGTTCTGCACAAGATAGCTTATGCATATCATTACAGTTGCCCATGCCGGGGATTGGGCCCAGTGATGCCCTGTCCTTATGAGGTGAGGTGAGGGAGGGTTCGAGTGCACCCTAACAGATAAATTGGGGCATTGCGTGTGTCCAGTGGGGAGTCCGAGGGGTTTGAGAGAAAGGGGCACCATTTAAAAATGAGGTAATCAAAATGAGGTGATAAAAATTAGGTAAAAATCAGGAAATTAGGTAAGTGCGGACTCGGCGGAGAGTTCCTCGCAACCTTTTTGAAGGCCACAGCAGCCGACATTGTTAAAAGCCGGCTGCAAAAGGTTCGGGGAGAATGATATGATTGGTCGCTTTCTGAACTTTGATGCCGTTGAAGTGGAAGTCTCTTACTCCAAGAATGGTCAGGTGTCGCGTTTAAGATTGGAAAAGACAGTCTCGCTGACAGAGCCTTATTTCCGCATGTTCTGTGCCACAATTGTGCTGTGGAGCTTAACTTTGGACAGATGGAGACTCCATACTTTACCATCGGAAAGCTTCACCTTCATCCAACAGGTTTCATTGGAGGAGCATATACGAGGGCCAAAGGGATCCAAAGCCATTTCCTCCATTTTGTCAGCTCAAACAAGGTAAGGGAAAACGGTGGGTCAGAAAGATCGGCCGGCGTGGATCACGAAGGTCGGCCAGGTTGGGTCACGAAGGTTGGCCGGTTGGTAAAAATGGGTCCCCAGAAAAAAAAGTTTGATAAACACTGTTGTAAACGGTTGATTCAATCAAATGTGTAGGAATTATACCACAATACTTGAAATTAACAGATATTAAAGTTGCCATTTTGAGCTCTATAAGTTGATGACAGATGACAGAAAGCTTAATAATCCAGTGCTTTGCATTTGTATGTTCATTGTATTGCGTGCGAAACGTAAGAAAATATTCTGACATTGAACCATAAAATTTGGCCTCCGTGATTAGCAACTGTGCATTGTTTGACGCTGATAAACTCCCACCAGAGGCAATTCACAATAGAAATCACCAGCCTACAGGGAGGTGGTGGTATTATCACTGGACTAGTAAACCAGCGATCCGGAGTAATGCTCTGGGGATCCAGGTTCAAAACCTGCCACAGCTGATGGTGAAATTTCAATTCAATAACAAAAACTTAAAAGTCCAATGATGACCATGAAACCACTGTTGATTGCCGTAAAAACACATCTGGTTCACTAATGCCCTTTAGGGAAGGAAATCTGCCGTCCTTACCAGGTCTGGCGCACAGGTGAGTCCAGATCCACAGCAATGTGGTTGACTCTTGACTGCCACCTCAAGGGCAATTAAGGATGGGCAATAAACTCATTTACCTGGTCAGCTGCTTAACACCGTTTATCACCAATGGCTCCAATCCAGCGCACAGTGGTTAGCGTTATTGCCTCACAGCTCCAGGGTCCGGCTTGGGTGACTGTGTGGAGTCTGCACATTCTCCCCGTGTGTACGTGGTTTCCCCCGGGTGCTCCAGTTTCCTCCCACAGTCTAAAGATATGCAGGTTAGGTGGATTGGCCATGATAGATTGCCCTTATGTCCAAAAAGGTTAGGTGGGGTTACGGGGATAGGGTGAAGGTATGTATGGCCTTAAATGGAGTGCTCTTTCCAAGGGCTGGTGCAGACTCGATGGGCCGAATGGTCTCCTGCTGCACTGTAAATTCAATGAGTCTACGATTCCATGAACTTTATTCATTGGTGTCACTATCACCTGTGGGCATTTTCTAGGCATTTTAGACCAAGCTACTGCAAGCCAGGCAATAAATTGTGTGGCCATCAAAAGAACTGTGTGGCTTTTATTCTTCGAGCACTTTTGGTTATAAGTTATATAAAACATTGGAGATGGGGTAAAGAAAAAGCAGCTGTTTGATAGACAGTTACAAATTATCCTATCCAATAACAAAGAATCTGTTCACTTCCCTGCTGGGAATGTAGGAAACCATATCAATAAAAGAGCTGCTACTCCTAGCTGGGCCCACCAGGGAAAAATGGTTTCCAAAGATATATTTAATAAAACACTGTCCAGCATCAATCATTTTGTTTTCTTTTTTTTTTAAGTAAGGGGATGGGGAAATCAGGGGCGGGATTCTCCCCTACCTGGCGTGACGGGGGGTCCCGGCGTAGGGGAGTGGTGCGAACCACTCCGGGGTCGGGCTTCCCCAAAGGTGGGGAATTCTCCGCACCTTTGGGGGCTAGCCCCGCGCCGGAGCGGTTGGCACCAGAAGACTGGCGCAAAAAACCGGCACCCTGGCAGCGGTGCTGGCCGAAAGGCTTTCGCCGGTCGGCGCATGCGCGATGTGGGTTTCTCTTCCACTTCCGCCATGGCGGAGGCCGTGGCGGCCGCGGAAGAGAAAGAGTGCACCCAGGGCACTGGCCCGGAGTCTGAGCGGGGGGGCCCCGATCGCGGGCCTGGCCACCGTGGGGGCACCCCCCGGGATCCGATCGCCCCGCGCCCCCCCCGGACCCCGGGGGCCCGGAAGCGCCGCCGATCCCGCCGCCACCAGAGGTGGTTCAAACCTCGGCGGCGGGAGAGGCCTCCCAGCGGCGGGACTTCGGCCCATCCGGGCCGGAGAATCGCCGCAGGGGCCTCGCCGATCGGAGTCTCGTGATTCCCGCCCCGCCACTTCCCGAGTGGCGGAGAATCTCTGCCACGGCGGGGGCCGGATTTTCGGCGGCCCCAGGCGATTCTCCGACCCTGCTGGGAGTCGGAGAATTTCGCCCCAGGAGTGGGCAGTGTGGTGATATGCATCATTGTAAATACACAAGGGGTTAATGTAAATACACTTAGAGTAGATAAACACTAGAGGGAGCATGACACACAGACATTCAACCAATAGGTCAGTAAGATAGGACACAACCAATGGGCAGTCACGACACACCCAGATGTGACACTACCACAGGGGGGCATTACACCAACCCATATAAAAGGGCACAGCACACATGCTTAGTCTCTTTCCAGTGGAAACAGTTAGTGAGTACAGACAGGGTTGATTGAAAAACATCACACCCACCACGTGGATTGTAACAGACTGGTTAGATAGTCTGAGTAACTATAGCAGGATTAACAGGAGAGTCGAATCCAAGTAGGAGAATCGTTAACAGTTTAATAAACGTGTTAAAGCTATCTCCAAGTCTGAACCTTCCTTTGTCAGAGTGCACATCAAGGAAGCAGCTTATGCTACGTCAAGAGCACAACAAAACAGACAGTAGGGGAATAGATGTGGCCATATTGGAGGCTTTGCAATGGTGAACGTTACTCACTCAGGGGAGCAACTCGAGACAAAGCACATTTCATCAAAAGGTACCAAGACGAAAAGGTAGACATCCAACTAAAATGTAAGCTAGCTGAGACACATATCAATGCACTGCCCATCCTCCCCTGCCCCCACCCCGCACCTCACCCACACACACACTTCCCTCCCACAAGGCGATCAGTATGTTTGAGATTTAGGCGCTTCGCTGGGCTTCCAATTGCTTTCTTATTCCCTTTCCAAGACTTTCTACAGACTTACGCATTCTGAAATCTCGATTAACTACAACGGAGAAGCAGATTGGGGGGGGGGGGGGGGGGGCACGGTTGTGTGTGGAATTTAACACAGCTTTTCAAACAGTGACCATCTGTTCGTCACAGTAATTCAAACAGGCACTGGCTTCTTCTCGGGTTTCCTCAGACATCCACAGTGAGGAACAAGGGGCTTGAATCCATGCTGCTCTCTGACAGGAACACGGCACAGCAGCCAGCCGCAGTTCCACATGTTCATCATCAGCCAAGAAAATGCGGATTTTTCCAGCTGCCAGTCGCTGCATTCCAAATCAGACCTGGAGCCTCAGAGAGAGAGAGAGAGAGAGAGAGGGAGAGAAATAACACAAGCCGCTGGGGTGGGGTGAGGGGGGGGGTTGGGGGTTGTGTCTTTAACACTAACATGCGATCCGACCCGCTGTGTTAAATTAGAGGAGCTTTCAAGGGGAAAATAAGCCACATTAAAAGTTGATTACCCCCCACTTAATAAACTAGCAACTGCACTTGCAAAGAAGTAGGGGCCAATTAAAGGCATAAAGAGTATTTCCTGTCTATCTGTTTACCACATGAAAGTAGGGGAAGGTTGTCTCTCCAGGTTGAGCTCTAATCGCGGCAGGTATTTTTTCATACTGGCTGTACTGTAAAGACAACTGCTCCAGTAAACCACATGGCCTCAGCAAAACACGCAACTCTGCCAACTTACTAAACTGTTTTATTGTTGTCTGGCTCGTTGAGACATCAGGAATAACACAGAATGGTAGTATTGGTTATGGTATGAGTGTGCATATTCTTTTTCGCATTGCTGGATTGTACACGTGCAGAGTAGTATTTAGGAAAGTGTTCACACAATTAATTCTCTGCGATATCCTGAACACAGCCTGCCCCCAATTATTAGGCACACTAATAGAGACCGCTGACTCACTGCTAAACATGTCCTCACTGCCTATTTCAACTCCTCAACCTTTCGACCATCATTAATGCAGTTCATCACATGAAGGATAAACTACATTCATTAATGTCACAGTCGCTAACATTTGTTTCTGCCGAATTAGTCATTAGGACTACTTTTCAGGAGTTTGCAGCACGGAAACTTGTCATTAGGCCCAATCAGTCAAAGCTAAGGTTTATGCTCCTCAGGAACCTCTTCCAACCCCGATCTCACCCTGTCAGCATCTCCTTCTATTCTTTTCTCCCACATATGGGCATCACGGTAGAACAAGTGGCTAGCATTGTGGCTTCACAGTTCCAGGGTCCCAGGTTCAATTCGCCGCTGGGTCACTGTCTGTGCAGAGTCTGCACGTTCTCCCTGTGTCTGCTCCGATTTCCTCCCACAGTCCAAAGACGTGCAGGTCAGGTAGATCGGCTATGATAAATTGCCCTTCGTGATCAAAAAGATTAGGAGGGGTTATTGGGTTATAAACATAGAACATACAGTGCAGAAGGAGACCATTCGGCCCATCAAGTCTGCACCGACCCACTTAAGCCCTCACTTCCACTCTAACCTCGTAACCCGCCCCTCCCCCCCCCCCCCCCCCCATCCTTTTTGGACACGAACTACAATTTAGGATGGCCAATCCACCTAACCTACACATTTTTGGACTGTGGGAGGAAACCGGAGCACCTGGACGAAACCCACGCAGACACGGTGAGAACATGCAGACTCTGCACGGCCAGTGACCCAAGCCAGGAATCGAACCTGGGACCCTGGAGCTGTGAAGCAACAGTGCTAACCACTGTGCTACCGGGCTGCACGTAAACATAAATTCTTCCGCACTAAGGTGTAGACAGAGTCAATGGCTGGGAGGCAGGCTCGTGTGATGGGCTGGGCTGTGTTCACGACTCTTTGTAGTTGCTTACAGTCATGTGCCGAGCAGTTGCCGTACCAGACTGTGATGCTTTTGAAACACGGCAGCCATTTTGTGCACAAAACACTCTCAGAGGGATCAATGCGATGGTGATCAGATAATGATATCTACCGAGGGAAAAATATTGGCTCGGACGTTAAGGATCGCTCCCACTTTAGGCCCGTGTCATTGAATCCTTGCAAGTGTACCTGAGAGGCAGAACGGAGCCTCAGTTTAACTTTTCGCTCAATAGATGGGACTCTCAACAGTGCAGCATTCCCTCAGTACTGCACTGGAGTATCAGCTTGATGTTGTGCTCACATCTCTGGAGTTAAACCCACAAACTTCTGATTCAAAAGATGTTATTAAGCTTTTCGATCAGAAACGTCAGCTTCAAATGCCTAACCGAGCCAAACATTTCCAGCATTTTCTGTCTTTTGAGTTCAGATTTCCGGAGTACTTCACTTTTGTTCAATAAGAGGATCAGGAATGGTGGGGACGAAAGGTTAAATTTGGAACATCCACACTGCTGAAAATAACATGGCTGAGGTCAGAGGTCCAAGCCAGTGCTACTTAACTGAAGGGTTACTCTGGCCTTGCTGCTTGCAGTCTGAAAACTCACTCACTGACATTCTGCAATACACTTGAAAATTCTGTCCCAGTTAAAATGTTTGCTGAAAGCACCTTTCTTCACCTTGACCGAGTTTCAAAAAGAAAAATCAGATTGTGGAATCCATGCTGTGAGTAAAAGTAAGAAGTCTCACAACACCAGGTTAAAGTCCAACAGGTTTGTTTCAAACACTAGCTTTCGGAGCACTGCTCCTTCCTCAGGTGAATGACGAGGTATGTTCCAGAAACATGTATATAGACAAAATCAAAGATGCCAGACAATGTTTAGAATGTGAGCATTTGCAGGTAATTAAATCTTTACAGATGCAGATTGTGAGTAAAAGATCAAAGAAAACTGGGAATGAATTCTCTTCACAAATGAGAGAGCTACGATATCCCTGCAATGTGACTTCTTGCTTGTGCAAGAAGTGTTTTTCTTCAAATCAACATTATTAAACTTCAACTCTATGCTTAGTCGGTTTGGCGAGGATTCCTACAAGCATGACAATCGATTTAACGTTCATCATTCAAGCCTGCAACGCTGCCTCACCTCTACCTACAGAAGTATGCTATTCATTAGAATAGTTTTGTCTTTGTTTAGTGGCTCGGAGCGATCGATGGAAAACACTCACTGCACGACTCAAGGCATTTTGTTGTTGGACTGCGTCAGGGAAAGAAAGCCAACTCAAAATTATACTTCTGCGCACTTGGCTAAAAATAGTACCACAGTCGAAAGACAAAGGCCCTTCAGTATGGCAGGTCTGAAGCAGCGGTGAGAAGGGAGAACAAGGGTGAAGGGAGCAGTTGTGATATGCATGTGTGCAGAATATTTCTCATGTCGAGTTCCACGTGTGAGAACGCGATTTGATCGCGCTCCAAAAAATATCAAAACATATGCTGCACAATGCAAATCATTGCCACCTTTTGATGTCCCTGTCTGAGCGCATGATCGACCGGGAGGGTAGCACGGGTTGATTTTTCCAGGTGAAGAGCAGGCTTATGTGACGCATGTTATACATTACACACTGCCTTTGATTCTTCTTAGATCTTTCGGCTTGATCTTGTTTTTGGTAAAATAATAGTCCTTCAGACCTCACTCCGAACCTTTAGGGCATTCAGGAATGACATCAATGATATCGCGTGTGTTCACACACACATCATCTGGTGCTTTTGAAAGATGACACTGTTCTGGAGTCTCCTCCAAGGGATAACTTTTACCCTATGACCCGGCAGCTGGAGTCTCGAGTGACAACTGCAGCCTTGATTAGTACCTTGAGAGGGTAAGCCGTGCTTCCCAGCCACCCGCCCCACCCCACCCCCCTCCGCACACTTGCCTCGCTCTACCAAGCCCACAGACAAAGAATAGGGATTAGAAGCACATTTAACAAGATATTGTGACCTAATATCCTAATACGGGTTGTAAGTAGATCTTTACAAACCATCAGGCAGCAACTTACATTTCTACCGTGTGCGATGCAAACAAGGAGATGACTTGGAAAACTTTGCAGGTCAGTGGACAACAAGCTCGGGTTGTGGGGAATGGTTTGAGCATGGGCTTTACACTCAAGACACTGAGCAACATCTAACCACTGCCAAGGCAGGTAGGTTATGCAAAGCGGAAGAAGTCTTTACAGAGTAATGGTGGGCGTTGGCAGTAATGTTACCAAAGCTCCAGGAGAAATGCCTTCGACGACAGATTAAGAAAGGTCAGCGTCCTGAGAGTTCAGCTCTGTTTCTCTCCTCACAGATGCGATGCCTCACCTGCTGAATATTTCCAGCATTTTTAATCTTAGTTCCGATTTCCTGCGTCTGCAATATTTTGCTTCGGGATTAAGAAATATCATAGAATCATAGAATCCCTACAGTGCAGAAGGAGGCCTTGCGGCCCATCGAGTCTGCGCCGACCCACTGAAGGAGCAGCCCAAGGGGGCCCACTCCCCTGCTCTCCCCCCGTAACCCAGTAACCCTACCTAACCGTTGGACAATAAGGGGCAATTTAATATGGCCAATCCATCTAACCTGCACAACTTTGGTCTGTGGGAGGAAACCGGAGCACCCGGAGGAAACCCGCGCAGACACGGGAGGAAGTGCAAACTCCACACTAGACAGTCACCCAAGGTCATAATCGGCTGACGCCGTGAGACAGCAGTGCTAACCACTGTGCCGCCGTGCCAGCCCAATATCTTGGGCTGAATTCTCCACTTCATGATGCCAACACAGAGAATTATGATCAGGCGGAGAGTCGCACGAAATTAGAAAAAACAGGTTTTGCGCCCAGCGCCAATTCCAACACCATGCTCTGGTCCCTTGCTGCCAGTGTTATTGAAGTTTGCATGATGTGCCAGCGTGTTCGTGCAAAACTGCCATTTGCATGGATTTAGATATCATTAGTGGCTTGGGCACTGAATGCTCCACTCCTCTGCTCACCCCAACCAAGGACACTGACCTTTGGAACCCTCTCTGAAGCTCTCCCCCTCTCAGGGCAGAGGCCTCACCGGTGACTGTCCCACACGGCGGGACCTGGAAGGTGTGTCTGGGAGGGGGGCTGTCCTGGAGGGGGGTGGGGTATCCGACCCTGGAGGGGGCCTCCACGGGTGGCCTGGCCCACGATCGGGACCCACCGATCGCCAAGTGGGCTGGTTCTGTGGGGGCCTATGTTCCTCCCCGCCGGGCCCTTGTAGGGCTCTGCCATATTGCCCAGGGGCCGGCACAGAGACGGGAACCCACGCGCATGCGCAGAATCATGCCGGTTGTGGCGCGCATGCACGAACTCGCGCCGGACATGCCGGGCCGGCTGGAGCTGCAGGGGCCACTCCGGCTCCGACCTAGCCCCCTAGGAAGAGAGCCTATCGGACAATTGAGGATCGTTGACGTCAGAGTGCTTCACGTCAGAATTTGGCCGTTGGATTGGAGAATCCCGGCCATGAGCAAGAGCAGCATAGGGCGTCGGAAATAGTGTTCTTACAGGGAACAGATCAGTCCGAGGGGGAGTCGTTGAGGAGTCTTGTAGCTGTGGGGAAGAAGCAGGTCTTCAGACTTCTGTACCTTCAGCCTGATGGAAGAGTCTGGAAGAAGGCAATGCCTGGGTGGGTGGGGTCGCTGATAATGCTGTCTGCCTTCCTGAGGCAGCGGGAAGTGTAGACAGAATCAATGTGGGGGTGGTAAGCTTGTGTGATGCATTGGACTGTGTTCACGACTCTCCGCAGTTTCTTGCGATCTTGGACCGAGCAGTTGCCATACCGAGCTGTGATGCAGCCAGATAGGATGCTCTCTATCGCACATCTGTAGACGTTTGTGAGAGTCGATGCAGACATGCCAAATTTCTTTAGCTTCCATAGGAAGTAGAGACGTTGTTGGGCTTTTTTGACTGTAAAATCAACGTGAGTGGACAAGGACAGATTGTTGGTGATGAATCATGTCAGGTCACCAGTGGTAGGATTGGATGGTCGGGCAATGGAAGCAGGTGGTCACATGATGATGCCTCCAGGCATTTGTCCAATCAAAATTTGCAACACTGCACACTTGGTGCAGGATTTTTCAGATGGTGGAGTTCCCGCTCCGCCACCCTAAGGGTGGGTGGGGAACACATTCCACTAAGCAGAGCAGTCCCCACGGCTATTTAATGCTCTGAGGACTATTTGGCCTCTTTTGGGCCTCATCTGGGGCAAGGACAGGTGCCTCACCATAAATCTTGGGACAGGTTGGCTGGGAGGAGGAGGGAGGACAAGGGATTGGTGGACAGCCTCCAGTGAATTTTGTGAGCCCCCCCCCCCCCAGCGTCAGCAAACCTGTCAAATTCTTCCCCAGGTGTCCTGCCTGCAGTTCTGGAAATGTAACTACCTGCAGGATACAACAGAGAAAATGTAGAGCACAGCGGTCACATTGAGACTAAAAAAATGAAGCATATGAGGATGACTCAGAGAACTAGCGGCGCTCTCCTTGGAGAACGGGCATAAGAAACAGGAGCAGGAATAGGCCAGACTGTCTCTCAAGTCTGCTCTAGTACAATATAATATGTAGTACTGCATGTGATGATATGCACAAGAAATCTTGTATTTAATAATGTACATGGCCTCCGACCAGCAGGTGGCAGTGTAAACATACCACGTGACTCTGTGCCGTGGAGGAGTTGGGAGTAAGTTGTGTTGGTGGATAGTCATACTTGCAGGAGCTCTAGGATAATTAGTTAATGTTAGTAGATTGTATTATATTTATACCTGTTATCTTTACCACGCATTTTCTTAAGAGAAATTATTTTAACAGGTCAAGGACGAGATGCCTGTTGTACATCATTCCTACCGGCCAGTGCACAAGAACATGACACTGCAGCTGGCATATATTTTGTTCAGAGATCCACAGAGGTTAAAAACATTGTGGAGGAAAGAGAGCAATTGCATTCCTATCATGCTTCCCCTGACCTCAGAACACCTCAAAGCACATTGCGACCAATGGTGCACTTTGAAGTCTGCTTGCTGTTGTAAAATGAGGGAGATGATCATCAAACTGAGGTTATCAAATGTTTGAAGAAAGGAAAAGGTTCCTGGGCGGTTCAGCCTTTTGATACAGGTTTGATAAAGGTTCGTGGCGAGGTTAGCTGTGGAATGCCGGCGTGTGCGAATGATATGCGCACAAACAATGACGAGAGGTTTCCAATGTGTCCGTGTACTGTCAGTCTGTGTTCATGGTTCGATGAAGCTGTCAAAATGAGGGAAAAAGAATATTCCCAATTGGACTTCTCTATGCTCTCCATCGAACAGTTTGACTCTGTTATGACTACAATCTGCAGGAAGTGCCACCAGCTGCAAAAACCTGTGCTCCGGATTGCCGAACACGATTGGCGGCTGAAGACACTGTGGTGCATCCACAGGGCTGAGGGTTACATGGATAGCACATTTCAAAAGTTGCTCACACCACGTGGCTAAGAAATGCACAGGCAGAGATGGAATCAGTGACCTGCAGAGTATGCAGGAGAAACACAGGCAGGCAGTGCAGCAATCCCCTTTAAGGCCATCTCGCTCTCTAACCACTTTTCCATTTCCAATACTGATGAGAGAGATTGTTTCTCAGAGGAGCTCATAGCACCTGCGGCACAGGAGAGAAAGAGGAAAAGTGGAAGTGTTACAGTGATGGGAGGATTCCATAGTTAAAGGACGTTTCTGCGGCCACAGACGTGACTCCAGGATGGTATGTTACCTCCCTGGTACCCAGGTCAAGGATGCCACAGAGCTAGTAGACCAAATGAAAGATGATTTTCGGAGGTGGGATGCTCTCCCTCTGTCACTAGCCGGGAGGGTGCAGACGCTGAAGGTGACGGTCCTCCTGAGATTCCTGTTTGTGTTCCAGTGCCTCCCCATCTTTATTCCTCGGCCCTTTTTAAAATGGGTCAACAAAGTGATCACTGGCTTTGTATGGGTGGGCAAGACCCTGTGAGTAAGGAGGGGGATGCTTGAGCAGAGCCTGGGAGAGGGCGGGCTGGCACTGCCAAACTTCAGTAACTACTATTGGGCGGCGAATGTAGCCATGATCAGGAAGTGGGTGATGGGGGCAGGGTCGGCATGGGAGTGTATGGAGGTGGCTCCATATAAGGGCACCAGCTTCGGGGTGTTGATAACGGTGCCTCTGCAGTTCCTGCCAGCACGGTACTCCACCAGTCCCATGGTGGGGGCGGCCCTGCGAGTCTAGGGGCAATGTAGGAGGCATGTGGGAGCAGAGGGAGCATCAGTTTGGTCTCCAATTTGTAATAATCACCGGTTTGCCCCGGGAAGGATGGAAGGGGGGTTCCGGAGATGACAGAGAGCAGAGATTGAGAGGATGGGGGACATGTTTATAGAGGGGAGCTTTCCTAGCTTAAGGGAGCTGGAGGAGAAATTTGGATTGGCAAGGGGAAACAAATTGTGGGACTTTCTACACAGGCAGGTTTCAACCTTCCCGCTCCTACCACCAAGGGGAATACAGGACAGGGTAGTCTCCAGAGGGTGGGTGGGAGAAGGGAGGGTCTCTGACATTTACAAGGAACTTATGGGGTTGGAGGAGACGCAGACTGGGGAGCTGAAGCGCAAGTGGGTTCAGGAGTTGGGTGGAGAGATAGAGGATGGTCTCTGGGCAGACACGTTGAGTAGAGTCAACGCATCCACAACATGTGCCAGGCTCAGCCTGATATAATTCAGGGTCGTTCATCGGGCTCACATGACAGTGGCCCGGATGAGCAGGTTCTTTGGGGTAGAAGACAGATGTGCAAAGTGTGCGGGAGGGCCAGCGAACCATGTCCATATGTTCTGGACATGCCCAAAGCTTAGGTGATTTTGGCAGGGGTTTGCGGACGTCATGTCCATGGTGTTAAAAACAAGGGTGGCACCGAGTCCAGATGTGGCGATTTTCGGGGTGTCGGAAGATCCGGGAATCCAGGAGGAGAAAGAGGCAGACGTTCTGGCCTTTGCTTGCCGAGTAGCCCGGAGACAGATACTATTAGCTTGGAGGGGATCAAAGCTCCTGAAGACGGAGACCGGGCTGACTGACATGGCTAGCTTTCTCTGTCTGGAGAAAATCAAGTTCGCCTTGAGAGGGTCAATGTTAGGGTTCGTCCGGAGGTGGCAGCCGTTTGTCGACTTTGTTGCGGAAAATTAACCGTCAGCAGAAGGAGGGGAGGGGGTTAGTTTAGCTTAGAGTAGGGGGTTAATCAAGGTGGGACCTGTAAGGGAGGGAGACGGCTTTTGCACTATGTTTATAGATTCATGTATGTTGTTTATTTTGTTGTCGCTGTAAAACCAAAAAATGCCTCAATAAAATGTTTATTAAAATAAAAAGGGTGCCACAGAGCAGCTACAGGGCATTCTTTTGGGGCAGGACAAACAGCCAGAAGTCTGGGTCCACATTGAGACCACAGACATAGATAGGAAAAGGAAAGAGATCTTGAAAGCAGATTTTCCGGAGTTAGGGAATGAAAAAGCAGAACTCAAGAGCAGTCGTATTAAGGTTACTCCACGTGCCACATGCTAGAGAGCGGATGAGTAGGACGATTCAGCAGTTCAACAAGTGGCTGGAGAAATGGGGCTGGTTTAGCACACTGGGCTAAATCGCTGGCTTGTAAAGTATTCTTTGGGGGTTGCATTTGAATTGATGGTTGCTAAGATGTTCACTGTATGTTTCAAAACGGTTAACTTGAGTTCATAGAATAAACATTGTTTTGCTTTAAAAAATACTTTTCCATTTCTGTTGTACCACACCTGTAGAGTGGGCCGTGTGCTCCCCATACCACAATCTATTAAAAGTTGTGGATCAGGTGAACTCCAGGATACACTTGGGGTTCTCTAAACCCTGGCCCATAACAGAAGGAGGAAGTGTTAGAAAGGTTATCATTATTTGAAACTGTTAAGGTATTGGACATAATGAGATGCATCCAAGGATACTGAGGGAGTTCCCTGCAGGACAATTTGGGATCCTTAATCTTCACTTATAATATTGATGTCCGAGACTGTGGGGAGCAGGGCATGATTTTAAAATTTGCAAATCATACGAAGATTGGAAACATTGTCAAATGTGCTGAGGATAGTGTGGAACTTCAAAAGGAAAAAGAAATGTTGGTGGATTGGGCAGACTAGTGAGAGATGAAGTTCAATACAGAGAGGTGTGAGGAGATTCAGGAAGAATATGGAGACACAGTATAAAATAAAGGAGAAACCCTAAAGTGGGTGCTGGAAGAAAGGGACCTCGGTGTATATGTACCTAAATCAGTGAAGGTGGCAGGACATGTTGAGAGAACAGTTAATAAAGCACTTAGTTATCCTCGGCTATATTGGATTGGATTTTTTTATTGTCATGCGTACCGAGGTACAGGGAAAAGTATTTTTTTGCAAGCAGCTCTAACAGATCATGTAGTACATGAAAATAAAATAAAATAAAAAGAAAATACATAAAAGGGCAACACAAGGTGCGTAATGTAAATACATAGACACCAACATCGGGTGAAGCATACAGGAATGTAGTATTAATCAGGTCAGTCTATAAGAGGTTCATTTAGGAGTCTGGTAATAGCGGGGAAGAAGCTGTTTTTGAATCTGTCCGTGCGCGTTCTCAGACTTCTGTATCTCCTGCCCGATGGAAGAAGTTGGAAGAGTGAGTAAGCCGGGTGGGAGGGGTCTTTGATTATGCTCCCCGCTTTCCCCAGGCAGCGGGAGGTGTAGACAGAGTCAATGGATGGGAGGCAGGTTCCTGTGATGGACTGGGCGGTGTTCATGACTTTCTGAGGTTTCTTGCGGTCTTGGGCCGAGCAGTTGCCATACCAGGATGTGATGCAGCCCGATAGGATGCTTCCTATTGTGTATCTATAAAAGTTGGTCAGAGTCAGTGCGGACATGCCAAATTTCCATAGTTTCATGAGGAAGTATAGGCGCTGTTGTGCTTTCTTGGTGGTAGCATCGACGTGGGTGGATCAGGACAAATTTTGGTGATGTGCACCCCTAGGAATTTGAAGCTGCTAACCATCTCCATCTCGGCCCCGTTGATGCTGACAGGGGTGTGTACGACACTTTGCTTCCTGAAGTTAGGTATATTAAGTATATATAAAGTATATTAAGAGGGGTTTTGAGTACAAGAAAAGGAGGTTTTGTTGAGATTGTATAAGCCATTAGTTAGTCCTCATCTGGAGATTGTGTCCAGTTTTGGGCACCATACTTGGGAAAGGATGTGAAGGCGTTGGAATGAGTACGAATGAGATTCACAAGAGTGATTCCGTGGATAAAGAAATGTCACAATGAGGATAGAGTGGAGAGATTGGGTTTGTTTTCCATGGTGAAAAGAAGGCTAAGAGGTGATTTAATCACAGTATTCCAGATCCTGAGGTGCATGGGTAGGGTAAATAGTAAAGAAACTGAACTCCCTCATGGCTCCATCAGGAACTGGAGGGCACATTTCAAACTAAGGGGTAGAAATAATGGGAGGACAAATTCTTTTCACCCCGGAGGGAGAATGGTGTCCAGAACAAACGTCCTGAGGCGGGTGGTAGAGGCAGGTTCAATCAAATTGTTCAAATGAGAATTGGGGATTCCTGTCTGAAAATAAATAACGTGCGGGGTTACGGGAATGCGGCAGCGGAGTGGGACTAGGTAGAATGCTCTTTCAGAGAGCCAGGGCCAACTGGATAGGCCGAATGGCCTCCTCCGTAACGCAAACTGGTCGTTAACGATCAGAATCTGGCCGGTTAGCAATCACAGATAACGAGTTGCATGGGGCAGCACGGTAGCATGGTGGTTAGCATAAATGCTTCACAGCTCCAGGGTCCCAGGTTCGATTCCCGGCTGGGTCACTGTCTGTGCGGATCTGCACGTCCTCCCTGTGTGTGCGTGGGTTTCCTCCGGGTGCTCCGGTTTCCTCCCACAGTCCAAAGATATGCGGGTTAGGTGGATTGGCCATGCTAAATTGTGCGTAGTGTCCTAAAAAAAAGTAAGGTTAAGGGGGGGTTGTTGGGTTACGGGTATAGGGTGGATACGTGGGTTTGAGTAGGGTGATCATTGCTCGGCACAACATCGAGGGCCGAAGGGCCTGTTCTGTGCTGTACTGTTCTATGTTCTATGACTTACGTCATTTGTTTCTTCAATGCCTCTGTGTCAGGAGTCTGGATTTCCCTCCCTAACTGCACTCTGCGTGGGCCTACGCCACATGGATGGCAACAGTTCAAGAAGACAGCTCACTGCCACCTCCTCAGAGGGCATTTAGGGATGGGCATAAAATGCCAGCCTAGCCTTTCACCTTCAGCTGTATCGCCTTTCAGTCAGGCGTATTAAATCGCCTGCTTGTATTTGCAGGAAAGTATTGTCAGGCGGTGGGGAGACAGTAAGGTGGGGCAAGGTGCAGTGGGGGGGGGGGGGGGGGGGGGGGGGGGTGCCAGCGAGACTGATTTGGATCACACTATCAAACAGCTGGCACAGACACAATGGGATGAATGGCCTCTTTCAGTGCTGTCTAATTTGAGCCCACGTTTTTACAATTATTCCTCAACCTAAATAACATTTGCCTCCAAGAGGATAGAGCCTCCATTGTGCAATTAGAATTATATAGTGTTGGAACATTGTCTGACTTCGTGGGCAGGCTCCTTGCTCTTATAAAACACTTTACAGCTGTTTTGTACCACGTTAAAATTAAACAATGCGAAGCAAATGTGATACATTTCAAGGAAACAACAATGAGCTTTAACTTTAAAAATAGGAAATAAAAACAGGGCTATAATTGGCCATATAAACTGTTAATCAATATAATGTCTCCTTCTTCCAGCACCTGACTGGCAAAGCATCAACCAACTTGATCTGGCCGTCATATTTATAACCAGTCTGGTGTTCAAACTGTGCAATGGTACAATAACAAAACAACACCACAAGAGGGAAATAGCACCGTTGTTGGGATTGAACAATCCTTTCCCACCAATCCCAATCTGACTGCTTGGAAATATCCAGGTTCTTATCATACACGCTCCAGAGATCAGTGCACAGAAATCTAGGCTGACACTTCTACTGCAGAACTGAAGGAGTACTGCCGTGCCATCTGGAGATGCCACCGCTCAGGTGAAATGTTAAACCGAGTCTCTGCCTATTCCCTCAGGTCAAGGCGACAATGATGAGGTAGGACAGGACGAACATAGGAATTAGGAGCAGAAGTCAGCAGCTCAGTCCATCGAACCCAGTCCACCATTCAATCAGATCATGCCTGATCTCTTCCTCAGCTCAAATCCACCTCCCTGTCTGCTCCCTATAACCCTTTTACGCCCATTTGTAGACAGAAATATACCACTCCTTCTTGAAACCATTTAATGAATCAGACTCCACCGCACTATGGGACAGCGAGTTCCATAAAGTCACCAACCTCTGCGAGAAGTAGTTCCTCCTCATTTCTGTTCTAAATTTACTGCCTCTCAACATATACCTGTGACCTGTGTGTGGAGCATAAACACTGACATGGACTAGGGTGGCATGTGGCGCAGTGATTGGCACTGGGACTATGCTGCTGAGGACCCGAGTTTGAATCCCGGCCCTGGGTCACACTCTGTGTGGAGTTTGCACATTCACCCCATGTCTGCGTGGGTTTCACCCCCACAACCCAAAGATGTGCAGGTTAGATGGATTGGCCATTCTAAATTGCCCCTTAATTGGAAAAAAATGATTGGGTATTCTAAATTTTAAAAAAAATCACTGGCATGGATTGGGTGGGCGAATGGTCTGTTTCTGTTCCATATATCCCATGTAAGACCCTGAGCGGGATTCTCCCATCTGACGTCAGAGTGTTGACGGCGTCGTAAAAACTGGAGAGTTTAACAACGACGTCATTGGACCGCAAAATGTAGCGATCCTCTGCCCTACAGGGGGCCGGCAAGGCACTGGAGCGTCGAATGGGTGCCGCGGGTCTCTTCATGCGCACTGCAACCAGCGCAAATGCGTGCATGCGCGGTAGCTTCCTTCTCCGCGCCGGCCCTGATGCAACATGGCGCAGGGCTACAGGGGCCGGCACGGAGCAAAAGAGGCCCCCACCAGGAGAGGCCGGCCCGCCGATCGGTAGGCCCCGATCGCGGGCCAGGCCATGGTGGAAGCCCCCCCATTGGGGTCGGACCCCCCCCCCCCCCCCCCCCCATCCAGGCCGCCCCCGACAGGATGGACGCCGAGGTCCCGCCAGGTAAGACCAGACGGGAATGGCGCCGGCGGGACTCAGGCTTTTTTGGCGGCCACTCAGCCCATCCCAGGTAGGATGCCACGCCGACCGCGACAGTGACCGGAGAATCGGTGGACCGGCGTCGGGGCGGCGTCGCACGAATTGCGCCCGGCCCGGCGATTCACTGAACTGGCATGGGCTGAGAGAATCCCGCCCCCTGCACCTTTATCCAAACAAAAACAGTATTATCTCCCCCAGTGTTCTGGCTAATATTTTCCCTCAACCAGCACAACTGCAACCTGATCATTTACCTCATTTCTTGGGAGCTTGCTGTTCACAAATTGGCTGCTGTATTTCATACATTACAACAGTGAGTAGAACTTCAAAATGAACAATTCGCAACTATCAGTACAAAGCGCTTTGGGACAGCGTACGGTTGTGAAAGGCTCTATTTAAATGTAAGTTCTTTCTATTTTACCCATGTTCCTGCTCTCAACTAATTGTCATGTGATACTCCTTTCAACAACATTCATTCAGAAATCTCTTTGTTATGTCCCTTAGATTCACTGGGCACAGACGCTAGTGTCCTTCTTGAAGCCAGCTCCACAAGCATTCGGACAAAATGAACCGCGATGGGCTGGGCACTGTTCGGACGGCCAGAAAATATCTCCCCGGCAGGTTCTATTTCCTCAACTCTCTCAGGGCCAGCGTTCCAGAGGAGGGTAAAGACATTGAGTGTCTCCTTGAAGCACAGCAACATCGATGTTAATAACTATTCAACATGCTGACAGTGTGTCCATCAAATGTTGAACCTCAACATCTTCATGATGAGACCGAGCAGTGGCAGAGGGAGAAAGGAAAGATCCAACTACTTCACGGGACGTCCTGTCCCGTGTGCCCAAAGATGTGCTAATCGGCCCATTCAGTCCCATGAAGATCGACGGCAGGAACTCACAACCCTGAGCAGACGTCATCATTGAATCGAGGGACAATTGAAGATTTACAGCAGATTTGCTTCCTTTCCCATCTTGCCATGTCCTCGGCATTGCCCCTCTACCGCATGACGTCGGGGCCCATGATACTGATTGTTCTCAGAGCCTCGCCCCCACTTTGCACCACAGTCTCTCAGAACCCACAAGTTCTGTACTCACAGCACGGTGTGATTCACATTCCATTGTGAATGTAGCTGCAACAAAAAATTTAACGCTAAGGTTACGATCAAACAGCCTCGTTGCGCCAACTCAGTTGTGCGACGAGGCCGTTAAATCTCACGCGAGGCCCCCCCCCCCCCCCCCCCCTCCCACCATGGGATTTGCGCCGCGTGGATCAAACAAAATATCACGAGATGCCATGATCAAGATCTCGCCCTCACCGGGCTAGATCCGGAATTACATATTTTTAAGCGTGCCGTTAGACTCACTAAAATATGTTGCGCACAATTTCCTGAGGCCCAGGAACGAACACTGGGAGACCTTGGCATGGCGCCGTTTAGCAATGGTCAACACAAACATGGACCAGGTACTTGGGGGGGGGGGGGGGTGTCTTTCAGGCTATGGCATCCAGGCATCTTGGCAGTGCCACGATGGCAGTGCCAAGGTGCCCAGGTGGCATGCCAAGCTAGCAGAGGCACTGCCAGGGTGCCTAAGTGGCAGTGCCAGGATGCCTGAGTGCCAATTTGGCACTGCCAAGGGTCAGGGCCTGCAGAGGGCCATGCCCATGAAAGAGGGGATGGGGGGGTTGGGGGGGGGGGGGGTATGAAAAGTGGGAGTTGAAGGGCAGGTATGAAGGGGCCTCCTAAAGTTGGGGGAGAGTGAATGGTGGTGGTCCTTAAATAGGGGGGGGGGCAAAAGGGGTGGGGTGAGGAGGCCTGAAAATGGGGCCCTCAGCAACCCCATAGTGGGATGTCTTCGCAAGGGGGGTGTGGGGTAATGCCCATGTGTGCGGGGGTGGGTGACATTGCCTGTGGGCGAGGGGTGTAGATGCCCTCAAACTCACTTAAAGATCGGGGCACCCTTTAAAAATGTCGGCCCGGTCTCCGAGGAGCCGGTCTGTCTGGCAAGTTCAGCTCCCCATTGCTAAAACAAGTTCTAAAGGCACGATCTACCTGCCACACTGCGCCCGAAAAGCAGTGCACCATGGCGCAACACTGCTGATTAATGATGGGAGTTCCCGCTCCCAGGATTGACCCGGTTCGCTGCACCTCGCGAGATCTGATGTACTCCCGCGAGATGTCATCACATGAAGCCTGCCCATTGTGGGTGGGATGACCGGCGACCGGAAATTCTCGCCCAAAGTTAATGGACTTTTACATGGTCTGCTTGCCGCCCATGGTAATCGAGCAACGAGCGGGGAGGAAGACGCCACCCCTTAGAAATGATTCTGTTAAATCGCGCCCTATTTTTTTTTTAAAAGAGTACGTCAAAGTCACACATGCTGACTATATTGTGGCATCTGAAAACAGACATGAGAAACTATCTCTGCAACAACTGTGAAGTTATATGGGAACAAGCTTCCTTTGCACCTATAATTGGCCTCCTCCCACTAGAAAGCCAATATTTGGCCATCTGAGGCTTGTTTAGATGCACAGAGACAGAGGGGGTGTGTGGATAAATCAACCCCTCAGTTCCTTTTCTGCCTCCCTCAGTCTGCGGAGATACATAAAATCCAGCCCTGCGCGTCAAAGAGCTAGGGGCGTCCTGATTCATATTCGCCAACCAATTATATTATGGGGCCCCCGATTTCAACATTGGTTCGTTGCTGCTGAGAGAGCGGGGCTGAGATGCGGAGGACCGTGAGGCAGACAAAGGCGTCCAGGTAACTTCATTTCATCCTGGGTAGTGCCAGGAGGAGGAGGTGCATTCTCACTAGGCCCAACAAGGAACAATTCAGCCTCCCTGACTTTCCCCATCACCCAACTCTCTACAAAAGACATCCCCAGCCACCCTTTGTCACTAAAACACCCTTCCCTCCACCTTGCCAAGTTCTCATCCACAGCCAAGTGTTGTCTGATTTTTCAGTGAGAAATGTCATGTTAACGAGGCCGAGTGATTAAAATGGTCACATGCTGCCACAGCCACTCAGTAAACTAACCAAAACCACCGTAATCCACCAGCTGTTAACCCTCCCCACCCTCTCCAAATCCAGAGCTGGCTGGGACGGCAGTGAGTATTCCGACACTCTTGCTTCTCTACCAAAAGGCTAAAGTTCAATGAAAATTATTTTTGAACTCTCAGTCGGGCCTAAATTTAAAACCTGATGTCGGGTGGTCAATATTGCTCGTGGCTGTGATGGCAACCAGTGTTTTGTTTATAGTGGAAAATGGCAGCTGAATCAACAAAATCGGATGGTTTGGTTTCCAGCTCCTGCCAAAATCATCAAGAGCTCGGAGAAATCTGGTGGGTGGGTGCGGATACTGGTGACTTTACACTGGCTTCCATACACGTCAGCACACGCACAGCTCCTTCTGTGAAAGGTTAACGCTTTTCTTAAAGTTCCTCTTCAGACCCAAGACAAAGGTAAAAGTCTCCCCAAAACATCCCCTCCCTTCGCTCCCCAGCCCTGAGCAAAGCTGCCGGAGGCGCATCACGCTGGAAAGTGTCAGGCTGAGAGATTTCCCCACACCCACCCTGACTCCTCCCCGAGGTCACAGCTTTCTTCCTATTTTTCTCATTATTGCTGTGGGGAGCGAGTAAGCCAGCATGTACTGGAAGGACATTCAGATCGGCCTTTCCAAAATGGCACCTTCTCTGCCACCAACAACAACAACAACAAAAAAATCACAACTTAAAACTGGACAGAGCAGGAGAATTTCAAGATGAATACGAGGACACAGTAGGCGAGATCTTCCAGCTCTTCACGCCGACTGGATTCTCTGGTCCGGCGCCCCCCCCCCCCCCCCCCCGTATTTCCCAGCGGCGCAGGGGGGTGAAATCAATGGGAAATCCCATCGATAACAATGGGAACGGGAGGCCGGAAAATCCTGCCCAATGGCTGTGAGTTGTGAACTTGACCAGCTAAATGAGTTTCTTCTGTGGCTCGTGAATCCACCTCAGAATTAGAAGATTGCGAGTTCAAGTCCAACTCCAGAGATTTGAGAGCTGAAGCTAGGCTCCCACAGTGGAGTACTGAGGGAGTACTGCACAGTCAGACGAGGTGTTAAGCCACGACCCTGTCTGCCCTCCCTGGCAGGTATAGAAGTCCCATGGCACTCTTCAAATAAGAAGAGGATGTATTCTGATCAAATCCTACCCCTCATCCAATGTTACTGAGTGCAGTTAGCTGTTCAGTTATCGCATTGTTGTTTATGGCAACTTGCTGCTGGGAAATTAAAGATCCAGCAAGCTTGATCTAGCGAGGGTATCATAACTCGGAACACAAGGGTGGGGGTGGGGGGGTGATGGGGGCGTCCAGTGGTCAGCAGTGCTGCCTCACGGCGTTGAGGACCCAGGTCCAATCCCAGATCCAGGTCACTGCCCATGTGGAGTTTGCACATTCTCCCCGTGTCTGCGTGGGTCTCACCCCCACAACCCAAAGATGAAATGAAATGAAACAAAAATGCAATGAGAAATGAAATGAAAATCACTTATTGTCACAAGCAGGCTTCAAATGAAGTTACTGTGAAAAGCCCCTAGTGGCCACATTCCGGCACCTGTTTGGGAAGGCCGGTACGGGAACTGAACCTTGCTGCTGGCCTGCCTTGGTCTGCTTTAAAAGCCAGCTATTTAGCCCTGAGCTAAACCAGCCCCAATGATGTGCAGAGTACCACACATCGGCCACACTAAATTGTCCCTTAATTTAAAAAAGAACTTGGAACACTGGTTCATGGAGATGAACAGTTTCATTTTGTTTTGGTGTGAGGGCACAAGTGAAACCCCAGTGAAAATAAACAGCCAGACATCATGTAACAATTATTAAAGACTATTTATTAAAGTAAAGACAAATACACATGAAAAGGACTGCTCTACTCTCATACAATGAAGTTGTATGAATTACTAAACACACACACACACAGTTTATATAGAATGTGCCCCTTGCTCCAAAACATATATACGATACCTGAATTTTGGATGACTGTCCTGTTTCCCCAAACAACTTCCAAATTAAATAACCAGCTCATAGTGATTGCACAATACAGGGATGATACTCAAATCTGGGAAACATCTTTTTCTGGTCCAGATGTTTAAAGCTGCCGTTACGAAGGTTTTCTGCACTGCCTTGGCTCTAAGACTTAGAGCCTGGTTTCATGTAAAACGTTATCTCTCGCCGGCTATCTGGAAAACATAGCTCTCTGGCTTGGTTGGCTGGAAACAGACTTGTCTGCTTTCTGAGGCTGCTAGGTATTAACTGCCTCCCTGGTTTCTGATCATCCAGCCTCTTGTACCTTTGTCCCTCTTTGATTATGCCTTCCGTGTATTTGGCTGTCTGCCCCGAACAAATTCCTACTCTAGACATTAACATATGTATACCTCATGGATCTTCCCCCATCGTCTATGAGCTGTTTCTCCTCATACGTTATTCACACCTGATTATTACCTCAATGGCCTCCTAATCTCGTTACTGGGGAGCGGCACATATCATTGGCACCTTTTGAATGTTGTCGATTGCTGTCTCTAGGCAGATTTCTACCTGTTGCTGGACATCTCACATCCTACTATGATTTGTTAAATTTATTTACTGCTGTTGGCAGGCCGATTCATGACATCAGACCCAATCTGAAGTACTGTTCCAGGCAATTCAGTTCTGGGCAAAGTATCTCAAGAAAGATATGCTGGTCTTGGACGCAATGCAGCGCAAATGATTGCAATGATTACAACCAGTCACCCTTTTTGGAGGTGCGTGTATGTAAGAGCACTAAAGAGGAACGGTATCAGATTTGGCTTGATGCCCCATCAGTTTGACTAACTTGTCATCCAGGTTCACATAATACCAACTTTGACACTCTGTTGTCAATTCCTTGGGTTAGAGAGGAGTAAAGTTGCTGAGGGTTTTGCTACCAGTCCCTGAGATCCACAGCAATCACAGAATCACTGAATTCACTGGCACAGAGGAGCCATTTGGCCTATAGTGTCTGCCCCAGTTCTCCAAATGAGCATCGTGACATAGTGTCATTCCCCTGCCGTTTCCTAGCACATTGATTCTATTCAAATAATCAACTATTGACCTCTTTAATGCTTCGACTGAACCTGCCTCACCACACTTCAAGCCAGTGAATTCCTACTCAAACCACTCACTGTGTGAAAAAATTCCCAAAAGCAGCAATGCGATAAATGAGCAGATATTCTGTGGAGGTTATGTTATAGTTCCATCAGGCTTGACCCAGTCTAAACTACTTCATTCAATTCTGGGTAAAGGATGCATTGCAGCGCAAATTCATGAGAAAGCTGCCAGAATTAAATTATGAGGGCAGGTTGCAGAGACTTGTGTGCCCTGGAGTATAGGAGATGAAGTGTTAAAGGTGATTAATGGAGTTGACGGGGTTGGTCTCGAGAAACCATTTCCTCTGGTGAGAAAATCCAGAGCAAAAGAGTGTAACTTTTAATTGAGAGCTCAGCCATTCAGGAGCAGAAGGGAGTACTTTTTCATAGAAAGTCTTCCCACAAATCCCAAAAGACATGCTTGTTAGGTGAATTGGACATTCGGAATTCTTCCTTCGGTACCCGAACAGGCGCCGGAATGTCCAGGGGATTTTCACAGTAACTTCATTGCAGTGTTAATGTAAACCTACTTAATAATAATCTTTATTAGTGTCACAGGTAGGCTTACATTAACACTGCAATGAAGTTACTGTGAAAATCCCCCAGTTGCCACATTCCGACGCCTGTTCGGGTACAAAGGGAGAATTCAGAATGTCCAAATTATCGAACAGCATGTCTTTCAGGACTGGGAAAACGTGCAGACTCCGCACAGACAGTGCCCCAAGTCGGGAATCGAACCTGGGACCCTGTAGCTGTGAAGCAACAGTGCTAACTACTGTGCTACCTTGCTGCCCTGTGACAATGATAAAGATTATTATTGATGTGTTGGGTAAGCTGGGTCTACGTGGACTGCGTTTGATGCAGTGTAGAGAGAGACAGACTTCCAACACTTGAAGAAATGCAACACAATTTTATTGATCAACTAACTATAATACATGCTTAACTGTGGGTTGACACTATGTTGACTTGACTGGAGACCTGAGGCTAACCTAACCAGACTATCTGACTACCACATGGTGTTTGTTCTAGTTGCTGCTCACAAGCTCTGACTGTCTCAGAGGCTGGATCCCGAGAGAGCGGGAAACTGGTGCCCTCTGGCTTTATAGTGGTCGTGTCCTGTATGGTGATTGGCTGCTGTGTTCTGTGTGCTCACTGGTCAACCTGTGTGTCAATCACTGCCTGTCTGCACTCCATCATATACCTGGATGTATATTATGACAATTATTCTTGAAAGATTGAAAGGCTAGTGGAGATGTGGAGATATGGAGCTCCCCCCACCCCCTCCCGCAAACGGATGTTGAGGCTGGGGGCGTCAAAGATTATTAAAGATCCACATGGAGTTCATGTAGATCGACCAGGATATAACTGAATGGCAGAACAGGCTCAAAGATCTAATGGTCATTTCCTGTTCCTGCAATTATTCCTTTAACTGGCCTGAGTTGGAAGTGCATGTATTTAGGGCAGCACGGTGGGGGCGCAGTGGTTGGCATTGCTGCCTCACGCCGCCAAAGTCCCAGGGTCATTCCCGGCTCTGGGTCACTGTCCATGTGGATTTTGCACATTCTCCCCATGTTTGCGTGGGTCCTAACCCTCCCCCTCCCCCCACCACCACCACAGCCCAAAGATGCGCAGGCTAGGTGGATTGCCCATGCTAAATTGCCCCTTAATTGGAAAAAATGTATTGGGCACTCTGAAGGAAGTGCATGCATATGTACACACTGAAAGGGGAACGGGGAAAGGGGCCGCAGCTGTTCACCATATATATTAATGATCTGGATGAAGGGACTGGGGGCATTCTAGCAAAGTTTGCCGATGATACGAAGTTAGGTGGTCAGGCAGGTAGTGCTGAGGAAGTGGGGAGGCTGCAGAAGGATCTAGACAGTTTGGGAGAGTGGTGCAGGAAATGGCTGATGCAATTCAACGTGAGAAAATGTGAGGTCTTGCACTTTGGAAAAAAGAATCCAAGCATAGACTACTTTCTAAACGGTGAGAAAATTCATAATGCCAAAGTACAAAGGGATCTGGGAGTGCTAGTCGAGGATTCCCTAAAGGTAAACATGCAGGTTGAATCTGTGATTAAGAAAGCGAATGCAATGTTGTCATTTATCTCAAGAGGGTTGGAATATAAAAGCAGCGATGTGCTACTGAGCCTTTATAAGGCTCTGGTTAGGCCCCATTTGGAGTACTGTGTCCAGTTTTGGGCCCCACATCTCAGGAAGGACATACTGGCACTGGAGCGTGTCCAGCGGAGATTCACACGGATGATCCCTGGAATGGCGGGTCTAACATATGATGAACGGCTGAGGATCCTGGGATTGTATTCATTGGAGTTTAGAAGGTTAAGGGGAGATCTAATAGAAACTTACAAGATAATACATGGCTTAGAAAGGGTGGACGCAAAGAAACTGTTTCCGTTAGGCGAGGAGACGAGGACCCGTGGGCACAGCCTTAGAATTAGAGGGGGTAAATTCAGAACAGAAATGCGGAGACATTTCTTCAGCCAGAGAGTGGTGGGCCTGTGGAATTCATTGCCGCGGAGTGCAGTGGAGGCCGGGACGCTAAATGGCTTCAAGGCAGAGATAGATAAATTCTTGATGTCACGAGGAATTAAGGGCTACGGGGAGAATGCTGGTAGGTGGAGTTGAAATGCCCATCAGCCATGATTGAATGGCGGAGTGGACTCGATGGGCCGAATGGCCTTACTTCCACTCCTATGTCTTATGGTCTTATGGTCTTATGGTATCAGATTTGGTTCGATGTCCCATCAGTTTAACTGACCGGTCATCCAGGTTCACATAATACTGACCACTTAGGCTTGAAGGCAGTCAACGACCTCAAAATCAAAATCGCTTATTGTCACGAGTAGGCTTCAAATGAACTTAATGTGAAAAGCCCCTAGTCGCCACATTCTGGCGCCTGTTCGGGGAGGCTGGTATGGGAATTGAACCGTGTTGCTGGCCTGCCTTGGTCTGCTTTCAAGGCCAGCTCTTTAGCCCTGTGCTAAATCAGCCCCTGGTCTAGTGGAAAGCTCCACCAGAGAGAACTGCAAACCACAGAAGAGCCGTTCCGTTCAGGAACGGGGGACGGAGTGCGGAGCACTCAAACACGGGAGTTTTCCAATGAATTACGATTGGCAGCAACGAAACCGGCGTTTATTAATTGAATTTAAATTCTACCAGCTGGCCTGTTAGGATTTGAACCCATTCCCCAAGAACAGTAGACCGGGCCGTTGGGTTCCTAAGTGACATTACCACCATGTCACCACTTCACCCTTCATCTCCTCCCTTCACTTTCAACCTTCATCTGTAGCACTTCCCACAAAGAGCTTTCTGAGCCAGGGACACCCACTAATTCTGTGGGCATGCAATGCCGACAATCTCAACGGGCAGTGTATTTCTGGGGACTGAAACCCTGCTCCAGGATCTCTGAAGGTGAAGGCTACGTAGCAGAATCAGAAGTACTTGTAGAGAGAACATTAGTGAATCTCTAATGTAATATCGGGAAACACGCCTGCACAACGGTTGGCAGAAGTATGAAACTCTCTTCCACAAGTAGCAAATAAGGTCAGATCAATTGTTAATTTTAGAACTGAAATTGATAAATTTTCTGTATCTACAATTATGGCATGAAGGGATATTGGGAAAGGGCAGATATATGGATTTAAGACTCGGCCTTGATCTAAATGAATTAGCAAAGACTCCCAGGGCCGAATAGTTTCCCCCAGTTCCTCGGCTCCTATAAGTAGGTTGGGGAATATGGTGGCACTCTTACTTCCTCTATGGGGCGGGATTCTCCGGTCGGCCAGCCGTGTTTTCCGGCCCGGGCGGCTCTGCAGGCAGTGGGATTCTCCATTCCCGCAGCCGGCCAATGGCGTTTCCCATTGTGGCCACCTCATGCCTTCAGGAAACCCATGTGCGTGTTTGCGCTGCCTGGCGGACTGAAGGAACCCGCCGACGGAAAATTCCACTGATGGTCTCGACATTGCTGTTTCCCTCCATCTCTCCTTCTGTCTCTCCCTCCTACTTATTGCTCTCCCAAATTGATTTATTTGCAGCTCCCACCACAGTCTCCTGTTTCCCTTTGCTGTGACAGAGAATGAAGTCACCAACATTTGCCAGCTGCACTTCATCGGTGGAAGGTTGCGGGGCTGTTGCAGCAGTGGCAGTGCCTCTGTATCTGCATCATGGGAGGGAGATGGAGCAGAGGCTGCAGGTTCTACACGATGCCCTCTGCCCATTTGGAACGAGGTTCTTAGTGTGCAATGTTCATCAGCACTCTCCTCACCAGCCTCGTCCTCCAGGGAGCTGCTAAGTGAACAACCCTTACGGCCTGGTCTGGTTGCAGCCCAGTGAGTCACCAAGTGTGAATTCCAGCTCTGCACCTTCCTCTAACATACGTGCAGTGCCCGTGTCTGAGCTGACGGCCGCGAGTGTCAGATCAAGTGACTTATCATTGCCGTGCTGTTGCTCACTGTCCTCCTTGGGCTGATGCAGCCATGCAGACGACAGTTCCCGTGCAGCTGAAAGCAGTTAATCAGAAGGGGACAGTTGTGGCGAGAAGCTCCATGGTTACACGCTAGATAGCTGAGGGGGGAGGAACATACCACGCTCCTCAATTCCCTCAATCACCCCAGGTGCTACAGGCTCCATATGCTGGGAACAATCGCCTCTGGGAAGAGCAGGAGATGCTGCCATCCTCATCCCTTGCCAGCACTACACCGCCCCCTTCTATGATGTGCTGGCTAGTCCCACAGGGCAGAGGGAAGAATGTCAGTGATTTGGTGCTTGCTTGATGAATTACTGGAGATATGTCCCAGCAGCCGAGAGCTGGCTGTGAGGAAGGCAACAATAGTAGCTAACTGCGAGTGATGTGGAGTATCTGGAAGTTAGGCGTGATCTCCGAGTGCCCAGGAATGCTGCTCGGTGAACGGTGGGATGGAGGTGCATTACGCAATGTAAGAGATTGGGTGTTGTGGGTCGGAGATATCATGTGAATGTGCCTTTACTGACCTTGACCACCCATAGAACATAGAACAGTACAGCACAGAACAGGCCCTTCGGCCCTTGATGTTGTGCCGAGCAATGATCACCCTACTCAAACCCACTTATCCACCCTATACCCGTAACCCAACAACCCCCCCGCCTCCCTTAACCTTACTGTTTAGGCCACTACGGGCAATTTAGCATGGCCAATCGACCTAACCCGCACATCTTTGGACTGTGGGAGGAAACCGGAGCACCCGGAGGAAACCCACGCACACACGGGGAGGACGTACAGACTCCGCACAGACAGTGACCCAGCCGGGAATCGAACCTGGGACATAAGAATTGTCATAACCATGTCAGGTTATGATAATTCTTGCGGCATGGCGGTCAGGTTCTCGAGCCCAGCCTGCAGGAACTGATATCCTTGCACCTGGTGCCATTCCATTTGGAAAGCGGTCCTTGAAGGTTTCCTGCTCCCTGCCCAGCAGCAGGAACCCACGGAATATTTCATCCTGCCCACCTAATGCCTCTAGCCTTGTGTTGACCACTTTAGAACCCCCTTTGCCCCGGTGTTCCATTCTCCATCCTTTAAATTACAGCAATGTTATTCAGTGTCGCTTTCCCTTAAGGGGGACGGCCTGCCTTTAAGAGCAGAAGGCTGGTTGCACCACAAGCCCTCAGCACCTCACTGTATGGCCTCCTGCTGAGCACGTGGGCAGCAGGCACTGCTGCAGAGGAAACAGCAATGAGGAACAAGTTCAGCCCTACATTAAAACCTAGTTTGTCTACTGCCCACATCCAACAGAACCTGAGGAAGCAGGTCACAAATCATGGTCCCTGTGCCCAAAAAGCAGTGCAGCAAACATTTAGCGCAGGGATTTTCATTATATATCTCTAAGATATCATTCTTTGATTGCAATTTCACTATACCTAGTACACAGATGAAAGGTCCTCTACAAGAAGAGTGTTAAACACTTGATAATGGTGCATGCTATTAAAAAAAAGTCTGAGCGATTGGTCAACAAGATAGCCACATTTGATATAAGGCTCCGATAGACTATATGTTTAGCACAGGGCTAAATCGCTGGCTTTGAAAGCAGACCAAGCAGACCAGCAGCATGGTTCGATTCCCGTAACAGCCTCCCCGAACAGGCGCCGGAATGTGGCGACTAGGGGCTTTTCACAGTAACTTCATTTGAAGCCTACTTGTGACAATAAGCGATTTTCATTTCATTTATAGTCCCAATAGCCCAGGCATTCAAAGAATTGTAGTGACATCAAAGTGGTTTCTGCTTCCCAGCTGCATTTGACTTTATTATTGAGGTTCAAATTCTGTAATGTCTCATAGATTAATTTTCCGATATATAAATCAATTTATACCTTGATTGCTCCCTCTCACTATGTCACTTGATATTTCTTAGGATATTATTCTCTCTCGCTGAATAATTCTATCCCTATCTCCTTCTCTGTCGCCCTCTCTCTCGCCATCACACTCTCTACATCGAAGTAAAAAGCAAATCTCCATAGTCCCTCTGAGGGAGGAGAGCTGACTGGTGGTGATTTAACCTGAGGATCACCATACCTCAGACGAGGGGTAGGGTTGGTTTAGCACAGCACTAAAGAGCTGGCGTTGAAAGCAGACCAAGGCAGGCCAGCAGCACAGTTCAATTCCCGTACCAGCCTCCCCGAACAGGCGCCGGAATGTGGCGACTAGGGGCTTTTCACAGTGACTTCATTTGAAGCCTACTTGTGACAGTAAGCGATTTTCATTTTTTCATTCAAGGTTGAGAAGGCGGGTAACCTCAGCCAGCACGGGAATTGAACCCACGCCATTGACCTCGCTCTGCATCACAAACCAGCTGCCCAGCCGACTGAGCTAATCCATATTTAATCGGCCTACATATGAAAATGAGGATGAAACTAAAAAGCATTCAAATGTACTTTTATTTCCTCTCCAATTCCCCTCCTTCGCTTGCTGCTGCTCTGGGCTCTGATGGTAAAAACCTGAAAAAAGAAAATGCTTTAATATTGCCTACACCATTAGCAAAGTTGCAGAGTGAGTATAGAAATCTCTCTTGCTGCGTGAAGGGGGTGAGGTCTGTTAAAATGAGGTAGTGCACCATTTCATGCTGCATTAACAGTCTCCCGAGTATGATAAAATGCATGATTGGGAAAGTATTTAGGAAAGTATTCAGGAAACTGTGTTCGGAGCTTGCAAGACCATTTTCTGCCTTGGGCTAATAGCTGCTGAAAAACACAAGCCCTGAAAAACACTCTATAAATCTTCAACGTGGCCTGGGCTCTGGGCGACATTTCTTAGACATTTGTTAATCCTCTTGGCTTGGCTTTAGATAACATTACGTTATAGCTGTGAGTGAGGTCTCAATCATTCCCAAACACGCGTGGTGAGAGATCACACACATCCCACTGCACCATATTCAAACCACCCTGAATACCCCCCACTTTTAAACACTCTGAAACCCCTGCAGCAGGCACAGAATACATTTCCCAGCCAGTTACACCGGTACTATTGCATAAACAAAGGGCTCAACGTTCAAGGAAATCGCTCCTCACCATCACTGCAATTTTGTCTGCACCTTTCCTCCTCCTGAAGTCACCTCCTGGGTTAGGAACCTTCCTCCAGCAAAACACAGGTTGGTTCAGACTACCTACCCCCCCACCGCACCCCCCCCCCCTCCCCCCCAACCCTTCCCACTCACACACAAGCCCACTTCAAACACTCGTGTCCAAATCTTCTGATGGCCAATGTAGTGAGAGCTGGACTTAAGTCTGTGTTGCCATGTGTGCAAATGGGGACATGGAAGATGCCCTGAATGGAATACACACACTCACTGCAATCGCCCAAGATGTTTAAACTTCCGACGGGTCGATTTACGCTGCCTGGGACCCTCGGCGGATGTTCAGCATTACTGACTTGAGCATTATAAATAAGAGCCGAGCCGGGTACCCAGTGGCGAGATTCTCAAGCATTCCAACAGGACATGTCTTATTCTTTACACTCAGTGCTACTGCTGACTCAAACCTGCCTGTGTACAGCTTCAAACGTCCTCCTCCAGCTCCAAATTGGAGTCACTGATCTGTCTCTTGTCACCTTCTGTCAGTGGCGTTTAGCTTGTGACTTGACTGTTTCTTGCCGCAGTCACCTCTAAAAATTACATTTATAACGGTGTGCAAATGGCACACTTTATTCGACGATAGCAGAGAAAACATTAACCTTTGGTCTTAAAGAAAAAAGAGTAAAAGCTGTTACTTTTTAATTTATGTTTGTTGAGTTGATTTCCAACAATTTTGAGAGACTCCAAAAAATTCATTGTCTGCATTTTATCAAAGGTCCTGCACTGTGTTTCAGATGAGATATTGAACTAAAGCTCTATCTACCCTCTCAAGCAGATATGTAAGTTCCCGGAGGACTACCCCCCCCCTGCCCGCCAGCCCTGACCAATATTTATCCCTCAGCCAACATTTTAAAAATAAAATAACTAGTCATGATCATGTCGCTGTTTGTGGGAGCTTGCTGTCACGTTTCCTACATTGCAACAGTAGCTAAACACCAAAGAGTGCTTTGTTGGTAATAAAGTGTCTTGGGGGTGACTGAGGGCTGTGGAAGGCGCAATATAAATGAAAGTGTTTCTTTCCAGACATATTGGGCTGGATTCTGCAAAAATGGGGCTATGTCCCCACTCCGGCGTAAAAACACCTGCGTTTCACTCCCCAGTTTCCTGCAAAAAATGAACGGCTATTCACCTAACTGCAGGGGGCTAGCAGGGACCCGGGGAGCTATACACAGTTTTGGCTGCGGATATGGGCTCCCGCACCTCTGGTTCAGAGTCCACGCATACGCATGGCAGCGGCTTACAGCGGCCGCACCGAGTGCCACGGCGGACTCGGACCGCAGCCCAAGACCAAGAAACAACGCCCCCCCCCGATTGGCCGTGTGCCGCTGCATCAGACCGGCCCGATCGCTGCCCCTGCCGCCCATAGGGCCCCGCCCCCCCACCAGGGCGGCCACGGCCTGAGTCCGCAGCCGCCACGCGCGAGTCCCGACCGGCCATACCACATTAGTTCCACGCCGTCGGGAACTCGGCTGGTCGGGATCGGAGTATTGCTGGGAGGGCCTCTGGCAATGGCCCCCAGCCGCGTGGCATATTTCGCGGACGAGCGATTCTCCGGGGCGTGGACAATCACCAGAGTGGCGCCCGGCCCGATTCGTTCGGTAACTTCGATTTCCCCCCACGCCAAATGCGATTTTGGGGCGGGGCTGCAGAGAATCTAGCCCATTGTCCTTGTCCAATTGTTCTGAAACAAACCTCCTCATTTTCTTTGGTTACTTTGGATAGAAATGAAATGCAATGAAAATCGCTTATTGTCACGAGTAGGCTTCAATGAAGTTATTGTGAAAAGCCCCTAGTCGCCACATTCCGGCGCCTGTCCGGGGAGGCTGGTATGGGAATCGAACCGTGCTGCTGGCCTGCTTGGTCTGCTTTCAAAGCCAGCGATTTAGCCACCTGGCCTGCACATCTTTGGGAGGAAATCAGAGCACCCGGAAGAAACCCACGCAGACATGGGGAGAATGTGCAGACTCCGGTAGTTGTGGTAAATTGAAAATTGCATTATGCATTTTGTCCACCTGAGGCTACCATACATGCATATACCAGCAGAGGGATTGAATAGAGAGTTAAAAGGGTGCTTGTGCAGCACCTTCTATTTCTGACTGAATGCGGACATATCTTACTGTTTCTACCCAAGAATTTCACAATGGCACTGCGGATGGTGAAAAATAGAAAATATTGCTTTTACATATAAAGTTTTCGCAGTGTTTGCCTACTTGCTGCAGGCAACATTTTAGGTTGGAGATTTATGGACATGTTGAGGCTGTGTTTTACACACACACACACACACACACACAGATTTGGCCATGATAACCATCCAACCCCCAAAACAATCAACGATCACTGCAGAAAAATTATTTTTGGTTCGCACATGCTTTTTGGATGATTGGTTTCTTGATGGCACGGTGATTAGCACTACTGCCTCGCAGCGGCAGGGGCCCAGGTTCAATTCTGGTCTTGGGTGACTGTGCGGAGTCTGCACTTTTTCCCCGTGTCTGTGTGGGTTTCCTCCGGGTGCTCCGGTTTCCACCCACAGTCCAAAATGACGTGCAGGGTAGATGGATTGGCCATGCTAAACTGCCCCTTAGCATCCAAAGATGTGCCGGTTAGGTGGGGCTATGAGGTTCTGGGGATAGGGTGGGAGTGTGGACTTGGGTAGGCTGCTCTTTCAGAGGGTCGGTGCAGGGTCACTGGGCTGAATGGCCTCCTTCTGCACTGTCAGTATTCTAGAGTTCTATGATCCTGCATCCTTGAACATGCACTTTCACTGCATTGCTGATCAATATGGCATTCTCTGCCACCTTTAAATGTATATTTGGAGCCATGATCTGCATTCACATGTTGAAAATGTGTCTCGAAGGTTTTATGACAGGTTTTTTCAATCACAGATGACAAAGGGACAAAGGCCTTATTTCTCCACTAATAATAATAATAATCTTTATTATTGTCACAAGTCGGCTTACATTAAGACTTGAAATTACTGTGAAAAGCCCCTAGTCGCCACATTCCACCACCTGTTCGGGTACACAGAAGGAGAATTCAGAATGTCTAATTCACCCAACAGCACGTCTTTCGGGACTTGTGGGAGGAAACCGGAGCATCCGGAGGAAACCCACGCAGACATGGGGAGAATGTGCAGACTCCGCACAGACGGTGACCCAAGCCGGGAATCGAACCTGGGTCCCTCGCGCCGTGAAGCAACAGTGCTAACCACTGTGCAACCGTGGGGGTGAAGAATTGGACGATATTTCAGAGACACTTATGCATGCGTAAAATGATTATAACTTAGCAAAAAATGCACTAACAATCTATTTCACCGCTCAAGAAAAATGCGATATGCGAAAGAATTGTCTTTTGATGCAAGAAGCAAGAGGAAAACAATTGACCAAAATTGCATGTGATTGAGGCAATATGCGGCCAAATGCGACTTTAGTAATGTGGAAATTGTTGAACAGTGTATCAAAACATAAATGTCTGAAGGTTGCCTCCCTGGTCAGCTATGCCACTAAATCATAGAATTTACAGTGCAGAAGAAGGCCATTCGGCCCATCGAGTCTCCACCGGCCCTTACAAAGAGTACCCTACTCAAGCCCACAGATCTACCCTATCCCCGTAACCCAGTAACCCCTACTTAACCTTTTTGGACACTAAGGGCAATTTGGCATGGCCAATCCTCCTAACCCGCACATCTTTGGACTGTGGGAGGAAACCGGAGCACCCGGAGGAAACCCACGCAGACACGGGGAGAATGGGCAGACTTCGCACAGACACTGACCCAGCGGGGAATCGAACCTGGGACCCTGGAGCTGTGAAGTGACTGTGCTAACCGATATGCTATTGTGCTGTCCCGAAGGTCTGGAGATAAAGTGTTGTGAAACCTGATGGTCACTTTGGAAGCCAAAAACACCTTGTCACAGCCAGCCATTTGACGTGACCAACACAAAAGGGATCAATGATCAGTGCAAAGTACAACCTGCAAATCATCACAGGAAATGAGTCATTCTTCAAAGCACTGTAATCACCATTCATAAGCATTGAATCGGATTCTGACATTGATATCTCAGACAAGTGTATGAGTTAAATGACGCCACACTTGTTGACCTGCAATCAGGGGTGCTAGGGTGCCACACTACCCAAACTCCAACCACCCATATTCAAGTGAGCCTAACTGCTCACTTAAATATGCAAATCTATTCTCTCAAGGATATTTCGCATTTCATCAAATTGAGCACCAAATACCTGCACCACAGAGCGGTGATCATCGCCCAGCACATCATTCATAATGGCAGCCATCACTGTGACGCTGACAGCTCTGCCGAGACGTGGGCCTGCTCACCACCAAAACCAACTCTGCAATCTGGGCCCCACCTCAGCCGCCTCCGATAACTCAATCAAACAAGGGTTTACTTCATTAACTCGGCTCACCATCGCTAAAATCTAGTCAGGCACCTAGTACAAGACATATATCTCAAAAGTAAGCCATTATGGGATGTGCATTAGGATAAAATAAAGGATTAAAAAACAAGTATAGCCAGAGCTCGGAAAATCAGAGCCGCTTCTGTTGCTCACATCGGCTGACCCTGCTCAGACAATTATTTCGTGACTATGTTACAAAGTGAGCTACTTTCAGTCGGCGGACAAATCTTTGGTCCCATTGTACATGACTGAGTGCACTGTTAAATTAATACAAAAATCTGCATATGTGACGGTGTTAGATGAAGTCAAATGTTCAGAGTTTGCTTAAGACCATTGTTTACACTTTTGGAAACTATTTGAAAAAGCTATTTACCAAGAAGGGGAGGTGCACGGTGTGCTGAAAGTTGCATTGTGCATTTTATCCACCTGAGGCTACCTTACACATGTGTACCAGCAGAGGGAGTGAAAAGAGATTTAAAAGAATGCATGATTTAACAGCGCCTGCAGCAGCTCTGCACCTGACAGAATGTGGTGGAATCTTACTGTTACTATTCAAGAACATAGAACATAGAACAGTACAGCACAGAACAGGCCCTTCGGCCCGCGATGTTGTGCTGACCATTGTCCGAAACCAAGATCAAGCTATCCCACACCCTGTCATTCTGGTGTGCTCCATGTGCCTATCCAATAACCGCTTGAAAGTTCCTAAAGTGTCCGACTCCACTATCACAACGGGGCAATTTCACAGTTCCTTTCTTTAGTAGGCCACAAACAAGTCCGAACCGAGTTGATCAAAAGAAAACTTGGTTTATTGAAAAACAATTATCAGGTCTCAGCTGGGTCTGCTGTGTCGGTTCCATACGTGGCCGATTTTATAAAGATCTCAACCATGAATGTCCTCGGGCCCCTCGACGTCTGAGTGGGGGGAGCTCATATTGGGCAAGACTCAGGGGAGACTGATTGCTCCAATCCCGTGGGTCATGTGCAGGTTATAACACTTTCATAACGTTCCGGCTTTCATGAGGAGTTTTGACAGATCACTGAGACAGCTCCCGGAAATGGTAAGAAGTCTTACAACACCAGGTTAAAGTCCAACAGGTTTGATTGGAATGACTAGCTTTCGGAGCATAGCTACCTCATTTCGGAGCGCAGCTCCTTCATCACTCACCTGATGAAGGAGCTACGCTCCAAAAGCTAGTGATTCCAAACAAACCTGTTGGACTTTAAATTGGTGTTGCAAGACTTCTTACTATGCCCACCCCAGTCCAACGCTGGCATCTCCACATCATGGCCTCTCTGAAATAAGGAGAGAAGCTAATTAAGCCTCCAGGTTATCGCCTGCAAACTAACATAATTTGTGAAATGTCGCACTCTCCAATGACCACAGAAATATGACAAAGAAGTTGTGCATTTTGTCAATTTGACACAAGCAACAAGTTGAAACTTACATCCCAGGCAACGCACTGGGTTGCCTTAACTTAGAAAGGAAACCTAAAATACAGAGACAGTTAACTGGGAAAGGAACCGGTTAACAGGGAAGGGAAAGCATATCTTCTCCTTATAATTTTCGTATCTGTAGGTGACTTTTGACACAAAAAAAATAGATTAACACATTCGCTGCACAAGTGCAAACATGGGAGAGTGTAAAAACAAACTTTATTTGGAAGGTTTTTAACCTATTAACAGGGAGGAGCTTCTTAGTCTTGGATGATTAACCTACTTTGATGGTTATTGGCTCAATGTTAAAAATCACACACTTGCCTTTTCACGCTGAAAATATTTCTGGCCACAGCCCGTTGTACAGCTCTCACATGTGTACCCAATGTCATGCTTAAAATTATTCCCTATTAAATATCAAAAACTAGAGAATAGGCATTCAGCGCATCCTTAAAATACAGTGAGACTTAAAAACCTCAACAGTTTGGCATGTAGATAGAAAGTGCAATATGTCACCAGAATACATCTGCCCTGAACTTGGACATTATGATGTGTGATCGATATAGATAACAATAGAACATTTTAGTTCAGCAAAACAATTGAATAGTAATTTACCTTGGGGGTGATAGCTACTTTAAACTTGAAGAGATGTTGATAAAAGATGGTCATATGCAGAAAAGATAATGAAATAAAATATTTTTAAAGATCAGAATTTCCCCCCTTCATGAAGCAACACCAAGACACTGATAAACACTGATAAACTATGCTCAATGCCAATAAACTAAATACTTGCAGTGAATGAATTATCTTCAATATCAAATGATTACCAATCGGGCAAGCCTAATTGCTTGAAGTGCAGAGTGTTCCAATATGGCTAGCTTGTACACAGTGGGTGTCAGGCATGGCTCAATGTTAACACTCTCACCTTTGAGTCCAAAGATTGTGGACTGAGACGTCACGCCAATACAAGATTCTGGCTAATACTCCAGTACAAGACTGACGGAGACCTGAAATAAGAACAGAAAATGCTGGAAAGCTCCGCAGGTCTGGCAGCATCAGTGAAGAGAGAAACAGTTAATGGGCGGGATGCCACATGCGGTCCACCAAGTGTGTCTCTGGCAGGGGAGGACAGATGGGAGGGAGCGGGCCGGCTGCTTTTTGAAAAAGATCTATAAAGGTGGGGAAGGAATGGGGTGCCTTGAGGAGATGCCCTGCGCTTGAGGGGGCAGGTGCCCTAGTTCTTTCCTTTTCTTCCTACCCAGCAGCTCTGTAGAACACACCACCCCCTTGCTATCCTTCCTAAACTGCCCAAACTAACCGACGCACCCAAGACCCCAGACTTACCTTGCTCTTGGATCCGTGGACCTTCTTCCTGGGCCTGCTCGCAGTCCTGGCAGCGGCCACTAAAGTGCTCTTGGCACTGTCGGGACTACCTGACCTACGAGCCAGTCCGATAGGCCAGCAGCTCCTGAGGATAGGCCTTCCTCTCCAGTTCGGGGCAGGAGCCGCACTGGCTGGTTATTGTGCCCGCCCGCAGTGCGTTATGGCTGGCCTGGAGTGAGACGGCTGTGGTAGGATTGAAGCCACGTTGGGATATGTTAGAACTAGTGACTAAACGTTTAGCCCATCAAGTAGGCTTAAAGGACGAGGCAGAGACAAGGAGGTTTAGAGGGGGAATTCCAGCGCTTAAGATCCAGGAGGCTGAAGTTAAGACTGCCAACAGACTATGAAGGAAATCAGTGGCGTGCAAGAGGCCATATTGGAGGAGCGCAGAGTTCTCGGAAGGCAGGATAGGGCTGGACAAGGCTACAGATATGGGGGGGGGGGGGGGGGGGGGGGGGGGGCAGGGTTTTCTAGTTTCCCCCGCCACGAGATTCCCGGCGGCGCACCATTAACTTGCGGCGGAATTCTCTCTTCCCACCGCTTGTCAATGGGATTTCCCATTCCGGCCAAGAAACCGTAAAAGGGGATTCGCAAACCAAAGGGAAAAAAAACAAATGTCATGTCACAAAACCAAACCCAGACCAGGGTGGTTAACAGGATTACTGACTCCTGTTTTGCTTTCGTTTTTTGTTTTAGAGTCTGGACGAGTGATCTTATAATCAATACTGTTCACTGTGGGTTTGGTTCAGCAACAAGTACATTTTGGGTTTACTGTGGTCACCAAACAAATTCCTGCTGTACAAAGCAGTGGGCCAATGATTGCACTGCTTTTCTGGAGCTCCAAGCCATTGCAAAGCAATGCATTCCTCCCCTGTGGTCTGGAGCATGACCAGTCTAACACCAAGCGATTTACGGCATTTATTTAGGATTGGGTCCACTTGCAGAAAAGCTGAGATAATCTAGCTACCATGGCATCTCGCTGAGAGTTGTAAATTACATCTGTACTTTATGAAAAGGAAGCACTTGACAACTCAAAATGAATTTTCCCATTTTACATTTGCGCTCCATTCCAGGATCCTGATTCAATGAGACTTTTCTTATGCACAGCATCTGGGATGTTTGAGTCAATGACTGACTTCTTTTATTGAATTCCTCAATACACAGGGGTACAGCAAAGCTGTCTTTACATCAAAAGCACTTCAGCTCCAGCTTTTCTTTTAAAGAAAGGAACTATATTCATTAGAACATATTCAATTTATTAATCGGGGCCAGCGGCACCAGCCTAAATATCCCAGTTTACTTCAAACTTCAAAATAACCAGACAAAATTAATTTCATAGACAATCGAACGTATTAAAGAGGCAGAGCAATCCTCATAAGGTTTGAAGTTTGTTGGAAGAAAATCCTCACTGCAAAACCTTAACTAAAATCAGGAATCATTTGAATACATGTTCTGTACAAATTGCTTTACAGAATGAATTGATATATTTTAGCTTATATTTCATCTGAAGTCTGCTTCTAAACATCATTAAACATACACTTTCAGTGGTAATTGTTCATATATAGTAATAATAATCTTTATTATTCTCACAAGTAGGCTTACATTAACACTGCAATCAAGTTACTGTGAAAATCTCCCAGTCAACACACTCCGGCGCCTGTTTGGGTGCACGGAGGGAGAATTCAGAATGTCCAATTCACCTAACAAGCACGTCTTTCGGGACTTATGGAGGGAAACCGGAGCACCCGGAGGAAACCCACGCAGACATGGGGAGAACGTGCAGACTCTGCACAGACAGTGACCCAAGCCGGGAATCGAATCTGGGTTGAAGCAACAGTGCTAGCCACTGTTATTCAGATGTAAGCAAATACTTTTGTTCTGGTTAGAGTGTGAAATGAAAACAGAAAATGCTGGATAAACTCAGCAGGTCTGGCAGCATCTGTGGAGCGGGGAACGGAGCGAACATTCCAAGTCCAATGTGACGCTTCATTGAAAGTGTTCTGAAACGAAGCAGGCCTGGAACGTTAACTCTGCCAGACCAACTGAGACATTCCAGCATTTACTGTTTTTATTTCCGATCTTTGAGCGTCAAGTGTATTTAGCTTTTACTCCCATTTAGAGCCCGACTGGCAACAGTTAAATTCCGAAATAATAATTTAAATTTAACTCGCAGGTCAGTTCATACCATACACTGGCTCAATTGAATTAGGCTTCAGTGACCCGGTAGGAATGTGGCACTCTGGGTAATTAAGATGAATAGCGTAGGTACATTTACAGGAAGCTCGATAAACACAGGTGTGAGAAAGGAATAGAAGGACACGCCACAAAAATTGGTACTGGAAAATGAACAGGATATGTGTGAGCTCCAAAACAGTATGGATGAGTTGGTGGAGTGGGCAGGAGGCTGATGGAGTTCAACTCGGTTAAGTGTGCGGTAATGTACTTATCATAGAATTTACAGTGCTGAAAGGAGGCCATTCGATCCATCGAGCCTGCACTGGCCCTTGGAAAGAGCACCCCACCCAGGCCCACACCTCCACCTTACCCCCGTAACCCAACTTAACCTTTTTGGATGCTAAAGAGTAATTTAGCATGGCCAATCCACCTAACCCGCACATCTTTGGACCGTGGGAGGAAACCGGAGCACCCGGAGGAAACCCACGCAGACACGGGGAGATCGTGCAGACTCCGCACAGACAGTGACCCAAGCCGGTAATCAAACCTGGGACCCTGGAGCTGTGAAGCAACAGTGCTAACCACTGTGCTACCGTGCTGCTCCCATTTAGGGAGGTCAAACAATATTAGGGAATACACAATAAATGGGAATATACTGAGAGTAGATGAAGTGAGAGATCTTGGCGTGCAAGTGCACAGCAGGTCCCTAAAGGTGGCAGTCGAGGTAGATAATGATGTAAAGAACACATATGGAATGCTCTCCTTCATTGGCAGATATCTCGGAAGGAGCAATCACAATATGGTGGAATTTAAAATACAGATGGAGGGTGAGAAGGTAAAATCAAACATGAGTGTTTTGTGCTTAAACAAAGGCAATTACAATGGGATGAGAGAAGAGCTAGCTAAGGTAGACTGGGAGCAAAGACTTTATGGTGAACAGTTGAGGAAAAGTGGAGAACCTTCCAAGCGATCTTTCACACTGCTCAGCAAAGGTTTATACCAACAAAAAGGAAGGACGGTAGAAAGAGGGAAAATTGACCGTGGATATCTAAGGAAATAAGGGAGAGTGTCAAATTGAAGGAAAAAGCATACAAAGTGGCAAAGATTAGTGGGAGACTAGAGGACTGGGAAATCTTTAGGGGGCAACAGAAAGCTACTAAAAAAGCTATAAAGAAGAGTAAGATAGATTGTGAGAGTAAACTTGCTCAGAATATAAAAATAGATAATAAAAGTTTCGACAAATATATAAGACAAAAAAGAGTGACTAAGGTAAATATTGGTCCTTCAGAGGTTGAGAAGGGAGATTTAATAATGGGAGATCAGTAAATGGCTGAGGAACTGAACAGTGACTGATAGAAATGAGGCTATGACAGGTTGAGATGATTGTTATCACTAAGGAAGTAGTCATGGGCAAGCTAAAGGGGCTAAAGATAGACAAGTCTCCTGGCCCTGATGGAATGCATCCCAGAGTGCTAAAAGAGATGGCTAGGGAAATTGCAAATGCACTCGTGATAATTTACCAAAATTCACTAGACTCTGGGGTGGTCCCAGCAGATTGGAAATTAGCAAACGTGACACCACTGTTTAAAAAAGGAGGTAGGCTGAAAGCAGGTAATTATAGGCCAATGAGCTTAATTTCGGTATTAGGGAAGATGCTGGAATCTATCATCAAGGAAGAAATAGCGAGGCATCTGGATGGAAAGTGTCCCATTGGGCAGACACAGCATGGGTTCATAAAGGGCAGGTCGTGCCTAACTAATTTAGTGGAATTTTTTGAGGACATTACCAGTGCGGTAGATAATGGGGAGCCAATGGATGTGGTATATCTGGATTTCCAGAAAGCCTTTGACAAGGTGCCACACAAAAGGTTGCTGCATAAGATAAAGATGCATGACATTAAGGGTAAAGTAGTAGCATGGATAGAGGATTGGTTAATTAATAGAAAGCAAAGAGTGGGGATTAATGGGTGTTTCTCTGGTTGGCAATCAGCAGCTAGTGGTGTCCCTCAGGAATCAGTGTTGGGCCCACAATTGTTCACACTTTACATAGATGATTTGGAGTTGGGGACCAAGGGCAATGTGTCCAAGTTTGCAGGCGACACTAAGATGAGTGGTAAAGCGAAAAGTGCAGAGGTTACTGGAAGTCTGCAGAGGGATTTGGATAGGTTAAGTGAATGGGCTAGGGTCTGGCAGATGGAATACAATGTTAACAAATGTGAGGTTATCCATTTTGGTCAGAATAACAGCAAACAGCATTATTATTTAAAAGATAAAATATTAAAATATGCTGCTGTGCAGAGAGAGACCTGGGTGTGCTAGTGCATGAAATGAAATGAAATGAAATGAAAATCGCTTATTGTCACAAGTAGGCTTCAAATGAAGTTACTGTGAAAAGCCACTAGTCTCCACATTCCGGCGCCTGTTCGGGGAGGCTGGTACGGGAATTGAATCGCATTACAGCAAATCAAAATTAAACTGACTTCAAAAATGTCAAGAAATGGATTCGACCCCCCATTTTGAATCTGATTTTTTTTTTGCCACATGCCAGTGTGTTCCAGAATTCTCCAGCTGTTAGGATTGTCTTTTCCTGCTGACACTGCAACCCCGCCCACCGGTTTCCTGGTGACATGGGGCGGCGTCAATGTGAAATCCATTGATAAGCGGCGGGAGGATAGAATCCCACCGCCAGCAAAACGTACAATGTCGAGAAACACACTGTGGGGACCAGAGATTTCTGCCCCCGATTCTCGTTTTTCATGTTTTTGCCTTTGCAAAAGCTCGTCATTATTTTGCCATTTATGCTCACTCTGGACAAATACTTGGTCTCCTAATGACCACCATTACCATGCGCTTTGCTTTTGATCCACTCTGGCATTTGATCTCTCCCGCCCTCCACCCTACACAGACCTTCTGTTTTGTTCTTTCTCTCCCATGCCCCTTCCGGTGGCATAAAACCCATCACATTTCTACCTTCCCTCACTTCTGAAGAAGTCACAACATTGGACGAGATTTTCCGCGTCCCCCGCGGCGTGTTCCAGGGTGTCAGTGGTGGCTCACCATTGTCTGGCAGCGAGATCTGGTCCCACCACAGTCAACTGGATTTCCCATTGCCCCCTGCACAAAATACCTGCCTTGCACATCTCCTCTAAACTTTGACCCCTGGAGCTTAAACCTATGCCCTCTAGTGACTGACCCCTCCACCCTGGGTTAGAGTGCCTGCCCATCCACTCTATCCATGCCCCTCATAATCCTGAAGACATCTATCAGGTCGCCCCTCAATTTCTGTCATTTTAATGAAAACAGTCCGAGTCGATTCAGCCCCTCCGCACAGCTAACACCCTCCAGACCAGGGAACATCCTGCTAAACCTGCTCTGCGCCCTCTCCAAAGCCTCCCCATCCTTCTGGTAGTGTGGTGACCAGAATTGAGTTTGTCCCGCACTTCCCATTTTTATTTCAAAAATGCTCAACTGGTTGTAAAGTACTTTGTGGGGTCGTGGAGGACCCTGTAAAAATGCAAGTTCTTTCTCTGTAACCTTGTTTTAAAGAATGGAACACATAATGAAAGGCCAACGCCAGACAGCAGCAACACCGAGAGTTACCATTATACTGAGTGGCCTAAAATACATCAGGAAGCACCTGACCTTTCAGGCCTCCCAGAATTGAGACTGGTTAAAAATAGACCTAACAGCAGGCAAGACTGGCCCATAAATCCTTGCTAATTAGATACCCACACGAGACCTGGGAAGTGCAAAGGCCCAATCCGATTGCTTATTTTACCAATCGCGACACAAAATAGGTCTTTCTACTCTGTCATTTCTAAGTAGCTTTCAAGTGATGAAGTGAAAGGGGACCATGTTTGCTATTCCACAGATGTGGGGCCTTATTGTAAATGGCCAATCAAAGCTCTCAACCTGAACTAACACAGCAAAGCTATTTCAGCAGCACCCCCCTCCCCCCAGCATAAATTAACATATATTAACAGCCAGCTGGAAAGCTCATTCCCAGGACAAGTTTTGTATTGTTTTAACTTAATCAGAAGCAAAACCCTGTGCAGCGTCAATTATTCTGAATTTACTGACCTCCCACAGGACGATTACTTTGGAAAATGTGGCGGGGAAAACGCGATCCTGCTTGATCATCGTGCACTTTGCATTTCCACGTTCGTTATTTGAGTTTTTCTGCCACCTCAATAAAATCTTTGGGAATGTTTCAACATTCCAACTTATGGGGATGTTTGCAAGGAGTATGATTTAATAATCTTTATTAGTGTCACAAGTAGGCTTACATTAACACTGCAGTGAGGTTACTGTGAAAATCTCCTAGTCGCCACACTCCGGCGCCTGTTCGGGTACGCAGAGGGAGAATTCAGAATGCCCAATTCACCTAACAAGCACGTCTTTCGGGACTTGTGGGAGGAAACTGGAACACCCGGAGGAATCCCACGCAGACACGGGGAGAACGTGCAGACTGCGCACAGACAGTGACCCAAGCCGGGACTCGAACCCAGGTTGAAGCAACAGTGCTAACAATCGTGCTACCGTGCCGTCCACTGCGCTACCGTGCCATGCGAGTATGTTTTGTTCAGTCGATGAAAAGATACTGCATTCATATGACACCTTTCACAACCTCAGGAATTACTAAATATCTTCTGAGCCAATGAAGTACTTTCGAAGCAAAATCACATCACTGTTGTCACAGAGGATAACATAGTCCATTTGCACAAGCTTCCACAAACAGCAATGGGATCACATTCATTCAGATCATCAATTTTAGTGATGTTGATTGAGGGATAAATAATGACCAGGGTGCTCTTCTTCAAAGTATTTTTTTTTACTACATTTAAAGTACCCAATTCATTTTTTCCATTTAAGGGGCAATTTAGCGTGGGCAATCCACCTACCCTGCATATCTTTGGCATGTAGGGTGAAACCCACGCAGACATGGGGAGAATGTGCAAACGCCGCATGGACAGTGACCCGGAACTGGGATCGAACCCAGATCGTCGGCGGCGTGAGGCAGAAATGCTAACCACTGCTCCACCGTGCTGCCCCATTCTTCTTCAAAGTAGTGCCATAGCATCATATACGCCGACATGAGTTGGCAGTCAAGGCCTTGGTCTGATGTCTCGTTCAAAGACAGCTCCAAAGTGGCAAGCACTCCTCAGTTCTGCTCCGGGAGTGTCAGTCTTGATTTTGCGCTTCTAGAATATGGGACTTGAAGCCACAATCCTCTGACTGATTCGGTGAGACTGTACAACCGCAGTGTGGAAAGCAAGGCCCCTCTCTTCCTCTCAGACAAGATGAAAAAAATAGGCATCGCCGAAGAGAATCTCAACGGCCAATGTGACGAGTCTGAAGTAAGCTACAGTAAGCTTAATTAAAAGTAAGCATTTGTCCCTCCACCAACATCACTAAAAAAAACTTTATCAGGCCATTATCACATTCCTGTTGTGGGAGAACTGCCACATTTCCCACTTTATAAAGGTAGCTACTCTTTCTCGAAGTACTTCGATGGTCTGAAAGGCACGGTATAATTGCAAGTCTTCCTGTGACCAGATTGCTCCACTGAAAATAATACACTTACTCAACTGAAGACTCCAAATCTGAACACTAATTTTCACCTTGGCGGGAAGGAAACAAACTTTTCGCATTTTCTGGGTTTTTTTTTTCATTTTAATTACCGTTCAAAACTGACAACTGTCTCACTACAATTCAGCAGATGTCAGAATTCACCGAACAAGAGATAAATGAGCTGAAAGGAAATAAGCTGGAGCCTCACTTGGAAGCAACATTTTCCAACTGGCATCTCCAAGGTCAATTTCTGCAACGAAAAAAAACATGTTTTGAATAAGCTCCTTTGATATATTGTTCTCTGGCCCTGCCGGTTTGCAACAGGTTTTGCTGCGTTTGTATCTTTCACGGGTCCCACCTTTTTGTCACACATAGAAAAATCATACTGAAGCTCAAAGTATGCGATTAAGAAACATTTGCTGAAGTCACTATTTAATAACCTTAAGTGCCAATGAGTAAAACCAACCACAGGTTACAGACTGTGAATACAATGTAGATAAAAATCTGTGAGGCCTACTTAAGAGAGTAAGCGGCATTGCTGAACCACAACATTATTCTGCTGGGATAGTGGAATGTACGACAGTACTGGGGCTCCAAGGTAAGATTACTAATAACTGCAAACTTGACCAGCCCAGCTTACAGCAATTTTCAAACCTTCTGGTCAAATTCTCCAAAGGGCCACAGCCTGAAGTGATTAAGGAGAGCAGAGTTAGGACCATTAAATCAATTACAATAAATTAACAGTGTTTAAATTAATGGGGAAAAATTACTGGGAGTCAATAAATTGCAGCTTCAGAAACACAAGGAAAATTACAGATAAGTGCTACAAGGTGATGGCCCGCGAATCCAATAACACCCCAGATGTTCATATCACTAGTATAAGGGAGCTTCTGTACTAACTAGAGGCAAAGTGGACAGTTTCTGAAATCTGTACTCTAGATTCAGATAGCAGTGACCCCACAATGGCCCTACCCCCCTCTCCTCACCCACCCAACCCGCTATCACCAGTGTATTTTGGTAAGAGGTGAAAGACAGGAAGTTCCTCCCCTCCTTGTTTAACTGCAACATCTGTTAAACGTTGTGCCTGACCAATTCACTCAGTGATTTCCAAGTCACGAAAGACAAGACGGGACTTTCAAGTCACAGTAATCAGCAAAAAGGTGAACTGAAGTGAACTCAAAATTGTCACCAGCTCTTTACTCTTTCCTTCGCCTTTGGTGCTGGCTTTGTTCACAAGCCTTAAGCTGTTGCAGCAAGGAACAGTTTCCCTTCAGACATTCCTCAGGTCCAACCCTCTTTCCCGAGGATGAGAGCTAGTCCAAATTCAAACATACAGGATGGCTGATTCGGTCTGTTGTTAAGTATGATTTCTATAATGTAAGACGTTCCAGTTTTAATGTAAGACATGAGAAAGTTACACTGTCCTGACATTATTGATACTGATTTAATTCAAGTGATCTTGTGTGTAACATCTCCAAAATAAAATGAGAGAGAAAAGGAGCCCTTGAAATTCAACTGGATGACCGGCTTGTGAAAGGAGATGGCAAAGCAGAAACAAAAACATTATCAGAGGCATGACGTTTACGTAGATAGTCATGTAGTCAGCTTCATAGGTAGATATGGGTGGCATGGTAGCACAGTAGTTAGCACTGTTGCTTCACTGTGTCAGGGTCCCAGGTTCAATTCCCGGCTTGGATCACTGTCTGTGCAGAGTCTGCACGTTTTCCCCGTGTCGGGCGTGGATTTCCTCCAGGTGCTCCGCTTTCCTCCCACAAGTCCCAAAAGTCGTGCTTGTTAGGTGAATTAGACATTCTGAATTCTCCCTCAGTGTACCCAAACAAGTGCCGGAGTGTGGCGACTAGGGGCTTTTCACAGAAACGTTGTTCCAGGGTTAATGTAGGCCTACTTGTGACACTAATAAAGGTTAGTATTATTATTAGATTGGAGAGTTTCAGTTACATTGATCAATTCGAGAAGCTTCCTTTGGAGAAGAGCAGTTTGAGGGGATAGTTGATAGGGTTCTGGACTGAGCAGAGAGAGAGAGAAACGTTGCATTGCTGGAAGGATGGGGAATGGGCTGCACAGATTTAAGGTGATTGGGAAAGAAGCAATGGAGTCAAAGGGGAGAAACTGATTCACGCGAGTGGTTACGATCTGGAATGCACAGCTCGAGTGTCAGGTGGAGGCAAGTTCCATCAAGACATTCACGAGGGAATTGGATTGTTATCTGAAAAAGAAGAATGTGCAGGGTTACAGAGAGAGGTGGTGGAATGGCACGAGGTGCATTGTTCGCTTGGAGAGCTGGTGCAGACACGATGGACTCCTTATGTGTTGTGAGAATTCTCTCATTCTGAGACTCCTGGAAAGAGAGAGATGAAAAGGAGAAAGGTGAGGAAAAAAGAATGATGGGAGAGTAGAGAAGCATAATTTGCCAAGTGTGCGCATTGTGGGCTTCAATCACAGCAATGCCAGTGGCGTCACCGTTCCTCTGCCTGTTCATTGCTGACAGGTTAGGGGACACAGACCTCCAGAGTTTTCAGACTCCCGAGCAGAATACTGCTCCATGCCAGCTCAACGACCAGTCCCATCGAAATATCATTGAAAAGAGTTGACAAATGCCTTTCAATCAAATGCAGACGAACCAACCTGCAACATTGTGGAGGTAATGATGATTGTTACAAATTAGGTGAGGAGGGGGGAATGGCTCCCCTCTCTTCCTACTCCTTATCTGACCACAATAGTTTTTTTTTTAAAGACTGCTTGCTAATTCAGTGTGTGTTTAACTGTTTGAATGTTGTGTCTGCAAAAGAAACACACTGAAAAATTTCCTTTCAAGTTTAAAAAAAAAGGAAATAATATTTATTGTACTTAACTTGGTTTAATTAAAAGAATAAAATAATTTCAACTTTCACACAGACACACACACCTATAAGTTACAGAGCGGAAAGACAGATTAAGCAGGCTTTTTAAGAGTCCAATAAAAGTTAAAGGTATATGGACAGATCTTGTACTTTGATGACTTGGATGTTTTCAGACTGAGCTCAATGGTCCTTTGGGATTCAATGTCGAGACAATTTATATACGTTCGTGGGTGATCTGTTCTGATGGAATCAGCAGCTGGCTTCAGCATGTGGTTGGTCGAACAGCAGACAGGATTCAAACACACAGACTAGATTCACTGAGAGAAAAAGAGAGAGCGAGAGTCTCACTCAGGCATCCTGCCTCATTGGCATCTCTTCTGCCACTGCCTTTGTGTCTGAGAGAACAGCAATTTCTTAAACATGAAAGAGGGTTAGTTGGCTTGTCACAAGGTCATCTCTTGACCAACTAACCAGTTACCCAAACATGGCAACAACGGGTTGATTCCAGATCCATGGTTTAGATCAGTGGTTCTCAACCGGGGTCCACATGGACCCTGGGGGTCCATGTAACATTACTGGGGGTCCACACAAAAAAAATACCGAATTGGGGGTCCACGGTGATATTTTAGTGGTCCATAGAGCAATTCTACTTCAGAACAATTGTTATTACTGAGAATTAATTTTTTACAGTAATCTACGCCACATTAAAATACTAAAAGTAGAAATATTCATGTAGCTATGAATTGTTTATGGCAATCAGGTAGAAGAAAAAACTTTACATTTGACAGTGTCGTAAATTTAAAGTTACCTAGAACAAACGGAGGTGAAAATCACCCATCGTTTCTCCTTGACAAGTTTAATGAATGATTTAATAAAGTAATCACTAGAAACTGTGTATATTTGATATGAATTGGTTATTTTTAGAGTAATTTAATTCAATTTAGTCAGTAAAAAGTTTTTTTCATTACTTTTCATATTAGAATAAGTTTGGCAACGTACGAAAATACCGCTAATCCGTTTCCAACCCTCACAGTAAGGTAGATGGATTTTGGTCATCGGACAAAATATAAGGATTGGGAATGGCTATGGGGGTCCACAAAAAAAATTAAGAGGAAAAGGGGTCCATGGGTTAAAAAAGGTTGAGAACTCCTGGTTTAGATGATTATATTAGAGCTGGGTGAATTCCCTTCTCTACCAGAGTTCATTGTCTGAGATGATTATATTTGGCTTTGCCACCCAGTTGAGTAGCTGGATGGTTGTCTTGATCCTTTATGAATGGGTTAGGAGATTGTCCATTCACCCTCCTTCAAGTTGATCATTTCTGATTGGGCTCTATTGAGGGGTTCACTCCATTGTGATGGCTTCAGAATTTGTGGGCTACAGTCACGCAAATGCAAATGTTCGGCCACCTTAGAAACTGTTGTTTCCAGTCACTGGAATGTGGTTTCAGTCTTACAGCCAGCAAATACATGAAGTCATTTATGATAGAAGGCATGGTGTGACAACAGCATCTGTGAATTGATTCCAAGTGATGCCATTTGGTTGTGTGTGTGTGTGAGAATTAGAGGGAATTTGTTTTGCAAAATGGAACAGCCTTCATGGCTGTGATACAAGAACGGCACGTTGGACAGGTGCAAGGTGGTTCGATTCAGAATAACACACCCACACAGCCTGACCTCAGGGGAATATTTGGCTTCTCTACCAATGTATAAATTTAATTGAATTCATTTAATTTCCGTTCCTCACGCAGCCTATTCTTGCTTCTGCAAAGGTGAACCGCAGAATTAACAGCAACATTTTGTATTTAAACAGCACATTTAACAATAGCTAGAAAGTCTCAGCATGTTTCACAGGATCGCTCGAAAAACTCAACAAAGAAAACATAAAAGTTCAAGCTTTGCTGACAGTGTTCACTTTTTGTTCATTCGCTGCAAGGTCACCATTTGTTTCCCATCCCTAATTCCCCTTGCGAAGGTGATAATGGTCCACGTGGTGTAGGTACACAGGCAGTGCTGTAAGACAGGGAGCTACAGGCTTCTGACACAGTGAGAACAAAAGATACATAAGTCAGGATGGTGCGTGTGTGACCCGAGGGAAACTCTCCGAACAGACAGAGTAAAAATTGAAGTAAACCAGATAGCTGCTCCCGGAACCCGCGCATGCGTAATTAAACTCGGAAAACTAGGGGTCACTGCCAGAGATCCTCCGCAGTAATACTTCTCACCACTAGACTCACCACTTAGGTCACTATAATTGCATGAACTTGGAGCATTTGGCCAAATTCAAATGATAGTAATCAGCAATTTGGACCAAAGCTGTGTGCTAAAACCAGATTTTCAAATTGTTGTTAAGCACTTGTTTTCAGACTATTTTTTTAAATTAAGGGGCAATTTAATGTGGGCAATCCACCAAGGGCCGGCTCAAGGTACCGGCAACTCGGGCAGTCGCCCGGGGTGCCATGTGCTAGGGGGCGCCATCAGTACTGAGGTTGTAAGATTCTAAGGACGATCTGCGCATTTGCAACATGTTGCCTTCGCTTGATGGCAGCTACGCATGCTCAGTAGCTGCCCACGCGCAGCCCGGAGTCACGTGGGGTGCTCCTTCAGCCCCGGCCCCGGCCCCGGCCCCTCCCCCTGTGCGGCCGCCATGTTGATTGGCCTCGGCCGCCTGCCGGTCTGGTTCAGCCGCTGGCGGCTGCTCAGTGTCTGTGTGAGGCAGTGGCTGCACGGAGGGTCCTCGGCAGGAGGAGGGCCGCCGAGGGGAGCAGGAAAAGGCTATCCGCAGCGGGGAAAGGTGATGGAGCGCAGTGCTGGAGGCCTTTAAAATTGGCACTTGTAAGGGCGCCGAAGTTCAGCTTGCCCGGGACGCCAGCAACCCTAGGGCCGCTGCTGAATCCACCTACCCTGCACATCATTGGGTTGTGGGGGTGAGACCCACGCAGACACGGGGTGAATGTGCAAACTCCACACAGACAGTGACCCGGGGCCTGGTCCTCGACGTTATAAGGCAGCGGTGCTAACCACCATCCCAACGTGCCACCCCTTGTTTCCAGACTTAAACCAAAATAACCCCCAAAATGTACAATTACTCTGCTAATGCGACCCAAGCCACTTTAAGGTCAGACATCAAACTGCTGTTAAGGAAATGCTTGGCGAGTTCATCTAAGTTTTCTCAACAAAAAGAAATAACAGAAAGGAAGCATAAACTAATGCATGCTAATATAGCGCCTTTTACAACCTCCCAAATTGCACCAGGATTAAGTGTTGCTATGCAAGACCTATTAAAGGAATTACATTCAAATTAGCTACTTTTCTCATTCCTTCTCCTTTTGACTTGAAGCGTGACTGAGAAACTTGCATTGACATGAAGGGTGACGGAGAGAACGCATCTCTTTCAGTCAGAAATGATTTCCTTTGTGAGGCATGGGCCAATGAGTCAGTGTCTGAGAACAATTTGTAGTATCTTTGATCATCTTCCCAAACCCTATCATTTGCGGTTGTCAAAGATGTCAATTAATGGTGTAAAATGTTTTATGGAGGTTTATAGTAAATCCAATTCTGTATTAGGTTTCAACCCTATAAATATCTCAAAAGATAATCTGATACTTTGCAGGAATTTTGGCAATGGAAATGTTAGCTCCCACGTGGTACTGTGTCAGTTACCAAAAGTAGATTGATACTGAACTTGTTAACAACTGAGTTGAAAATGTATTGTAGCAATTATTAACGCTAGTATTAATGCATTCCATTGTCTGCCACCGGAAGGAGTCACTCTTAATTTTAACCAGGTAACAAATAATGAACAAAGGAATTCCAGAGAAATCCATCAATTGTCCTTCAGCAAACTTTCCTAATCTAATTTCAATTTTTGAATCCATAGCAACAAGACACTGACTTAGTTTTCTTTATTCTGTAAAAAAAAAAGCATAATTTTTCCAAAAGAAGAATTTGCATTTATATAGCCTCTTTCATATCCTCAGGATGTCCCAAAGCACTTTTTTTTTTTAAACCTCTTTTTCAATTTAGAATACCCAGTTATTTTTTTCCTATTAAGGGACAATGTAGCATGGACATTCCACCTACCCTGCACGTATTTGGGTTGTGGGGGGCGAAACCCATGCAAAACATGGGGAGAATGTGCAAACTTCACAGAAACAGTGATTCAAAGCCGGGATCGAACCTGGGACCTCAGCGCGTGAGGCAGCAGTGCTAACCACTGAGTCACCATGTTGCCCCCCCCCCCCCCCGCCTCCCTCAAAGCACTTTAAAGCCAGTTAATAAGTACTTTTTAAAGTGAAGTCCCTCTTGCAATGTAGGAAATGCAACAGTCAATATGTGCACAGCAGATAGCCAAATCATCTGTTTTTAGCGGTGCGAGTTGAGGGATAAATATTGGCCGGGATGCTGCAGGGAACTCAACCCCACCCCCTCCCGAACTTCATTTTGGAATAATGCCATATATCTTCTTTACATCCACCTGAGAGAAAGCAGATGGGGCCTCAGTTTAACAGCTCCTCTGAAAAAGACGGCACCTTGACAGTGCAGTGCTCCCTCATTACACCGCTGGATCTCAGTCTGGATTTTGTGTACAGCCCTGGAATGGGACATGTGCCCACAAGCTACAATCCATAGACAGGAGTGTTACCCATTGAAGTGCAACTAATACCTTACTTCCTACACATAGCATCTCCGTTTGTCCAAGTACAAACTGACAGCCTGAGCTGAGGAAAAGATAGTTTCAATTAGTGGTGCTGTACCAAGTGGGCATTGGATTCATAAGTCCCAAACTAGTTTCACTTAGCGGTCTTACAGCTGGCAAGACTTTACAAGACAATTTGTTCTTGGTTGAATTTTCGAATATGTCCCTGGCTATCTTCCATTCTCAGAAACTTGAGAGCATCCAAAACTCTGCTTCCCACATCCTTACTTGCACCAAGCCGTTCATGCATCACTCCACTGTGCTCATTGGCCGATACTGGCCCCGGTCCTGCAACAGCTCAATTTTAAAATCCCTGGTTTTCCAATCCCTCCAACAGCCTCGCCCCCTCAGTGTCTCTGCAGACAATGCCAGCTCTACAGCTGTTAGTGATCTCCACACTCCACCGTTGGTCATGACATCGTCAGCCACCTAGCCCTAAGAACTGAAATTCTCCTCCTCAAATCTTTCTCTATCTCTCCCTCCCTTCATTTAAATCTACTTCCTTGATCATGCTGTTGGTCATCTATCCTAAAATCTCCTCATGTGGCTTGTTTTATATGGATGTTTTACTACATTAGAGAGGCTATATAAAGATTGTTATGTGTTGTGGACACCCTGGTCAGCTCTCAACACTGGCTAAGAGACTGGACCAGATGTCAAACTCTTCAAAGCTTTAATGCGATGTGGAAAGATTGATTCATTCCAGGAGTGATACTGTAAGAAATAGGACTTGTTTATTTTATATACAAACTTTATTACAATGGAAGAAAAGAAAACAATATTTCAACTTTTACTTCAGCACTAACATTAACAAATTACATGCAGTTTCTTAACCTGAACACACTAGTTCCCATTAAACATTACTTTAAATAACCAAACTGCTCTTGTGCCGCTCACACAGACAGACCAAGGCAATAGTTGCAATTACAAAGCAATTTTCCTTCTGTTAGAGACTTTTTTTTAAGAACAATTTTCCAAAGCTTGCCTCGCTGGCAACTTTCATGACTTCTCTGGTTGATTTCTACAGCATTCCACCTGCAACTGTTCAAAACAGCATTTCTTCTCTCTCTTTCTCTCTCTCTCTGATCTCTGCCCAGCCCCTCAAACAAATGAGGTAGCCAGCCTTGAACCATTAACGTTTTCTTGTCTGTCTAACTTCCCATTCCCGTTTCTACAAAATAACAGAGTGATGCCATTCCTATGCAACTAACCTTCCATTAATTAATAATTTAATTATTAATTAATAAAGGTCATCAGGCTCTATGATGGGTTAATGGCTGGTCAAACAAGGTTGTCCCCAAGGACAACGGATCTTGAGTGGACTTTCCTGGCTGAACCAGGGCATCCTGTGTATTCCCGTTAATGAGGTTAGATCGGAATGGGACAAGGTAACTCAGGCTGTGGGAGTATCCCTCTGACTCTGCTGATAGCAGTTTTTTCCCCTCAGTTCTTATTAACCCCTAAATTACCTGCTATATCTTGGACCCTATTTCTGGACCCAAGTTCCTAATATCTTCCTATAATGAGATTATTGAATTTGAAACTTAGATCTTGAAAGCAAAAGATAACTACCGCAGCACAGTGGCACAGTGGTTAGCACTGCAGCCTCACAGAGGCAGGGACCCGGTTTCAATTCCGATCTCGAGTGACTGTGTGGAATTTGCAGATTCTTCCCGTGTCGGCGTGGGTTTCTTTTGGGTGCTCCGGTTTCCTCCCACAATCCAAAGATGTGCACATTAAGTGGACTGATCATGCTACATTGCCCTTTAATGTCCAAAGATGTGCAGGTTCGGTGAGGTTACAGGGATGGGCAGGGGCCTAGGTAGGGTACTCTGTCGGAGGGTTGGTGCAGATTCAAGGGGCCGAATGGCCAACTTCTGCACTGTAGGGGGTCTATGATTCTATGAATTGTGGCATCCAGTCAAGGGCTACAAATAACCATGAGCACCGAGGTAGCCCGATAATAATGTGGGGGAAATTAAACAAATACTGAAATACTTCCCCAGTAAGAGAAAACTAATTTTGCTCTTGGAAACCTCTGCAAAATATGAACACATTCTCGGCAAACTCCACCAAAAGCTGATGCATTCCCCGAGACCCTGTTCTACTTTAACGTCAAACTGTGCTGTTGTGGTGGAAAGCATTATTATTGGGGCATAGCAAGAGAAATTACATTCCAACAAGTCAGCAAGATCAGAAAAGTATAGAAATCCTTGGACATTTCGGACCCCCTGGGATTTCCTTGTGAACATTCTAGGACCTCAAATTGTGGTGTGAAAATCTAAGGTGAAACAGCTTAAAATTGCATTAGTGTCGGCTGAAAGCTGGAAAGAATATTGAGTTTAGGACTGATGAGAAAAGGAAGATGACACTATCCTTGACACAATGATGCAATTATATTCCATAATGCACAATTTTACTGTTTAACTTTACGACTCACATTTTTCATTGTAATACACTCTTGGGGAGTTGAGTGATAGAGAGAGTGTCTTGGGGGTGATGGAAAGCAATAATATTTTATTTATATGGCATTTAAATTATTTCCCATGATTATTGACTTACAGTAGAAGGGTACCAGTTTACGGTCCAGCCATGCGGAAATGGGACCTGTGGCGTAATAAGTTCCTTGAAAACCTAATCAGAGAAATGGAAGAAACAATCCTTGAAAGTAATACTGGGCTAATCTACTATAGATTGGCAATTGCATTACAACTTTACTGGGAAGGGGGAGGATAAGAAATTTCACAGATTGTACATTACAAGGCATGGATCATGTTACATTTTCTTGTGCTGTGATCTTTCATCAGATGTTTGCGACTGTGATCCAAATAGTAGGCAGTGATGACTATTAGTTAGGATAGGAACTCCTATCTCTGAACATGAAGGTAACAAATTCAACTCCTACCCCCCAGGGAGAGATTTTGTGTCTGTGTTAACGGTCAGTGAGAGCAGTGATACGGGCGCAAAATCCGGAGAATCCAGAAAACATGGGGCAGCACGGTAGCATTGTGGATAGCACAATTGCTTCACCGCTCCAGGGTCCCAGGTTCGATTCCGGCTTGGGTCACTGTCTGTGCGGAGTCTGCACATCCTCCCCGTGTGTGCGTGGGTTTCCTCCGGGTGCTCCGGTTTCCTCCCACAGTCCAAAGATGTGTAGGTTAGGTGGATTGGCCATGATAAATTGCCCTTGGTGTCCAAAATTGCCCTTAGTGTTGGGTGGGGTTACTGGGTTATGGGGATAGGGTGGTGGTGTTGACCTTGGGTAGGGTGCTCTTTCCATGAGGCTTGAGAACCCTTTCCGGGGGGGGGGGGGACTGCAGTGTGACTGAGAACCCCCCACTCAGGCAGCAGTGTGAGGACAAGGGGATAAACTGCACTGAAGTTCTATTCCACTGGTTATGGAGGTTTGCCTGTCAAGGATTAGTGTCGGGGTGGATGGCTGTGACAGGTGGATGGATTGTTTAATCTGCAGCCCTTGAGGTCTGGGGAAAATGAGGGTGCCCTTGAGGGACAGGCCCAACATGGTATTTGCCATCTTCACATGAATCAGCTGTGTCTCACTTGACACACGAGGAAGCCAGTTGCACCATCAGCTTCCTGACCCTTCTTTGACAAGTCAATTGTGCCAATTAGGTCAGCACAGCTATACATGAGAGTGGCATTGATTGGGGCCCTTTTCTATGCCCTCTTTCTGCCTTGTGGAGTCCGTGGAGCATGGGTATGTAAATTTGTTTCAGGCTGCACCCCCTTTTCAGTTTTTAAAAAAAGACTCTTATTACACCTTTGTTTTCACTTCAGCCCCACCTCCTGATCTATGGGCAGCCAGTACAGAGACGGGCGGGGAGGGAGGAGGACCTCCTCATCAACCTTCTCCTGGACCTGGCCAAACTTGCCATAAACAGGTCCGGGCAGCGGTCCACCGACCTGACTGTCTGCCCCTCTACCACGACTAAATTCGCGACCGGGTGTCCTTGAGGAGGGAGCATGCGGTGTCCACGGGAACCAACAAGGCCTTTCATGTCTGGGGTGCTTTATCGAACCTTTCAATCACAATTTAGTTTGATATTTTAAGTTTCATTTGAGATTAGTTTTTGTTGAGGGCAATACCCCTTTACGGGGCTGCCCATTTTATTTTGTCCCTCAGTTTATTTAATTTAGTCTATTTAGTTTTCACAAAACAGTTGGAGTCCTCCAATAGACTTGGAGTCTGTGGGCAGCACGGTAGCACAGTGATTAGCACTATTGCTTCACAGCTCCAGGGTCCCAGGTTCGATTCCCTGTCTGTGCGGAGTCTGCATGTTCTCCCCGTGTCTGCGTGGGTTTTCTCCGGGTGCTCCGGTTTCCTCCCACAGTCCAAAAATGTGCAGGTTAGGTGGATTGGCCGTGCTAAATTGCCCCTTAGTGTTCAAAATTGCCCTTAGTGTGGGGTGGGGTTATTGGGTTATGGGGATAGGGTGGAGATGTGGGCTTGGGTAGGATGCTCTTTCAAAAGAGCCGGTGCAGAGTCGATGTGCCGAATGGCCTCCTTCTGCACTGTAAATTCTGTGATAAACCATATGGAAGATGAGTATCAACAGTGGTCTAGTTGGTAGCACTTTTACCTGTGAGCCACAAGGTTCCTGGCTCAAGTTCCACCAGGGCTAACATTGCAGTGCCATACTGAGGGAGCCCAGCACTGTTGGATGTAGGATTGTTTGAACGGTCGGTTAGCTCAGACACGCATTCAAAGTATCATATTGCATCTTTGACTTGGTCTATATAAATGTTTCTGGAACCCACCCCTTCATTCACCTGAGGAAGGAACAGTGCTCAGAAAGCTAGTGATTCGAAACAAACCTGTTGGACTTTAACCTAGTAATGTATAATCTAAGGAGAGTAAAGGGTTAACAAGATGATGTTCATGTATATCAACACTAGATGGCATCACTCAGTGGTCTTATTAAAAGCTCTGTCTCTAAGCACTCTGGGAGAAGTTGATGAAGAAGGATAGTGTGAGGTTCAGTTAGAGTGGTGGTTGTATTAGAGAGAGATAATTAATTACTGTAACAGATTCAATACTATTATTTTGTTAGCTGTTACTCAGTAGTGTGCGAGCCATTTCAAGTAGTGTAAAATAAACTGGCTTTGGTGTAAACAATGTTCTTTGTAAATACTACAACTTTGGCAATCTTGGAGAATACAAGGAACATTACAGAGAGGAGCTCACTGAGGGTGAAGCACATGGGTCGATGGCCCAGAAGCGTTGATGGCTAAGGACCAGGGAATAGTCCGGAATCCTCATCGCTCAGTTTGGTGTTCACTTCTTCTCAGTTCAAGGGCAATTAGGGATGGGAAACAAATGCTGGCCCAGCCCAGCGAAGCCCACCCCAAGAATGAAAACAACATTTCACAACAATTCAGACACAATGCACTCAATTGTCATAATGAGGAACGTCATTCAAGAATCTGATTAATCAGTGCACGTGTCTTGTAAGTTCTCTCCTAGCTTTTCGACCTCAGTGACAATATATATATGTGGCTTATAGAACCTACAGGAACTTAAAAAATAGGAGCCGAAATAGGCCAAATGATCTTTCGAGCCTGCTCCACCACTCAATAGGGTCATAGCTGATCTTCTACATCAAAACCCACTTTCCACCATATCCCTGAAACTCAATTCCAAAAATCTAACAATCTCAATCTTCAATATACTCAACAATTGGGAATCTATAGTCCTCGGAGGTAGAGAATTCCAAAGACTCGAGCTTCTTTGTGAATAAGTTTCTGCTCGTCTCAGTCCAAAACGGCTAACTCTTTGCTAAGAAGGTGACTCTGTGTTCTCCCACTCTCCAGTCAAGGAAAGCAGCCTCTCAGCAGCTTACCCTGTCAAGGCCTTTAAGAATTTTACACGTGACCCAATTACGGATTTCTGCTCTTTCCAGATGGTTTCCAGTAGTTGGTGGTCATTAATGGGAGCCTTTTGGAGGAGGAATACCCTTGGACTTCTTTTTTGTGACTTTGTGAATACTTCAACATGTCTGACGCTGCAGAAGTCACTCTGCTGTATTGGTTGAGCAATGGTTCACTTGGAAAACAAGTATAACCCAGGTACATCATGGAAGAAACAATGCACTCATCTCGTTCAAAATGCAATTAAGCGTACAGAAAAACACATCGGACTCAGGATAGTGGAACGCATTAGTAAAATATTTAATACATCTGTTTCTCAAGTTGCAGTATTTATATTTAGATAAGCACCAAGTGCATCATCCTAATCCAAATGCATTACTACAGCATGGTCATTCATTTCCACCCAACATTACAAGAAAATATGATGAGTAAAGAATGCTAATTTAGCTTTGGGTTGAGTTATTTTAATGCCATGACCTGTTATACTATCCACTCCAATTTTCTTTTGTTTTGGCAAGGCACTTACAAATTTCAACAGTCACTCAGTTTTATTGTTGAAGAAGTGGAAGAGCCACCAGCCAGTTATGCACAGCCTTCTGATTCATTCTGGCCGTTACTAGTAAATTATAAATGGTTTCCGATGACAGGGCGTCTTACATTTCTCACAGGTCAGCTGGTTGTGGATTCCAGTCACATCTAACAGCCGTAAGTGCACAAAAACGACAATGATTTTAATGTCGCACATTATCACTCAATCGACATTGGTAAAACCAATAACACTAAGAATACATGTGATTTTTTTTTTACATAGAATTTACAGTGCAGAAGGAGGCCATTCGGCCCATCGAGTCTCCACCGGCTCTTGGAAAGAGCACCCTACCCCCTACCCAAGATCAACACCTCCACCCTATCCCCATAACTCAGTAACCCCACCCAACACTAAGGGCAATTTTGGACACTAAGGGCAATTTATCATGGCCAATCCACCTAACCCGCACATCTTTGGACTGTGGGAGGAAACCGGAGCACCCGGAGGAAACCCACGCACACACGGGGAGGATGTGCAGACTCCGCACAGACAGTGACCCAAGCCGGAATCGAACCTGGGACCCTGGAGCTGTGAAACGATTGTGCTATCCACAATGCTACCGTGCTGCCCTGAATGATTTACTCATTCACAGTCAAGGCCAGCACTTATTACCCATTGCGGAGCTAATGGTGAGCTTCCTTCTAGACTACAACTGTGTGGCTTGTTCAGCCATTTCAGAGGGCAGCGAAAAGTCAACCACTTTATTGTGGAGTACGGAATTACCTGTAGGCCAGGACAGGTTAGGACGGCAGATTCCCTTCCCTAAGGACATTAGTGAAACAGATGGGTTTTTACAACAATCCAATGGTTTCATGATCACTATTAATGCTGCTTGCTTTTCAATGCAGATTTAGTTAAGTAACTGAAGTTAAATACCTCCATCTGCTGTGATGAGATTTGATCTCACACATCTGGATCATTAGTCCAGGCCTCGGGATTAGTAATCAAGTAACATAACCACAATACGACCGTAATCATCATTAATCATATCAAGGTAGCACAGTCGGATGTGATAGGTTTGCACACATGGTTAGCAAAAACGAGAGAACACGGAATTGCGGGTACTGTAATCTTTGTTACTTAGTTTGGGAGGTAGGAGACAGAGAATCGGGATAAAGGGTAAATATTCTGATTGGTGGGATGCACCAAGTGGCATCCTCCCCATGAAACTGCTCTGGAGCCTCAAGATTTCACCATTTTTATTACTGGCTTGGATCGAACAGGGAATTGCATATGGCACTGGAGGCTATGTCTGTAAGGCAGATGAGAGCCTAAACATAGCTGATGTATGGACCCTGCTTCATACTGTACTTCCTGCTTTGGACTTCATGGCTCAGTGAAGAGTCTTCTATCTGACTGCTTAAATAGTCTGACTATTTTTGCTCTGGTCACATAGATCACAGATGCCCTTTTTTTAGTGGGGGGGAGGGGGTGGTGGTGGGTGGGGGGGTGAGTCTTGTGCCAATCAGACACCCAATGATAGGAAATCTCTACTCGAAACCCAAGCTAATCTTCAAGGGTATTTGTCCACAAGGTGATAGGCGAGTGTCATCATTTGTTGTCACTCGCAAAAACTGGGCCAATGTATTCTAATTTCCTCGTGAAAAATAACCAAACAATTTTCTAAACATGCAGTTTTGTTTAATTGAAGTTTCATCTTTTGTGAACCTGACTTTCAGATCCCATCGGAGAATGTGCGTCTTGCCTGAAGGTGGTGTTGCAACAGATCTGAAGGACATTTTTGTTTTCAGGAGACAGATTTATACTTGATCCATGGGGTTGGTGCCACGAACATCGAATGCTGCTTCGTTGCAGTAAATGTTGTGGGCCAGCTCTTCCAGGGAAACAATGATTGCACAACCCTGGAGATGATAGGGAATTTCTTATAAGTGTAGCACAGGGAATGACAGCAGCAAAATTAATGGCATGGCGGGGTGGGGTGGGGGGGGGGGGGGGGGGGTGGAGGGGGGGGGGGCTAGAATCCCTCTACAGGAGAGTCCTGTGGGAGTACCTCGAGGCTTGCCTGGAGAACTGATACAAAAATCAGATAGCCCCACCAAACATCTAAGCGAGCCCCCAATGGCGCGGGGAAAATGGGCACTGACTGGAAAATTACTGTTGACCTTAACAAGACCCTTAAAAGGCCTGATGGGCTGCCTGCCAAGTGGAGGAGGATAGCCCTGAATGACCTCTGTCAGAGGGGTTGGCATTGCTCGCCCGCCTTCCCCATGACCTTTGGGCCCCGTACGCTTCCATTTCCAACCATGGCACAGCTCCTGCTCATAGTTTGGGACTGCAGTTACTCACTGGCAGGCGCAGCAGCTGGATTTTGGTGAGAAACCAGCAGCTTTAATGGCCAACAAAGCACCAAAGTTCACAACTAGCAGTTTTGGTTGTCAGTCCTCTGGGACGTGTTCAAGGACACTGCCACACGCAACCCAGGGAGAAAAATCAGAGAGAGAATTAAAATCTGGGTTTTAAAAAACCTTCAAATACTTATTTATTAGATATTAAAAACACTAAACAAGGCAGGTACTAGGCTGTTTGAGCGGCAGTCCAGATTCGGATAATGAAAATATTCCCAATTTGTGCAG